>NC_087285.1:12525938-12828968 GCF_015220805.1 Pogoniulus pusillus | reverse complement strand
AAATTGTTCAAGCACCAGCACTGCCTCTATTAGGTACTTCAATGTTAACTCCATCAGGAGTGTGTTGGGACAGATAAGAACTCATTTCCATATGTGTGCAATCCAGTCAGACAGTGCTGCTGGGAGAAAATAAGCCTAAAAACATTATTCCTTTCTTCGAACAAGTTCAATTAGATGACAAAATTCAGGACTGTAACTGATGATTTTGTTTACTTTAAAGGGACAGTTTTGTGCTTGCTGCCTCTCTACAAGACCAGGTCTCAAAGTGCTGCAGGGGGTTTGCAATGAATGAGCTCCCTCGGAACCTTTGCCCCAAAAGCCTCTCTGCCAGCACACAGCTGGAAGTGCTGTTTAATGTATAATCCTGCTTGCCAGTGTCAGTTAGGAATTTCTTGACCTCTGGGACAATGTTAATTACAAGAATTAAAAATATAAATCTTCAGCAAGAAATTGAAGGTCTGGGGAAATGGTCCATACTGGATTGCTATTAAGACTCTTCCGTTCAGTTGTTTCTCAGTAATCTCAGAGGAGAGCTGCAATAATGCTACCTCGGTTTCATATCCCAGCTATTAACTCCTGACTAAGGGCAAAGATTGTTTCAGGTCAAATGGTTGCAACTGGCAAAGTACAAACAAACCCCTCAAACTCCACAGCCAAGTAAGGAACACTTTCAAGTTGAAGGTTGTACCTTCATCCTTTCTCCATAGGAGTTATCTTGATGCTGTGTTTTCAACATACTTTCCCTGGACTACCAATTGCTTAAGCTGGACATATTCTCTCAGACTTGTTCTTCCTCTGAAAAGCCAAGTTCTTCCTTTTAACTGTGACTACCATTTTCACTTTGGGTATGGTATCTTTAGGTGATACTCAAAAAACTTTTTACCTGAAGAAGTTTTTGAAATCTCTGCACTTACCTCTTCTTAGGCGTGCTAGTTTGAGGCTAACTGGAATATTCTAGTGAGAAGAATTAGATTACAGGCTGTGAAAAGGAAACAGTGGTGATGTCTACTTCATTCATACACTTGCTGAGATGTATAAACCAAAAAATACAAACATAGGACAGTGTGGGTCTCTGTCACAGCTGGTACCTGTACCTTTCTCCCTGGCCTGCTTCTGTGTAACGAATCCTACTGCTTTTTCTAACCCTCCTTTCCGATCCTCTGATCTCTCCTTGCACATAAAGCAAACTCTGGGATAAGGCAGAGGGGTGGAAAGGAGGTGGAAGGGTGTTTGGGAACCCCTCCTGGGGACTCTGATTTCCGGGAGGGGTACTGTGTTTCTGTATTACCTTTAACTCATATATTTCTGTATATAGCTGTATATATTGTAAATATCTGCTTGCATATTGTGTTAAGATGCAAATATAAAGCTTCATTCCTTAATTTCCAGCTCAGATGAGTCTAGTCTGGATGATTTCATAAGAGTGGGGGGACGGATAACTCCCAAACTGTCACAGAAAGCCAGAAAAGGACATGAATTTTTGGAAGAATTTGTTTCCATTGGTTAAAAGTGAGTAGGATGTTAAGTCCTGAATGTATTTCCCCAAATGAGGTCAGAAGAAAGGACAAGCTTCTGCAGTAAACTCAAGATCCTTTAAGCCCATCCTCAGAACTTTGTATCATGGGGCTGTAGCCTGACCTTGTTTCTCAATATGCAGAAGTGCTACAGCTTCAGCAGAGCTACGCCGTGCCTGCCTATGCACTGCTTTCATTTGTGCTCCACAGAGCTCATGTTAGAAGAGACTCTTGCAGTGGGTGGGAGTTGCTGCCACAGCACACTTTCTAAAAGAGGAGTAATGTCCAAGAGCAGAGGGACTAGAAGGACTAGCCAGCAGAAGGAAGGCAAAAGAGTATCCAAAAGAATGATACTTGCTCCATGACAATTTCTTCTCTGAAGGAAACTTCTCTTTGGCCAAATTGTGAGTGATCCATGACTTAGCAGAGTGGAATGAATTCCTTGTTTCTTCATGCTCCCCAGAGATGCTGTGTTCTGAACCAGTTTCTGCCAAAATATCATAGCCATCTGTTTTGTCTGTACATCCATTGCTTTATTTTTTGAAGTCCCAGGAGTGGGGTGGAGTGTTACAATTTGGGTTATCTGCAGTGCTCCCACTGAGAATGCCAAGGACTCCTATGATGCTCCACCTCTCTGAATTAAAGAGGGAATAAATATAAAATGTCATTGTATAGAATTAAAACCTCAGGCTTCAATAATGCAGAACTCCTTCTTTCACTTAATGACACTTTATGTGTTGGCATAGCCCTGCAAAGAATCTCCCTTTCCTTTCCAACCCTCTCCAGAAAGACAGAAACAAAACATGTCTGTGTTTCTCTGTGCCATCATTGCTCTGCTTCACTCATGAAAGTAATAAGAGCAAGGAGGCTTCTTCTGTGGCTCCCTGTGTAAGACAGAGCAGCCTTAAAGCTGGCTTGGTTAGCACAAAGCTGGCCAAGAACAGGCAAAATAAGGCCTCAGCCTCTGCACTGAAACACCGTAGAGTAGCAAAAAGTGCTGCAGGGAAGATTTTCTGGCATTACTATGATGAGCAAGAAGTTATCTTGTCCTGGGGCACTCCCTGGGAGTAATTCCCACCACGTTAGATGTCTTTTTCATGCAAATTAAGTGGTATAAGGGAATCAGGGTTCTACAGTGTTTCCTCATTAATCTTCTGATAAATGCTTGATGATGGCAACTGAAAGTGTGTGTGTTTTCTCAATTGCTAATAATGCTCACTGGTTAATTCCTCTGAGCATTGCAACCTAAGTTGCAATGGTCTGATTCCCTAGCAAGCATTACAAGCCTTTATCTGGTTAAGCAGCTCCCCATGAGTTGGGTACTCTCTTCTCTTTTCCTGAAAATAGAGAACTAGGTCAAAATTCATATCTGGTTCTGTAGGAAAGAGGGATCTATAATAGGAAATAAGTAGGTTCCATTATTTGCACAAGAGCAATAATCTCAGATGGATTAGTAAAATCCTGCAATTGCTATCCCCACAGGATAGAACTGCTGAAATGTCTCTTGCCTGCTGGTGCCATGCCAGAGAGGAAAACATCATTTTCATGCAGTGCAGTTCAACAAAACTGACAGTGTGAAGTGAGGAAAGGCCAAAGATGAATGATAATGTCACAGGATCTAAAACCCACTTGGAGCTGTCGAATCCCCCCAAAGGAAACATTGAGAAGCTCTTTCTGTTTATTCCAGTTGATTTGGTTCTGTTCCTCATATTTCCTTTTTTTTTTAATCTTCCTCAAAAGCTGAAGGCAACATCACAGGAATTGGAGGTGGTGATAAGCAGTTCCTCTGTGCTCTTTCTCCTTGGGCTCATTTCACTTGCTTATTTTTATCTCCCTTACCTTGTTTCAGCCTCAAAAGGAGCAAAAGTATTGCCATTTTTTAATTTCCTCACATGTATACACAGGCAAGCAGACTCCCATCCTGCCTCCAATCCAACAAAAAGCAGATTGGGTTTTAGTGGCAGAAACTGCAATAAACATACAATGGCAGAACCTGGCCTTCTGCTTGGATATGGACCCCTACCATATTGTTGTATTCTGCTGTTTTACCATCTCTGCAGTGCCCTATTTCTGATTAGCAGTGGTTGTTACATGCTGTAACAGTCTTCCTACTTGTTCCCTTAGTCTTCAGCAGCCCCGGCAGACTGTTCTTCCTCATCCAGTTTTATTGGAAAGTCTTTATACTATTCCTAGTCACTTGAGAAAATAGTTGGCTGTGTATTTTGGGTATTGGAGTAAAATCTACATTTTCCATCTCTACATTAACCCATACCCTCATCTTAGGGTCATCTGAGGATTGCTGGCTCTGTCTCGTCTTCCTCTGCTGTTTATGGGGTTGTCTGAAATTGCCATTTGAACAGAAGTCGGTGATATGACTTAGAAAGCATAACTAACACATAATACTTCTCTAGTAGAAGACCTTGAGCTAGTCTGACACAGCTCCAGCAATGCTTGTGCAGATATGCTCCCTTAAAGTCTTTGCATCTCATGACTTAGTAAGTGCAGCTTCTGTAGCCAGAAGGCTTTACATGCATTTGCGCGAGGAGGATGATGAACCTGAAACCTACTGGGCTTTTGAGTACTGAACAGGAGAGGAGCATGTGTCTTGTCATGGCCAGAAAATGGCCCAAATAAAGGCTTAGGGGGAATAATGGGATTTTGTCTAGCTTTGTGAATTTTATCTAGAAAGGTTACTTCCATACAGGATCCCAGTGAAACAGTTCTGGCAGACATCTTGTAGCACACACAAATTATTGTGCCTTCCTATGCAGCCTCATTGCTTCTTGGTTTCGTTTGCTCAGCATAAACTCCTTGCTAACTGCAAATGTTCAGAAATATCACTGTGCAAGGAAAACAAGCTTCATCAAAGCAACAGATAGGACATTTTTAAAAGTGCCAAGTCTTGGAATCGTGGCAGTGCCTGGACAAAAGCACCAAGGGAAGGAAAATGAAACTGTGATCAATGCCTGAAGATGGAGAATGAATTGGCAGCAGTTGGCTATGTCACTGTGAATGGGCAGGAAGGATATGCAAGGAGGTTAATGATAGAAGATGGTGTCCATTGAGCATGTTTGCCAGCAACAGTTATTGCTGGGTGTATTCACACACTCAGCAGCAGCTGCCATCCTTTGCAGCAAGGGCAGGGCATATAGCTAGGCATCTTCTGAACAGACAGGTACAGCTAGATGCAGCCATGGTTTTGAATTATGGTTTTCTTCATAGCTTCAACAAGACATTGTGGTCATATTGCTTAAGTCCATTAATAACTCCTCTTTCTCAGAAGCTCTCCTCACCTGCTGTTAGCCAACATTTTGCTGTGAGGCTTTCTGAAGCAAATGCCACTTTGGTCTGACAGTATGATTAATTTGCTCTGTTCATTCACAGCAAACACATGCAGTGCTTGCCTCTCCACAAGAAATACTTTTTCAAGGTATCTGTTGACTCTTCTCACTGATCAACCACAAGTTATTAAATATTTCATATTCAGGGAACTTTCTGCTTGGTGGAATCCCAGTTCCTCAGGGCTTTCTTGTTCCTCTACACACAAAAGACCACAGTTTAGCAAAAACCTAAGGAGTGATTTTCTGTCAAGAAATGAGACAGAACTGTAGTTTTTCCAGGCTTACTCAGAGCTAAACCTTTTTCTTTTTCCTTTTCTGCTAAATAAAACTGTGTACAAATGATGTTAGAATAATTCATGTTCATCATTAATGTGCTATAAATAAAAAGAGCTGTACCCAGGGCTCTGGCCCAAGTGACATGGCTCTGTTACTGTTATTACAGTTCCTTTTGTGATCAGACTAGGGTGGCTGGGATTGCACCAACTGGGACAGAGACCATGGTTCAGTATAAATACAGACAACCTATGTACATCAGAAGGTCATGCTTAGCAGTTGCTCTTTGAGTGATTCCTGTAGGCCATAGCCAGAGCCCATCAGAAAATCATTAAAGTTTTTGCAAGACTGTAAAGAAAGAAACAGATTTTGCCTAACATTTTTTCTCACTAAAGACCAATTTATCTGTCTGTTGGAACTAAAAAGTACTGGAAAGTGTGTTTGTTCTTGCTGCCAGAAATGTTGCTAGGTGCTTCCTCTATGTAGCATGCTTCTATACAGCTGTAGAAATCAGCTTGCAGAGAAGTGAATCACCCACCTTGGCTCAGCACAGCCATCCTCAGTAAGAGGAGGGACAGCCTTATTTCAGAGTGCTTAACTTTCCACACCAGAAATAACTCCCCTTCAACACAGGGAATGTCATCCTTCACCCCTAAATCCTGTTTTTGTTTTTCTACTACCAGAATTAGAAACAACAATCAAACAAATATGCATTTAAATAAATAAATGGACCAGCAGAAATTAAAATTCTGCTCATGCTGCCTGAATGCTATTGCTGTGACTGCCATGAAAGCACTGCTCAGATCTGGTAAAACACCCTGAGGTCAGAAGCCAGTGTCAATGCTATACGTTGTTTTACCCGTGTAAAAATTGTCTGTGCTGAAGCACAGGTTGGAGCTCTGCTGTCACTGCCCTCTGCTGATATGAAGGTTGGAGGCAGTGAATAACATCCCACCACTGTCAGCCAGCATTACATTGTGTGGGGAACAATCTCACACTTCATTACTCCATCCTGCATGGATGCAGTATTGGCAAAGGCTGAAGAACATGATTCTAAGTGCTGGCTGAGCAAGCTGGTGCAGCCTGGCAAGCCCCGTATTCCTCGTTCAGCAGCTAACTAAACCAGCATCTTTGCTGGGACCTGGCAAGGCTGCCTTCTCCAGTTCTAATAAAATGAGCCTACAATTACTGAAAGAAGCAAATTTTAAACCCAGGGTGTTTTCTTTGCACCCTTAGATGCAGCACATAGTATAGAACAGAATGTTCTGCTAATCTGGATATTTCTGTAGCTCTAAATACTGTAGCACTTCTTTCTCAATGACAGCAAGGTAAGAAGAACCAAACTGAACGTTTTTGCTACAAAATCACCAATAAAGCATTTTCAGTGGATGCTGTACTCTTTCTCTTTGCAATTGTGGATATTACATTTCCACTCTGGTTGGAATTATGCAAGTGTTCCACTTCGGGATCTGAGTTTCAAAGTAGGGAAATCCTTGCATTTTTTTTTCACCGTGAAGTATCTTGTCAAATCCAGTGTTATTTTTATGGGATGGAACTTCCTAGAGTCAGAGTGACACTTCCTCCTTTCTTTGAATTTTCTTCTGTTTTCCTGTCTCATGAACTATTAACTTATTCACAAACTGTGAAGAAGATGAAAAATGCTTTAAATACTGAAAGATGCTAAGCACTTTCAACTTAAAATCTGCTGAATGCTGAGGTCTCATAGTGGCAACAGACAATGAAGATGCTCTGAAAATAAAGGCCATTATCTTCTGTTTGTTTCTTCTAGACTGTGTCTTAAACTGGAAACCAACACTAGCACTGCTGCTAGGAAAGCTGTAACCTTTTTTGACTGAAATACAAAGCACAGAATGCTTGGAAGGAAAAGCTGCATTACTTTGCTTGTGCTAGTGCATTCATCCAATCACTTAAAGCTTACTTTTCACAAATGTGACATTTTTGGAGGAGTGAGTGTGTTAAAAGAGAATGTTGACAGCAGATAGACTTGGGGATTTCAGCACCATCAGCAAACCCATGAAATGGACATGACAAGCTTGCATGTACCTGACTCCTGTGACAGAGATCACTTCTGTGAGGGACTTACCATTTCAATAGTCTTTCTGAAAAATGCAGCCTGTCCATTCCCCAGGAGTCTGTTCCCAGCATATCTGGAAACAAAAAATGAATTATGAAAACAATGAGCAAACACCAAACTTACCATTACAGATTTGTCTTGAGAAAAACATTGAGACTCAGAAGACCTGAGTTCATCCAGTAGGCATTTTGGTTAACCTGTAGCAGGACTTACCCTCTCATGCACTTCAACATCAGCTCAGAAGCAACTTTGATATCTGCTCAGCATACTCTACACATACAGATACCAGCTTGGGTCCCAAAACCAGTGTCACCATATGATAATACAACTGAGAATAATCTGAGAGCACAGTCAAACACCCTATCTGGAGAGCTGATCTGCCACAGCTCTGCCACTGCCATTTGTGGGCTTAATTAATACTGCTATTGAATAAATGGCAGTAAATGACAAGTGAAGTTTAGTCATGCCACATCAACTCACTTATTAAACACTCGCCCCTCCCCCAGCCCCCCCCCCCCCCAAAAGACAACATGTAAAATCACAGGGGAAAATGTTTCTCTTCATTACAAGTGAAACTTATTTTCACATACACAAAAATCAAATTAAGCTCTGCTTTACCTCCTTTTTTGGTGTGTGGGTTGTTGTTTGGGTTTTTTTTTTTTTCACTTGATCAATAGCATTCATAATTTTTGCAAGCACTGTTTCTTACTTTAAAACATAGGGTAATTTCACAGAGATCTGGCTACCAATTAGATTACATCTGAAGATCCTTGAAATGGTTTATGCACCAGACTGGAAATTAGAAATGGCTCTGAAGTGTTTGTACTATAAAGCAGAGAATACAGGATCATTAGAAACAGTGGGACTTGGAAAACTGCCCAAAAAATTCCACTCTGCCTTCTCTTGATGCTGTAAGATTTATTTGGCCCTTCCATTAGCTTTGCCTGTTTTGCAGGCAGCAATTTTGTCAAAGAAGTCTCCAGAGAATACTTCAGTCACATTGTTTAATCACAGAAAAAGTGTGTTTCAAAGAGAGAACACAGGAAAAGAACTTGTGTCTAGTGGAAAGGTGTGGGAAATGCAAGAATATCTTTGCCAGCTTTGAAGCAGTGACCAGAAGATAGTGTTAATATTAAGTGTCTTAATTCTTCACTAATACAGGATAACAGATGAGGTACTGAAAAATGTGAGCACCTGAATTTAGAGGTTACTGAGTAGCTTTCTGACAATAGTACTCCAAGAAACTGAAGCAGAGGCATCTCAAAAGGAAAAGAAAAGGATCATTAAAGAGAAAAAACACCATTAGGTAAAAGAAAAGGGTTGTGATGCTATTCAGTACTCCTGTCATGTCCTCCCAGGTCTATCACAAAGGTTCCCAACTACTCGCCCTCAGCCTGCACCGCTGACACATCCAGTGGAGGAAGGCACATCACAGTGCAGCAGTACTGTGATAATCTTGCAGGATCAAAAGAGCAGCTGTACCAGTCCAACAGCTTAGTGTCTTGCCTCATCAGTGGACAATACCAAACAGCTAGAGAACAGAATATGAGCAATCTGCAAGCTCATTTTTGCACCTTGCCATCTGCTTACGTGTTTCAGAACACTCTCTGAGAGTAGGAAACTTGATCTGGAGCTGTGAGATGCTTAATCATTCCTCTTTACCTTAGGAACTGTTCATCTGCAATGCAGTGACTACAAGGGCCTTTAAAAAGGCCACTTCCTGACTCCTTGCTCTGATGCACAAAACAGGGCTATTTGTCACCAATTTCAATGATATGTCTAAAACAAAATATTAAGTTATCCTCACTATTTACTCCCACTGTTGTCTTCTGCTCACTGTAATAATAATGCTGTTAGCCAGTCCTTTTCTCCAGGGAAAAGAGATGCCAACACAGAGAAGGTGATTTATGGAGACAAATGAGAAAGGTTGAATAATTCCCTCATTTAGGGCCTGATTGTGCTATTGTTTTTCACAAAGAATAGTTACTCCCATTAGGACCTACCCTCAGATTGGCCTTGACATACACATAGTTCTTGGCTGCAAAAAAGGCCTTAAAAAGTCATGGATTTGTGGTAATGTATTAGCTGAAGAGCTGACCTTGGCAGCATGGCCCATTCTGCAGCACGGCAGAGAGAGCTTCCCTTGGCACAGCCAGCAGCTGCTATACAGGACAAGGCTTAGCTGCTAGCCTTAGTTCAACTAACTGCTAGGCTTGCTGCACAGCCTGGCATCTCAAGAAGTAATATAACAACTGAATAAGTCAAATGGAAAATGAGAGAAGTTGATCAGCCTAATACTTTTACTAATGTGGCCTGAGTCATTACTGCAGTTAGTAAGCCATATCTTACTGCTTTGGTCAAATGATTACTATCATCAAATATTACTTTAAAATCTATCACTATTAGAGGCTGAATACTTGACATTCAGGCTTCCCATTATCCTCAAATGCCTCTGTGTTAAGTCAAAAAAGAAACTTTTTTTTTTTGTTACATCTGAGCCATGAACCTGGGTAAGTTTATCAAATAGCAAAGGCTGTTGCAGCAGCTCTTACAGAGCACAACCAGATGTCTATTCTGTGGCATTCCCTCAGACAATGAGACTGGAATAATCAGGGAGATGTAAAGCCCACCTTGCAAGGTGAGGATAACACATTAGCCCCAGTCTTTAAAGAGCTCGTGCACTTCAGCAAAGATGCTGAGAGGTTTATATCAAGCCAAAGACTGCTGGCACATGGCCTGGAAAATGTGTGGGTATGGCATATCTTGGGCTATCACTGCACTGTGGCTCTCATCACTGCCTCATCTCTAGTAACACTCTCCTCTCGATCTTTAAACTGCCTTCCCTATTATTTAGGGCTGTGCTTCTTGTCCCCGCACTGAGACTTCCTTACAGGTCCACTCAGAGAATTTTTCTTTTCCCAAAAGTTCAATAACTCACCTCTGTGACCACCACAACACAGACAAACTGATTTTCTATGTGTGCAGAGGTGTACAGGACTGTACACCTACCAGTCTAAGACAGACTCCTAGTCACAGTAAATAGAAAAAAGTTTTTGCTGTCTTATGCTCCCTGTGCAATCATATAAGACATGGTCCTGAGTTTGGGCAGTTACTTACAGCTGCTCTGTGGAGATACTTGTTTATGCACAAGAAATCACTGACACATCCATACCCACAGTTCCTCAATCTATGCTATGGAACTAATAGCACTGATCCTCCTCGTAGAATGCTTCAGCACTAAAGCTCAAACTACCATCTCTAGAAGTTTTTAAGGCCAGGATGGATGGGACTCCAAGCAACTTGACCTAGTGTGAGCTGTCCCTGCCCATGGCAATGGAGTTGGAGCTAGATGATCCTTGAGGTTCCTTCCAGCCCTGATAATTATGTGATTCTATACCGACTTCAAACTACCACAGTAATCTATTCTGAGTTTCCCAGCCTTGATGGCTACTTAATGCTATTTATGAATGTTTATGCCTGCATTTAATCTCCTATGGTGCTTGAAGTCCTTCTCTGAGACTTGCAAAAATGACACCATATATTTCTGAGAGAACCTTTTGTTCAGCATTAATAAAACATTATGCAGCAGTTTCAGTTTCTTGATAATTAAATGTAAAACTTTTCTGAAATGCTTTATCCAGGACAGCTACAGGAACAAAACGTTGTGTTGCTGAGGAGACTTCAGTGTCCAATTTGTACAGAGACCACTTAAACACCTTGATACTCAAGTGTTCCTTAAAGCTGCACATTTATGCACAGGTAAGGAAGTGAGAAAGCATATAAAGGGAAAGTTAAGAAAGAAAGCAACCAGATCAGTGGACTGTGAGTGGATAGGGAGAGCAAGCAACATAAGTATTAGAAAGAAGAGACAGGGGTAAGTAGCCAAGATGTCAGAAGTGTTTCTTTCTGCTTGGGTAGAAAGAAAGACACTGATCTCCACACATTTTAGAGAAGATTTGAGCAGGCAGAACTCAAAAGAGGCAGAGACCAAAGACTGAGTCAACAAGTTAAGGGTGTTTCAATTTATCACAGACTTAAAAAAAGGAAACATCAAATTTTAATAGTGTGACTTCTTTATTTCTTCTGTTGCTGCTGTGCTGTGACTAAAGAAGTTTTTTATCTCATTTTTTTTTCAGTCTGCTCAGAGCCACAGCTGTGGCCTATGACAAAAACAGTCTGTTCTTGCAAAAATACCTGTGACTGGAATGAGGAGACAGCAGAAGCAAGGAAACACTCAACAAAGGCTGTGAGAGAACACCCTGGTTAATGCATTTGTTAATTCATTGCACTTTCATTTGCTAATTAGCAAGCATGGTGGAAAGAATAAAAGTCCACAATACAGGTCACATGCTTGGCTTCTGTAAACACCAAGTTTACACCAGCTAAGATTCTGACCCTTTGAAACTCCAAGGGGAAAGATACTTGTTTGCTGGTTGGTTTGCTTTAAGTAGCAATTACTCTTTGGTTGCTGAGCTGAATTTTAGAGTTATGGGTCAAATTATTTGAGCAGGCACATTCTGAGTTATCCATTATGCAAAATCCTTTGTGCAGACCTGTGGAGTTATCACTAACTCCATTAAAACAATCTCTTTTCATTTTAGCCATACTGTACTGATTGCAAACATAGTTTCCCTCTCATGAGGCAATTCTGTTTTCCTGTAAGATGGACTGTTCAAGAAACTATTCACCTAAATAGCACCAGCCCTAGGTAAGCCAAAGAGCACCATGAATCATTCCTTAAGGAGAAAATTATGCTAATCTGTAGATCAAAAAGGAGCACTGGTCACAAGTAATAATCACTGTATATTAAGAAATTTTACTCCTGTTCCCATTCAGAGATGAGATAATAGGCTTCAAATGAACTCAGTTCCTTCCAAGCAGAACATTTGCTAAGTTGGACAAAATAAGCAGCATAGTAATGCTTATTTTTTTTCCCCATAAGTGTTCAGAGCTTTGTGCAGTAGCTGTGAAAACCCACTGAATGAGCCATCTGGACATGTGTTTCAAAGCTATCACTTCAGAGAAACACTCATGCAAGTTTTGTTTTTTCCAAATCTATCCAGAGCTTGTCCAAATGAACAAACTTTGTGCAAGGGAAGAGGCTGGACTGCTGATCAGAGCACTCTTGTTTACTGATAAATCCCACACAAGGACTAGTGCAGGAATAGCTCTTTGAAGAATAAAAGCATTTAATCTTTTTTCAGTACTCTCTGCCAGTAAAATTGGGTATAAGTTACTTAGTGACACAGTCACTAAGCAGACTGACTCCCTGAAATACTTTCATACTCCTAGATGGAAACTACTTTATAAACACGAAATAGTTTATACTTAGGGGACAAAATATGCTTTCATAATAATTAGTTCAGTAGAAATATCCTTATGCTATCACTCACTGAATAATTATAAAGACCACTGACTTGAAGCTTTCTTAAAATTACTATGTCTAGAAAAGGAGAACATTTAAAGAGTTCAAAACTGTGAGCAATGAACCACATAATTCCAATCATTTTAATCTAAAGGAAAAAAATATTACTGGGGCATTGATGGAATTATGCCGATAATGCCGTGGCAGAATATGATTCGTAGCTGCATTTTGTATCTTTTCATGTACACTGTGCTTGTTTATTCACATTAAAATGTGGAGTAGCTTAGATAAAAATGCAGCTGAAATATATAATGGAGGCAGCAGCCATTTTCTTAAATCCAACAGAATTTATTTCTGAATGAGCTCTGTGGAGCTGACAGTGCTGCCTGGCACTCAAGATACAACACTAGTCATCAGAAAAGCAATTGTGTCCTTTGCATTGGGACTGAATGTAAGACAGGAAGAAGCATTATTAGAACAATTAATCACTGGATCATATTGCCCTGAGAGGTTAGGAAGTCTTTGTCCTTGGGAGGTTGCTTTGCCTTGCCTGAACAAAACCCTGATATGAAGTCAACATTGGTACCACTATGAACAGGAGACTGAGACCTTGTGTGGTCTCTTCCCACCATAATGATTCTCTAATTCTAGTGGGCACGAATGATCTTTGCAGTTTATATTCATGTCCAAAAACAAAGCTGGAGAAAATGAACAACCCCTCCACTAAGAATTTAGAGCATCTTAATTACTCTTTTTTTTTTTTTTCAATTATTCTCAATATTTGTTTCAACACTTTACCTAGACAAAAGCAAACACAGTGAGGATATCCTATCATCAACTCAGCAAAGGCTTTTTCCTTTTTCCCCATAGGCCTTGAGGAAGGAAAAAGAACATCTGTTCTTTTGGCTCCAGTTAAGGGTTTAAGCCTTCCCAGTCTTGAGGAGTGCTTCATAAACAAAGTCTGAGATGAGTGGATGTTCCAACAAAACTGTTTGTGTAATCAGGCTTGGTTACAAAAGCAGCTACACTGAAGCTACCACATAGTAGTAAGAAAACCTACAGCCAGTCATTTCAGAGATGCGCCTTCTAGATAATGAGGAGTCTGAGGATATTCAGGTTTATAATTCAACTCTAATTTTTGTTCTGAAAGTGGATTCCAAATTTCAGATACTCACAAATGCACAAGAACTGTCACTCTTCAGGCAGCAGTTACCCAGGTAGCAAGCAGGAATACAGACTTGATAGCATTTGTACCTCATGCATCTTCTGAGTCCATCTTGGTTACTCTGATGAAGATGAGTGACAGCAGAGCTGCATAAAACCCCCTCTTTCCTGTCCTGTTATATGTCCAGTGTGACATATAACACACTGACTGATCATACACAAAAGCCACTGCTACATGCCTGCCAAAGCTACCCCAGCCCCTGACTCTTGCTGATGGGCTGCACCTGCTTGACTCCTTTTGGAGCAGTCAGGTGGGATTTAAAGTGGCAGAGGCAGCTCCAGTGAATGTATATGTTTCCCTCAAATACTGAACACAGAAAATTCCAGTAACTTTTTCTAGATTCTCAGTTCTGGAAATGGGTCTTAAACCAAAATTAAGTTAATGCCTGTTGTGCCAGAGCCATTGCATTTTCTCATCTTCTCTAGATTCAGGCAGAGGATGTGATTGCTTTTTTGGCATGGTACAGGAAGAGAGCAAGAAACTGAAATAGGACTGTTAAAGACAGAGTAGACAAGACCCTACCTTCACCTATGCTTTCATTTCCTGTTGGCTCCAATTGAGCCAGGTTGCCATCTTTGGTATCTGAGATTTAAGCACCTACAAGGCTTTTTAAAATCCATGTTGTTGATCCTAAGTGCACCAAATCCATTGACATTCAAAACAGATGCTCTTTGGGCTGAAAATTCCTGAAAAGCAGTAATGCTTGGAATTTTCTTCCTCCTTAAAAAGACTATGACATTTTCTTCTAGCCCTTGCCAGGTGAATGCCATGATTCTATGATTCTAGGATTTCTAATCAATCTGGTGCATGACCAGTTTAACCAGTTGTTTTGGGATGGCTCATTCAGCTTAAGCCATAACAGTGCTGTTTTTCTTTCCTCAAATATCATTATGCAGCCACGGTCAGGGTCTCCCAAATGGCAGTGTCTGAAGAGCTTGAATGAAGTTTCTCACATGTGAAATTAAAGCCAGTGGTATTTTTTTCTCATCAGGGAGCTGTTTTGTGTGTATCATGAATGTCAGGTAGGTACAACCCTAATCAGTTATCAGGAGGGGGTAGAGACTGGAAATTAAAAAGCTGCCTTTGCTACAGAGCTGTCAGGGATAAAAACTTAAAGGATGAAGAGAGTGATCAATCCTGGGAATGTGCTATGTGGGCTTTGGAGAAGTGTGAGTAATTATGCTATCTAATTTCTCCCCAAACTCCCTAGCAGCATGTGGACAGATATTAAATGAGTAATTCAGGGAGAATATAAAGCAACCATATACACAAATACTGGGTTTAGTGAATTTTCAAGTTCCTTACTTCTCAGCACACACCTAGCCACACACCTTCCAACCAGCACTGCCTAAGGCTTTGTTTCACCTTACACTGAAATACTCAAAAGGGATTTTAGGTCCCAGCTTTCAACTTCAGTGCCTGTCTGTAAGGATCACAACTGCAGCTGCCAGTGCTGTTGTCCTGCAGAGCTTGTGGACCCTTATTTGGACCTCTTGGGATACACTGTGATGGGTGAAGCTGGGGCTAAAGGGTGCTCTTAAAGCTGGTGCTGCTGGTACTGGAGCTAATATGTTTACACTGACTTCCAGATGGGGATTGCCAGGTTGTAAGCCTGGGTGCTCTGGTTACTTTGATGTACACCCAAAACCAGCCACTGCCCTTGCATTCATTAGGGATAAACCCAAGCTGAGTTCACAGCTTCGGTGCCAAGAAAAGAAAATGTGTAGTTCAGTTAAAGAAATGTTTAAACTTGAGCTAACAATTCTCCTCCTGTTCTAATTTTAAATATTTCCTTTACATCACTGAAAAAAAGTTCAAAACTTGCATTCTAAGACTCCTGAACTTGCAGAAATCAGTCTGTGAAAAGACATTCACTAGGTCCATTAACATGGAGTGTATCTTCAAAAGGGAAGGCTGACTTACTGTAAAGTAATTCCTTCTCTTGCTCATGTGAGACTTTGATCTTTTTAATCCAACCATGAACCTTACAAAGCCATTTGTAGTAATTGCAATCCTTGAACAGTACACTGACCTTTGCTATTTTAAAGACACAGGTCTAAAAATAACTTCATTTTTAGAAGCAGACTTAGCATTTGCAGTGCTCTGGCACCATTAATGTGTTTCATCACTCAGTTCAAAACATTGTTAAGATGAGGATGGCTTCACTGGACATGATGAGAAAAGAGCTGTTTATTTTTCCTCTCCATAATTATTTCTGTGTACTAATTTATGTCTTCTCTATCTATCTAGCAAAATCACCATGATCATTTGTTTCCTGTCTCCAAAGATAACCTATGCTTGCAATTTGGAATGAGCATTAAATGAAGGCTTTGAAAGCTGCTATTTTAGAAGAAAAACAATGAATGCAGAAAATACTTATAAAACAAAAGATAATAGGGTATGTCTTTGCCATTGTTAGTAGTGGTAGAAACTCTGCTTACTCAAAATGATCTCAGATGATCTTGAGAGATATCAGAAGGGTAACTGCCCTAGTGCTGACAGTTCACTGCAGGGGTGTCCTTTGCCAGCAAAGGTCTGGTCATGATGAAACTGAGTTCCTCCAAACATCCTTACCCCAATGTCTTTCCAATTCTGCCTAGATGTGATTGACTTGGGTGGTAAAGGCTGAGGTCAAGACAGTATCAGCTAAGTGTAGCTGCTACACCCATTAATTTTATGTATTTTCCACCATACCCTGAAATGCCCTATTCCAAGTGAACATCCTCATCACTGTGTCATCTTCCTCTCTGAAGTCTAGGCATTGAAAGAATTCATACCAGATTTCCATATCTCCCTGCTGTATTGATGATTAAGATGAAAATAGACAATGGGTAGTACAGAAATATTAGACTTCATTGGTAACTCAGATTAATTTTACTCTTTGGAGTGTGGCTTAATTTTTAGAAACAAAAACCCCATCATTTCAAAAGCCTAAATCACTTGTAAAATTCTATCATATCAACATTTATTAACAACTTGCAAACTGTGCAGATCCTGTTTGAAGAGATATGATCAGTAAATGAGGCTTCAAGTATTGTAAGTAAAACTCAGCAAAGTTTCCTAAGGGTTGTGAATAATTTTAATGGCAATAAACAAACAATAAATCTAATGTTAAGTAAAAATATATGTTTTGGGAGGGATTCATACAGATTTTGGTTTGGTTAGGTTTTGGTGTGGGTTTTTTTTTTGGAGGAGGGGGTTGGTAGTAGTAGTAGCAAGCATTTCTGTAGCTAACACAATGAAGTAGTTATGTATAGGAAAACTGAGGAGATTCGCTTTCATGTCTCATGTAACACTGAGTTTGCTAATGCAAAGGCAAGAGATACTTTGGCAAAAGCCTGTGTATTTGTGTAGAAAAAGCTTTCAGAAATAAGGTTTATATCAAAATTTCAAGGACATTTTGCCTAGAGCTGACAATGGCTATTTCCAACGTTCCGACATAATGACATTTATGGCTATTTCCGTCAAGAAAGCTGCTTTCAAATCAAAATAATCTGAACATGAGGAGGAGGAGATGAACTGAGTCCAGATGAAAGACAGGCTGTTTTCAGCAACAAGGTACAGTTGGTATCTGCACTGGGAGACTGAGAGCCTGACAGGGTGGGAATTCTGCATGGACCTAATGGAGACAAATGAATGCTGAATGGAGATTTATTTCTCTCAGGCTCTTACACAAGGAAAAGCTTCACATCACTTGCCATACGTTGTACATGTCAGAGCTATTAGTGACCTCCAGCTGTAGTTAGTTAGGGAGGACTGAATACCTTATGCTGCTGCTGGATTTCTGCCATTGTACACAGCCTGTCTCTTCCCACCCACTCCCCAGAAAACCTGCAAAATGTCCTCAGCTTGCTTTTTCTTTTCCTCTTTATAGCAGTCTTTGCTGAGAGCTAGACAACCCTGATAAGTGTTTGACATAAGTACAACTAGGAGAAAGCAATTACTATACGTTCAAAAGCAATAATAGGACACACACAAGGAAGAGACACGGGTGGAGAAAGCAAGACACTTAAAACACAAGATCACCTCCAGACTCAGAGAACTGCTTGATCCAAGCCCCTGACACTCTTTGCCCCAGGATTCTCCAGCATCTTTGCAACAGGCAGGATGAGGTGAGGGAACAGCTCAATGGTTTGCTATTATGCCTTGAAGCAGAGGTACTGTCTGAAGGGACTGTGGCAGGATACATCCTCTGAAGGCTGCATCCAATTCTGCCAGCTTCCTGGGCCAGACCTCAGGCTACCACCCCTCTGCCTGAACCTCCCAGCCACAAACACTGCTGCTTCTCGGAGGGATTTAACAAGACAGACATAGGCCACTCTAATCCAAAAGCCACATAAGTGAGACTCTGTGATCAGAGAAAGGGGATGTAAATCAAAAAACAGCACAAGCAAAGCCCCAATGTCTGCTCCCTCCCCTGCATCAGAAACAGGGGAGAACTTGAGTAAGCCATTAAAAGGATTTTCCAGTGTCTTAAGTGCCTTGAACAGCCCTCCTGAGAAAGAGAAGCACAAAGCCCATTGGTCTTGTGGTCCAAAAATCTATGGTGCTGTTGAAAAACTTTCTTTTACATGGCCTCTTTGGGTACCCTGCTGTTTCATAATGATGCTGTATCATTTAGAAATAGATGCCAATGCATCTGGAATAGTCTCCTTTTCTCCAGGTAACTACTTGCTATCTAGTAAAACAGCCTCTAATATTAAGACTTGAATCACAGCTTTATCAGAATGACAATTTATGACTTTTCCAGATGTGTTTTGATATCCTCATTTGACCTCTACCTAAGCCTAGATGTTACAGGATTAAGTTCTTCCTTCTATAGGAAATTATCTGTGTGCCTTCAGGCTAGTTCCTATACTGACTCATTTGCCAAGGGCCAAGCAAGACACAGGTGAGTAATAATGTAGAATATTACAGAAGTAGTAATTATAATTTTAATCATTAAATATTTGTTATGACTGTCTCTGAGTCTCACTGAAGAGTTCAGTCATGAACCACAGCCAAAATACTCCCTGCATCTACAAAGAAATATCCCTGGTCCTGAATAGTTTTTCTGTTACCGCAGTGGAAACAATTCCTGTTGAATTAACTGGCACTGACAGTGTGGAATAAAGGCTGACCTGACTGTTCTCTGTGGAAAGCCAAAATTTCATTTCCTATGTTCATTTTACCCAGGCTATTTTTGGGTTTTTTTTTGTCCTTTATATGAATCAAATAACAATCAAGAGTTTGGTGACATTGTAGAGTCCCCTGCTTTCATTCTACCTCCAGTGACAGATTGCTTTGAAGACTGCAATTTCAGCATACAAATAGTTATCTTAAAGAAAACAAATCTGTGAATTGAAGGAATAGGTAAGATATGGACAAAAAGTTGCCTTTGAAAAAGCAGTAAACTAATCTGATTCTATGCAAAATCAGAAGAGCCCTCCCCCATAACCACAGCAAAAAGAAAACACTGTGCATGAAAAACAAGGTAGACAGAAGAAAATGTCACCATGTGACTGACAGTAATATACATTATCCCTAAATAATGATCATTCAGATGGAGACAGCAGCCTGTATGAGTCAGGAAAGTTTTATCTCAATACATCTAAAATAGGACTAAAAACAATTATATTACCAACAACATGGAACTTGAGAGGGACTAAAATTGCCTGGTAGCACTCAAACTTTGGGGATATTTAAAGCAGTTAAAAATCTCTGAACTGAGTCCAGCTTCATAGTTAAATCATAAATATTCATAGGACCAGAGGAGAAGAAAATTAAGACATTCTGAAATTTCAAGACAGAAAATAAAGGAAGAGAGATGTAACCTATTTAAGGAAAAGTTCAAAATTCCAAATGCAAACTGGCAGCCAGGTCAGAAAAATATTATGGGTTAGCAGTTAACCAGAAATGATCAGAATTATAGAAATGTCTTTTTTAAAAGATCTGCAGACATGATCCTTGCACAGGAATATTTGGACAAAAGTATCACTGAACTATAATCCTAAAATGGCAAAACCACTGCAACTGAAAAACATTTCTGGTTTACACACTTCAAGCATAAGAATAGTTTCAGTTTGCACAGCCTCAGTGAAGGTCCTCACACAAACTTTGCACAAAGAAAGCATCAAGCATCCTAGAAATGTTTCCTACCATATGTGGTAGAGGAATAACTCAAATCTCAGAGGTAAAAAATACTTCCTTTTGGAATATTTTCATAGAAAATTGTTGCATTCTGGCAAGAATCCAGATTTGTAGAGACAAGTGCCAGTAACTGTGCCAGTTTAAATTTGTTGTGCAATGCACAGGAGCAGTGCATCATGGTGGTTGTCAGTTCAGATGCTGCTGCTGCACAAGACAGTCGTGTGCCTCAGTGCACAGGACATAAGAGAATGACAGCCTCGGCACAATGCTGGTTAACATGACACCACAAAGCTCTGACTGCAAGTTGATTTAATTTGGTTGGGTTTGCTATGTGCAAATTCTCAGGTTTTACTTAGTTAGTTCTACACTTTGATTCACCATTACCATCTGCTCAAACTGCTGCAAAAATAAATACTCATGGGTGGCAGTGCAGCCAGGCAAATTAGGGAATATTGCACTGGTAACAAATATTTCACTGTTACAAGCACTTACAGGAAACTGCAGTTCTACTGCAGTCCTATATACCAGTAAAGATGTAATAAATATGAGATAGGATGCAGAAATATACTGCAGAAATATTACTCCCAAATACTGATGAGTTTCTTGTGTGGGTTTGTGTCAGATATGCAAAGACTTACTGAAATATGACAGTACCCTCCTAGTGAAAGATCAGCAATCTTGGAGTATTGATCTAAATGGCAGTGACAGTTCCTCGGAGTTTCAGCTGTATCTGGAAGAAGAGCTTACCAACACTCTATTTTAAAAGGTTGTTTTCATCATATTTTTACCCTGACTAACTCAGGCTGTATTAGAAATCACAAAGGAGAATGAGCCTCAAAGATATTCATGGCCTTATTGGCAGCAGATCAAGGCTGACCCCATGGCCTACATCAGACAGCTGGAAGTGAGAGAGAAGGGTATCAGGCCATCGTTTGCTTTATCCTCTGATCCTACTACTGGGGGAAAATTAATACTGACAGTGAGCTGTATCTGTAACCCTCCAGTTTGGCTGTCAGAGAGGGAAGCAGTTATCTTAAAAGTTGCACATATAGCTCAGACTAGGACACCTCAGTGGTTATTTACTTTGGAGTTATTCACACACTTGGATTTTTATATGCTGCTGCAACAGGAAGTATTGAATTTCCCCACTCCTGGTGTCAAAACAGGTTTTCGAAGGCGGCAGTGATACTCAGTAAACACAGAAGACTGGAACTACTTAAGGTAATAAGAAAAGCACAGACTCAAGAAACTGCTCCCTTCACATTTGTCTCAGCATATCCTTCTGTCTTTTGTCACTTGCATCATTCTGGTCTTTTTTTTTGCATAGCATTTTGTCTGATACACCCTTGGGCTTCATTGGAGCTTCAGTGCTACTGGTGGAAAACAGAACCTTCCCATTTGAGCTGGCTCCTTTCTCCAAAAGTTCCCCCCAGAAGTAGAAATATTCAGCCAGCCTTTGCTTATTTGTGAGGTTGTGCAATCATCACCCATAATTTTTTTCCTGGGATCTGTCTCTATGTATCTGTAACAGGCATCTAACCCCAAATCTGTGGACCTGATTTTGTAAAGGACATGGGATTTCTACATCTCTGGCCCTTATTTTATTGGGTTGGGTGTCTTTCTGCCAAAGTAATTTACCCATCAAAACACAGCCTGTCACATACAGAAGTATCCTGCAAACAGCTCAGCCATAAATGTGCTGAAGATTTTTACCCAGTGAATGCTGCTGAATAAATTTGGTGAACTACTATGCTGTGACCACTGAGTTCTCTGATTACTTATCATCCTTGCTATGACATCTATTATCAGGAATTCTACACATTCTGACTTATTTAAAAAAAAAACAAACCAGAAGAAGTATTGCAAAGGTGATTTACCTCTCCCTATGCAACATCTCATCAAGAACATGCTAGAGCATTTGAGATGAACTAAGTGTGAACCACTCAGCATGACCACAATTCTGTCTATGCCAATCTTGAAAGATGCCATTGTTTTTCCATGATTATCCAGAGTAAGCAAAGGCTTTGGTTCCTTCAGCTTGGATAAGATATGGCATGATATCTTTCACAGACTGGGTTGAAGAATGCATTTACAAACCTTGCTCTCAACCCTAGTCAAGAGTCCATTCCGTTCAGAGCTCTGGGTAGTTTCATACCAAGAAATTAACTTCTGTGGAAAAATTATCAAATTTGTTCTCAGTCAGATAACAATTTCTGTCCTCAGACTCATTAGTGACTGCCTTCATTCATGCTACATCAATTCACAGTGGCTGATAATAGCAGAAGAAACATACATCTAAGATGCCCACCCAAGCTATAAACCTTGTTCTACTTTCATAAACTCCCTCATTTTCCACTGGGTTAGCTAGCAGAGCCTGATCTCAGCTCAGTGAATAGTTTCCATTCAAAACCTTCTCTCGCTCTCCACGCTCTCACAAAGACTGATCTGCTCCTTCGTCCCTAGAGGTCACTGCAAAACAGAGCTGAAACACAGTCGTGCTGAGGCAGTGTGAGCAGCTGGGCAGTGCCTTTGGCTCTCTTCGGCACTAGTCTTGCAGTTACCTGTTTTCTCTACTGATACTATGTGCTGCTTCTTACAAGTAATTACTTTTCATTTTATCCTGTTTTATACTGCGTATGTCACAAGTAACATCAGTTAAGAAATACGTGTGTGTGGCCATATGCTTACAAGTAGCATACCTGTCTGCCTGCACCCTCCCTAGTTATCTTAAGGTAGCTATGTGAGACATTTTGTTCAGAAGGGGGCACAGGCTGCCCAGAGAGGCTGTGGAGACTCCTCTAGAGACTTTCAAGCCCCATCTGGATGCATTCCTGGGTGACCTGCCCTAGGTGATCCTACTTTGGCATGGAGGTTGGGCTCTATGATCTCCAGAGCTCCCTTCCGACTCCTATGACTCCATGATTCTAAGTTGTGTTGCCTGGGTCAGCTGCTCAAAGTCATCATCACTGTAGGGCTGTGATGCCTTAGATCACAGCATAGGATTAGAAAAACTGGGTAGGTTATTAAATAATTTAAATTAATTTTAAGCTATTTGTATGAATGAATCCATCTGCAGGAGAATCATCCCCACAAACCACAGACATAGCAGCAGAGAATTGTATTCAGCCTCACACTTCCAGGAAGCTATTGTTGGGTGACAATTAAAACAGATCTTTAAAGCCTAATAAATACTAACTGTCTATCTCCAAACATTTAGAATTCTTCCAGGATTAGTGACAGCTTAAGACACGACAGTGCAACTGCCTATAAGCTGATCCCTTCTAGGGCAGTAGATCTGCATTAATACGGCCAATTATCCTCAGCTGAGTTTCATTTCAACTTCTTTTTTAAGCGGCTTTTGCTGCACTCTCTTCTTCTCTTTTGGCTCAAAGTCTGTGGCAGCTGGTTCTTACGACCACAGGGTGGTGACATCACATCCCATCTTTGACACCGCTGTTCAGAGAGCAGCTAAACCAAAGCAGCCAGAGTCTCTGCTTAGTCTGTCGGCCATGGATATAATTCTACTAGGTTTTCAGCTAAAGCATGTGGGACATCAGGCTGGAGATACAGAAAGCAATTAAAAGATGAACTTCTGACAGAGTTTGAGAAGGAATCAAGTTCTCAGTCAAGAGGCTAATTCATTTACATTTCAAATATTTACTCAATAGAACCTATTTTCTAATGCTGCTATCCTCAGGAGAGTGAGTATCTCCCCCCAGCCCCCTCAGCCCCCATTGATGGGATTTGTTTACTTCTGTCCACCTGTGGCACCGACCAACCACAGTCAGTTGCAGCAATTATACACATTCCAGACAGAATGCAGACATCACTTCTTCATTAAATGGGGTGACTTGTTAGTGCAAACTGTGAGATAACCCAGCTAAGAGGGCTTATATCCACATTAAACTTAACAAAGGAAGGAGTCTGCTGCTTCTGTTATCTGCACTGGACTTTACTGACACATGGAAACATCAGTGGAAAAAAAGGGGGAAAAAAAAGAAGAAAAAAACCCCAAACAAACAGAAAAGAAACACAAGCATCACATGTTGGGAGATAATAAAGCATCAGATTCAGAATTTGTGGCAGTAGAAGTCTGAATATGAGAGAGAAACAAGAAAAACATTAAAATAAATTTTGTATGCAATAGGAGCCAGCACCAGAAAAGATGACTGAGGAGAGATACAACCCTGATGCAGAAGTGGCTAAGTAGTGACTGAAAAATGAGTCAGATGAACTTTTTTTCGTCCCATTTCTCCTCAGTATTTATTTATTTAATTTGTAGCTGTAGGAGATTACTATCAGGTAACATTATGAAATCTTTACAGTTCCTCTTATCTCTGCCTGCTTGTCCTACTAATGAAAATGGTGAGATTGATTTCAGTTCATTCAGGAGTATGAAAACACCATGGAGAACTTTCGAAAGATTACTCACTGTGATGTTTGCCTTTCCAGGGATGGGGCCAATTGACTGGACTGTTACGTTTTTTTAATTACTGAATAATGAACATAATTTACAGTTAATTTGTTTCACTCAGGTGTGGTTTGAGAGCCTTTAAAGCAGACAGTTATTACCACAATGAAACAATCCAGTAAGAGAAGGCTAGTGGTTACAATAAGAGCCTTAATCTCTAATTGGAGACATCATTTCCTGCTGTAAAAGACTCCTTCTCTGACCTACAACAAGCAACTTTTATTTTCTTCATTCTTACTTTTAAGGAGAACACAACAGCACTTCCCTGCTTCAGAGGGGTGCCATAAGTCTCCAAACATTAAATATTTGAGCTACATAGTAAGTATAATTAAGTGAATACTATTCAGTGTTTATTCCCATCACTTATAAACATCGTAACTGCTATAAATTATGAAGTTATAAATTCTCTCTGCAGAGAAAATTAGGCAATGTTGTGTCAGTTATGTAGATTTAGTGTACTGTTTTCTCCTCTTCTAATATTGTCTTTTTTCCTATCAGACCACACTGAAAAGAAAAAATATATATACTTGACCGTAAGACCTTTCCATGATTTGAGACCATAGGACAGATGAAACCAGAGCAATTTCCTATAAATGCTGGAAGAATTTTTCATTTTCCCTTTCTAAAAAAAGAACACATCAAATATCATCTCTTTCTGTATAAAAATCTTGTGTGCTTTCTGTGAAAATTACTGTTTCCTTTCAAGAGAACAGAATAAAGGAAAACAAAACAGTATGTTTTCATATGAGTGCAATGTAGGCTGTATTTCAGTGCATTTACTCAAATCTTTGATTAAATTATCTGTCCTATAAATAACTTCAGAGAGTACTTTAAAAATATAAGGGATAATACAGAGAAAACAAAACCTCAGACATAACAGCTATTTTTCCATCCTATAAAAGCAGCTGAAAGTCACAGCTTGCTGCAGTCAAGCTGCAGCCAAGTTGCCAAGATGATTGTAGCACTCTGCAGAAACCTAAGGCAGCTCCTTACCTCAAGCCACTGCCCTGCGCAAAATCTCACTTTAAAGCACAGATCTGCAGGAGTCCCCTCTGTGCCCAACCTAGGAATCAAAGAGCCTGTGATCAGAGGATCACAAGCAGACATTAATACCACTGCCTGTTTTTGTAATCATCATCTGGGTTTGAACAAGCTAATGGAGGATACATAAAAACTGATTAGGTACAAACATGCATTTTTGAAGCCCACCTTGGTCATGATGGAAAACAGAATGTCTAGTTCATTTTTCAGCACTCACTTCTTCCCTGTTGCTTGTGGTTTTTAACACCATAATCACACTTACCCAGTCCCCTTACCAGATGAGGACTACATGCTGCACCACTGGCAGTGCTCTCTAATCTGGGATGGTCCCTGGGAGCTACTCAAGAACGTCCTCAGACTCCTAGCATTTCTATACATATCTCAGTAACTGCTACCTCCACCCTTACTTTTAAACTCTTTGTTGTCTCTCCACATGAACCCTTTTAAAAACTAGGGGTCTGCCCTGGCAATTCTAAACGCAGGACCAGGGAGGTTAGCAGACACAAAACCAGTTAGCCTGAAACAAAGACCCACTACAATGCCTCTGCACTGCCAGTCACTAACAGCTCAGGTTATCCTGTGGTTAGTAAAGATGTTTCTTTAGAAACATGAACAACAGTGCAGGATCAGTGAGATGCCATGCAGGAAGATTTAACAATCAAAAATTAATATACTGGGGTCAGGAGTTTCCCCAGTAAGCATTTATTCATTACTGTTAAGTGAGCAGTCAGGTGAGGTAAGTGCACAACAATACCTGTTATGACAGTTCAGTAACCTCCTTGCTCTTTAAAGCAATTTGGGCTACACTCCATGCTACCTCTACACTTGAATGGATATAATAAATCTTCTTGACAATAGTGTCTCACATATCTACTTGCTGTACGAGAAAAGAATCAAATAGATTTATGTAAATTTTGTCAGGCTTTTCGTTTCCATCATATTGTTTGCAGTGAAGAAAAACATTGTCAAATGGCCTCATGGAGAGCGTTGGATATAATTGGGTATTTTAGCACAAACTGTTCCATTCCAGCTGAGAATATTTTCTGAAAGAAAGTAGACTGAAAGATCATATTTATTTCCCAATTTTGCCTAACAAAGCAAATGTTTTAGTAGATTTTTTTTCCCCAAAGTTTTAAGTAGAAAGGAATATTTTAGAAAAAGCAAATTAAATGTCAACATCACAGATTTTACTCTCTGTGCGTTGCTGTGTGGAAACCAAACAGTGCTCTGAGCTGTGAAATCCCAACAGGAACCAGTGAATTGTTTGGAAATTGTAGGTTTACTCAGCTCGGTGGTTCAGCGTCTGTTCATCAGAGAAACAGAGGTTTATGCCTAAAATAAGGATGTGAATATAGCTGAGTTGAAGGAAGACTGCAAACTGAAATTGGAATATATGGATCCAGGGTTTGCTCAATATAAAAGACTAGAACTTTCTGGTTTTCTGTGAAAGTGCACTAGTAAGGATTTGCAGTTTGAGTGACAAAACAATGCTTGTGAGGATGAGCTATAGTGTGCACCTGCATCTCTGTCCTACCTAGGAACAGAGCATCCTTGTGTGATAAAATCACTCCTGATATTGTAAAAAACTATATGTATGGCCTTGATTTCACCACAGCCTGATAACAGCTGAAATAAATGTGAAGGTACTGGAATGAGACAATTCTTGAGTCTTCCTTACACCACCTTTGCACCTGGTAAACTCCTAAATGTTGTCCTAGGCAGTGCTGAGCTATAATTCTGCTAGATGAAGTATAACAAGGCAGTAGAACAGGAGCACCCTTGGTGCAGAATGCTGTAGAATGCATTCATGTAGAATGGATTTCTTCCTCATTCTAAGTACAAGAAATGCTCAGTATAAACACAGAAAAAGCATATTAAAATGTCATAGCTGTTTGGGTCCACTATGAAAATACACTAAAAATAATTTTGAAATGTTCTACTTATTTTCTTTAGTTCTAACTTAGTAAAAGTGTCTCACCAGATGAAAATTAAATACAGCTTAATGAAACAAGTCAGAGACAAGGAATTCTAGAGACAATATAGACATAAATATCTGCATATTCTAGCTAGAAGAAATGTGCTTGTTTTAGCTTGATCATAATTAAAGTATAGAATATGTGAGTTGGTAATTATCATATATTAACTTGAAACAACCATCAGTTCACTTGTCAGTGAATGAGACTGTTAGCCAGTTATTCAGGCTGATGGTTTTACAGCAGTCCCTACTGCAGGAAGGACAGAAAGAAGGAAAACAAGAAACAGCTTTAAGGTGAAAGCATTTGGTCTAAGCAGCCCAGCAGACAAAATAGAAATAATTTTAATTGTTCCATAGTTTGGAATATGTATTTCCTTGTAACAGTGTCAAGAAATGCTAAATCTATTTGAATTTCTAGAGCTTCCCTTTGAGGATGTAGTCTTTGTAAAGCACGCACTCGAAATGTTGGCTTACAGAAGTATTCAGACAGTCAGACATTGCCATGAGCCTTCAAGGACTGAGATAAACATGTTTGGAAAGTGAAATTTCCAGAGCCAAGTTTTCTTCCAGGATCCCTCAGGGTTGTTGTTTTTTTAAATGTTTCTGTTTCTCATCCTTGTAGATGATCACAAGGAGCAATAAATTAAATATAAAAATTAATCACAAGTATTTTCACACTCTGAATCTTCAGCAAGCTTTGGAACAGGCATTGGCTCCTTGGAGGCAGCTGGTCTGCTTTCTTTGCCTTTGACATTTTTCCCTCCTATTTCAAACCTTTTGCAAACTCCTGAATGTAGGTCTCTCCTAGTTTTATGTTAATTATTGTGCCAAGTAAAAAAGGAGTCACCTTTTGTTTGCAGAAAATTAAACAAAAATGCAGAAAATTCAATAATAATGTGAATTTTAATTGTGGATATGGTGACTGGAAATGTTCAGCCATCTGCCTGCACTCAAATCACCTTTCCCTTCACACTTCTGGCATTCAATTGTGAAAGCATTGGTATTGTTACTACCTGCGTTTAGCAACTGTTTCACAAACAGCAATTACTATTAGTTTACACTTTGTCTCTTGCACATGGTACTATCTCTTAGACTAGAGAATAAAAAATGGAAGAGAAGTTGGAAGGTTTATTTGTAAGCCTCATTTTGTACTCACTTGAGATTTTGCACATGCTGTCCTGCAACTCTGAGACACTTCAGGAACAAGACAGAAACTCTTGAGGAAGTTCAGAGGATGAGCAAGGTGCCTTTGCATGAATCAAATCTCTTATGTCCTTTCATTTATCCAGCAGTCATACCATCTCAGTCTCATGAGTTGGCGTTTGGAATATTCTTTAACTGCAAAGAAAGTTGAATTTTTAGCAGAAATTATCTTCAATAAGTAAATACCTGCTTCTTCCTCATAAACTATCAGGCTTTTGGAGGAAAAGCAAAATGAAAGAGGCAGGAGGGGTGAGCACAACAAAGAAACGAACTGCAACGAAGTAATTTATTTACATTGAAATGAAGCTATTAAATCAGTATCAAATGTAAGGGTGCTTGTCAGTATTGATCCCTCTGTCTCAGTCCAGGCTTTGATCTTCCCTGAACTACTGCAGTTAACCTGGAGTGCTATCTCTCTCTGCAGTTACTGCTGAGGAATGGTGCTTCTGGCTTTCTTCTCCGATTATAGTGTCATTCTCTTCTATGCTGTTTAACAACATACATTCTTTCAAGTCTTCAATTAGGTTTAGAAACTGATGCTTTGGTTCTTAAATATTTGTTTGTTGTGTTCCCCCCCTGGCCCCTTTCCAAGCCCATTGTACTCTATTTTAAATTCAGTCTATAAATGTTTCACTAATAGACCTATAAAAGTCTGGCTTTTTCTCTCCATCTAAAAAAGCTCTTTGTAAAGTGTAATATTGTTCAACTAATGCTTCCTGTACTCCTTCCAGTACTTCTTCACACCAGTGCTGTGCATGCAGTTCCATTTTATTTTGCTACCTGAATGAAAGAAATCACACTATTTGACATGTTTGATCCTTTTCTCTTTCCCACATGTGGTACTAACTGGAAAATCATATGCTCATCAGTCAGCAAGCAAAGGGGAGCAAGATCATAAGCACCCCAGGCTGCTGCTCTCTTGACACTAAAGAACAAAACAAGAAAGACTATATTATTGTACTCCAGAGCAAATATCACCCCAAGGTGATATGTATGGCATGGGGTGCAAGTATGATCAGCTGAACACAAGCTGTCCTTCTGTCCTTAGCTAGGGAACAGATTTGCTACAACATGAAAATTCACTGAGTCATAATTTGATCAAGATTGAAAAGTCAGTCTCTTGGAAGTGAACTTGGACAGCACTCAAGCAGCATGTACTTAGATTTAACAGCACACACCAATCAGTCTGGGTCTGAGAAGCTAGCAACATGCCAAAGTTGAAGAATATGAGAAATATTACTACTTCAAGAAGAGCAGAAGAAAAACTTGCAGGTAGGTAATCACTCATTTAGCTGTCAGACTCTCCCATTCAACCACTACTATTCTCAAACTGAAAGCTGAGTATCAGCACAGCAGTCAGACAAATTCTGTTCTTTCACGAAAACAGAACTCAAAAAAAAAAAAGAGAGAAAACCAGTCCCCATCCGGGTTTGTGAGTTGTCTTAATTACCAACAGTGCTGATGTGTGAGAACTTGGGTACTGTACTTTTATCACTCATTCTGGCAGTGTCTTTCTCACACTGATATTGTCTGCAGTCAGACCAAGGCTCAGACATCTGCCTTTGTTTGTCTCTGTGTGTGACACGTGCAGTATGAAAACAGCAATGATATCCAGAAAGAGTACAGGCATATTGAGCCAAAATATACAGCTTAATGTCATTAATTCAGCATCATCCACTTAAAGGGCAAATATTCTTTCCCATGCATAGTCTTGTGAATATTAAATAGTATTTATGTTACAATTACAGGCATATTCTCTTTGTCCTCCACATCTTTTACGATAAAGCTGATACAAAACATGAGGTAAGTGAAAGATGAGGGTAGACAAAGTTTGAATTCACATTAGCACTAGCAGCTGGAAAACAGAAGACTGAACTCAAACTAAAGCAAAGGCCCAGCTGTGAAGATGCTGAAGTTTTACAAGATGATTTCATGAAGATTTTGCACACCCAGGAAAACCTATAATATCAAACATTAATGGACTCCTTATGCTCATGTTTTAGGCCTTTCAACTTCCAAGATACTTAAGGATTTTAAAATCAGTAGTGTGCTTTCCTTATTGTTTTCACCTAGAGATCTCAACACACTCTTAACAGCCAGAGTAGAATAAGCAATGTCTAATCCCCCAAGAAAACAACACTTCAACTCCACTTCAAGCTGTTAATTCAATATAGATTCATTTTATATTTTCAGTAAAAATAAATCTTCTGTTTGTGTTAGTGTTGCATGCTGAAAGATGGCCAGATAAGTGGTGGCTAAGAGGTGAGAGACCTGAACTCAGCCTTCACATCACTTCTTAGTATTAATCTGTGTATGTAATGAAGAGAGTTTTACAGCCCAGCCAAATATTTGATGAATAAGCTGTCTGAGTGCAGTGCTAATGTGTGACCTGGGTCTGGTTTTGTATCCTTCCTTGAGAAAGGCCACACACAACTATCATTGCTTGTAAAATGCCATAGAAATCACCCAGTTGTAGGAGCAAGGAGTTTGTTTTAGCTAGTCATATTCTTCAGGTCACTGGATTATGTCATGTTTTGAAAGTACAACGTCCAAGCTAAGTATCTCCTGGGAAATGTTAAAAGCTATAATTTTCACTCTCTCACTGTGACTCAGTGCTTCACTACTGAGATTTTTTGTGGTTGGTATTGTTGTTGCAGTTTTACCATATTAGGGGGTTGTTTTAATTTTCTTCAAGGAGCAAAGAAAACAATTCCCCATCCAGGAAGATACCTACCTAACATACTGAAAAAGGGAAGATAGCATCCATTATTTAGTGTGTACCTTCCCTGCATTCTCCTCTGCTCCCTGAAGAATCATTCTCACTGGCATTTGATATATTTGTGCTGACATACTTTGAAAAATAAAGAAAAGCCCCAAACATCACAGGCTGTAGGGGACATTAATTTCATACATTATTCCAGCTTGGTTTCTTGGCAGGGAGAACTTCTGCTTTAATGGGAAGGAAGACTCAAGACATGTAGTTATGTGTGGACTGGCAGTACTGGCTGCAAGTGGACTAGGACCGTCTTTGTTCTGGCTCCTATGATAATGATGAGCTCACCAAACTTCAACAGCTTGCTTCATTGGCAAGGATTTTATCTTATTTCATAACAGCCCCAACGTATTACAGATCACATGTATAAAACTTGCAGTGGAACTGGGAGGAGAGGATGGAGGAGAAGCTACAAGTCACCAACAGTCACCAACCAGCAAGTGTGCTGACAAGACCAACCTCTGAAGCTGCCTGAGCATGACAAAAACCAGCTGGCCTGTGTTTATGTGTTTGTTTCTCTGAGAAATCAATCAGAAAAGCTTTTACAGAAATGAGTGAAAGGACAAATCACATTACCAGCCATTAGACTGTAGGTAATGTGCATTATCTACAGCCTGAACTGGAAAAAGGCAACCAAACAAAAAAAAAAAAAAAAAAGAGAGAGAAAATCTGCACTGCTGGTCCAACAGTTTTCCTTACAGACTATACTTGCTAAGCTGAGAAAATTCACAGCTTCTGACTAAAGATATCAACAGCACTGAAGGTCTGCCATATAGTACAGAGCTAGTGTGGCTGTCTGTCAGCAGCATCTGTCCTCAGAACAAACCCAATTTTGTAAGAACTTACAATGCGTAACAGCTCAATTAAATTGAAGATACCAATTAGGCACATTTAGAAACATTGCTGACAACAATGCCTGCTTTTTCTTTCTCTTAGAAACCTAACCCTATACATCAAAATGCTTTTTCAATCCTCTGAGTCCTCAGTGCTCCACCTCTGTAGTACCTTTATAGCTTATTGCTAATGTCTTTGTCACTCACTGTGCAAGTGTGCAGTTCACAAAGAACACAATAAGGACACCATTGCCAGACCTGTCTTTTGCAGCTGAAGGGAAATGCCAGGTTTTACAGTATAATTATTGCCACCTTTTTTAAGGCTAATGCTTAGAAAATCCCAATTGCTGGCTTTACCACACTGAACTTCATCTAGATATTCTTATTGTCCTAGTCAGTTTTTTATCAAATGAAGTACTTTTTGTGCTTGAATCTTCTAAAACTGCAGCTGCCAGACAGTGGAGCTCTGTGAGAAAGCAGCCATTACATGTGGACTAAAATATCAAGTGGAATAGGTCCCATAGAGCTGAGAAAAGGATGCTCTACTTCCTGTAAGAAACAGCATATGAGAGCAACTGGCTACCTTGAAATAATAAACAAGTAGTGGATAGACAAACAGATCCCAGATTTTTCCTTGGTTTTGCTTCTTGTGCAGTACAGCTACTCAGAAAAGGTGAATGCAGTTCTTCCCTTCAAAGTACTAAAATAGTATTAATGCCTGCATATAAGCTTGGCCCTTGCAGAGGAAACTATCTAAAGCAAGGCTTTGCTTTTGCATTCTTCGTGTAGTGACCTGAGTAATCTGCCATCACAACTCACTGACATATTCACTCAATATAAAGCCAAAAGCAGCATTGTAGAGCCTCAGTAAAAATTCCTGGCACAAATCTGAGTGAATTTGCATTTCTCTGGATACAATATTTCTTTAGAAAAATAGGTACATATTGATTAGATAATTGCTAACAATATAAACTTTGCTATTGCCATCAATAAATGTTTTTCTCACTTGACATACTCATTTGTTACTTCCAGTTGGAATTTATCAAGCTCCAACTTCTAGGTAACAGATCATGGAATACATCTGTCTTCTTATGGAAAAGATGTATTAAAGTTGGTTTGGTCTGTGATTTATACTTTTTCCTTGAAATTGCTGTTTGTATCTTATTATCAAGTCATACTCATTAATAAAGAAGACTGAGTTTTATTTACTCTTTTAGGAATCATAAAGGATATTTTTTCAGACCTGGCAATTTTTTGCATGGATTTCCTTGAACTTCCTGAGTTCACTGATTTTCTTCTGGTACTAAGAAAGGTTCCTGGTAAGGCAATTTCGCAATTTACTTTAGAACATATGTTTATGAACTTGGCTTCTGCACAAACAATTCATTATGCCTTGAGTCAAATGTCTGCTAGTCTGCAGCCCTTAAGGTGATCTACTACACGGCAGAAAGAAGAAGTGTTAAAGAACCTTGGAATTCATTCTGGACTGCTCACCAGCTTATACTGCTTACATTTATACAAATGAAAGTACAGTTTGACTTAGCAAAAGCTTAGGTGCCCTTTATCTGCTCTTTCATGTCAGTGCAAGATAAATGCAGTCAGGAACCTAAGCATTGTGGATTTCTTGACTTGTTCAGTCCAGGGACTACTGAGAGAGGTGTTCTGTCCTCTTAAGAAAATACGTTTGAAGGCAAAAGACCTTTAACTTTGATGCCAGTTCTTTTAAAGTTAACATCAATTTTCTTATTTGTGGCAGCCTCCTAAGAGTAGCTTCTTTCTTTCTGCATGTTTTTAAAAAAGTACTCATTGTATACAGGAAAGAGCTAACAATAATACAGCAAGAATATATTGTTACATGGCCATCGAATAAAGAGTATGACCACATCTGCCTTGATGTCAATCACAGTTTTACCATCAACTACAATTGGATTACTTCATATCCAGGATCTTTTGGTTTGGGCTAGTGCAGCCCTCACAGCTAGCAATACAAAGCCTGGCTGCAGGAAGCTGGCTTGTACCCCACTGGATTGATACTCTGTTGGCATTAAACTCAGCTGATCATACATTGCTCACATCACCAAGAAATCTGGCTCTATTCTCACCTCATACTTGGTATTCATTGCTATCAATTTTAAGCACGATCTGATCTTGTTTCCAGTGCTACTTAGATCTGGAATTGAGCTGAACAGAACTGTTTTTGATTGCCTGCTCATGGCAGCAAGGGTGGACGAGATGTCATGTAAAGGTCCCTTCCAACCCAAACCATTCTAAGATTATGTGATTTACATCACAGTAGATGAGATTAGAGTTCCCCTGTCAGCCCTCTGGTATCTGCTCTTTCACTCAAATATCGTGTCCTTTCTACTATGCAGCATTCAGGGCTGGCCCTTCACTGTCATCTTCTCTGCAGATTATCCATTTGTAACATCTCCATGTTCTCTTATCCTTAAAACCTCCCTACCAAACTCTTAATGTTATTACTACTGCTCATTTACAGCACTTGCAGAGTGAAAGTATCAGTCATGCTTTATCTGTGCTAAAATGGTGATTAAAGCTGTTTGCAACCACTGTCATTGCTGCACCCAGCTAGGTATGGGAAGCAGAAGCAATTACATTAGTTGTTGGATAGTCTTGAAAAAGGTAATGCTGCATCTTCCTCTTGATATTAACAGTGGGTGGCAAAAGTGTTAATTTCTTTTTATCCCGCCTGCAGTATCTCTGAGAGTCAGACACAAGAAGCAATAATCTTCTAAGTCACTCATTTCTATCTACACAACCTAATAGAGTCAGTATTCTGTATGTCATCCTTCAAGGTCCTGGTTCAGCTCTGACCCAGGTGGTTTCAAATTTGACCTTACAGAACCCATTTTACTGCAACACACTGAGGCTGAGAGAAGAGTAACTCTTAAGGGAGAGGTCACATTTCCAGGTGTGGGTTGGTTTTTTTTTTTCTGATTTATTCCCCTTTTTAATACAGTTCTGTGGAGCTCTGAGAGTTTTCAGAAAACTCTCTAATTTGATACAGAATTAAATCCATTGTATAGCTTGGCAGGTTTTTAGTTTAATGATTCTGGGGAATTCCAAAGCATTTTTCTGTACAAGATAAGGCCCTTCTAGAAATGGCTACAGATTACTGTGCCTGTGCCACAGAACAGCTCTCTGCACACTTTGGGGATTAAAAAGTTTTAATTGTTTGTGAAATCAAAACAACAACAACAACAACAAACCCCAACCTAAAACTGATGTTCCTTTGTGCTATTCATGGAAAACATGTTTTCCTTATTTTCTAGAACAATCTATGACCTTAACATGTGGTTGGAAAGTATACACTTGACATTCTGATTTAAGATCTGATCTGATCTTGGACCAGAGCATATTATCTGATGAAATTTTACAAGATACAATAAATGATGGCTCAGTTAAGTTTTGTTTACTGGAATCAGGAAAAGTCAACATTATACCAGTAAAATGAGGGATGACTGCCAGCAGTGACACCCAAACTCTCTTTATATCTCAATGCAAGCCCAATGGATCTGGTGGGATAATCAATACAAACCTGTATTGAGTGGATTGATCACAAGGGGAATAAATTCCTGCCAGTTCTGCCACATTACTCATCCAGTTTCTCAATGAACTTGAATGTTATAAAGACAAGAAACAAAAATACAAACATAGGGTTAATGTGAAACCTACTGTCAACTGGTAAGAGGTCACTTATATCATACTAGGATTCCCCTCAGCCATAACTGCCAAAGAAACAAACCACAGTCATTGACTGACTCAGAAAAACCTGGACTGAGCTTCAGCTCCACATGGCTAAGCAGTTTGCAGATTAATATGTAGTCATCTCTCCTCACCATTGCAAAAACATGTCCAAGAGTTTTGATAGGAGTCAACATGGAACAGATACCAAGAATGAGGGACGGAACTACAGTCTCAGGAAGTGAAAAATGCTGTTAAATATTCCCCCAAGTATAAGGCACTGGAACACTGGAACAGAAACTCTTAAGGTTCAATTAAAATTTAGTTAATATTTTGCAACTCTATGTGTCTTAATTGTCTGGGACTAGGAACAAGAAATCCCTGAATTCTAAGCCTAGGTATGTAATGGCATGCAATGTATAAATTAGACAGTTTGCCTAAGCTCTCTGTGACCATTTCTTCTAAATATGGATGATGTAAGGATGTCTGTTCCGAGGATTTTGTGAGGACAAACTTGTTAATGCCTGTAAAGCACTTTGCCACCACAACACAGTCCTTAGGTAAGGTCTAGGGAGAGAGAACAATACTTTTGTAATTTGTATTTAGCATTTCTGATAATCTTTATTGATATTTTGAGTTCTGACATTTGAACAGCACTGATTGTTTTCTTCTTACCTAGAGCCAGTAAACTGAAACAAACAAAAAAATCCCAAATAAATGCTAACTATAAATGCATTAGGAAAGCCTGTCTGAGAAAGGCTCTAGTTTATGAAAGGTATTAAAAATCAGTGTCTGCAGTCATTACTAGTGTGTTTCCAAAGTATCACAAGAACTGTACTGCACAGAAACTGCTCCAGAACCTGTGGTTCTGTATACAACTGTTTCTACATACAACCTATAGGGTAAGGAAAAGAGTAGCTGAACATTTCCAAGCTTAGTTTTGCTTGTGGAACATGTCACTGCAAGGCGTGGGGGCCTTATCTTTTATTTAATTCTTTCAAGCTACTTTCAATAGGTACACATAAAATAACTTTCAACCACCTGAAGGGACATTGTGGAGAGGATGGTGCTGGTCTCCTCTCATAAGTAATTTGAGACAGAATAAGGGGGAATGGCCTCAAGCTGATACTGGGTAGGTTTAGATTAGATATTAGGAAAAACGTTTTTCACAGAGAGACTGGTCAGGCACTGGAATGAGCTGCTCAGGGAGGTGGTGGAGTCACCAACCCTGGATGTGTTTAAGGGTCGTTTGGAGGTGGTGCTTAGAGATATGGTTTAAGGTGAATCTTGCAGAGTAGAGTTATAGGTTGGACTTGGTGATCTTGAGGGTCTTTTCCAACCTGGATGTTTCTGTGATTCTGTAATCTTAATGTCTGAAGTAAAAAACTGAAGGATGAATTGTTTATGCTGCTTTGTACTTCCCTGATCCTATGTATTAAAAACAAAAACCAACCCTACCAAAACTGATTGAAAAACTAATCTCTCTCTTTGATTTTCCATCTGCCCTTCCAGAGAATGCTATTAGCATATTCTCCAGCAAACCCAACATGCCTAAGGCTACCTGATACCACTGAAACTGCAAAGCTATCTGCCAGGGTGTGATTGTCAACTTTTGTACAGTTTTTGCAGCCCTCCTGATGCTGGAATATAAACATAGCTTTAACCTCTGCAAGACTTACGCACCACAGAATCGCATGGAGGGGAACAGCTGACCTCAGTTCCCTTTCTTCACTCCACTGCACAGACTGACTTTTGCATTCAGCTGTGATACAGAGATAACCACATGGGGAATTGAACCCACTGATCACAGCTGATTAAAGGGTGGAAAAACTACCACGAACACAATACTGTGTGGGAAGTTATATAGAATTGCTCCAATCTGAGTTTGTCTAATTGGAGGCAGACAAGTGATGACTCAGAATCTGGAGTCAAAAAAGAAAACGTCTGTTCTAGCCAAAGCACAAACCTCAGTACCATTTTTCCTGTGAACTATAGTGGAAACAGCTCGAGACCTTCTTTTTGCAGTGAGAAAGTGATACTAATGATAGTGCATTATCAAAATTACAGTACCATTCATGTCCCTACTGTCCCATCCAATCCCAGTCACTGTTATCACTACCAAAATAGAGCAAATCAGCATATCCAAATCTATTTTTCCAGGTTCCTAATCAACTTTGGCACAGTGTTGCTGATTTTTTTCACAAATGACAGATGTTTTGCCTTATACTTTGCTAGTGGGAGGGGTAATTCCAGAACTATCTGGATGAATCTAGCAATTTGTTTTTAAAAACATTGAAAGTCAAAATATTTGGCTCCATCTGTTGGACCAAAGAAGGAATCTGAGTTTATTTCTTTTTAAAAAAACTATTTATGTGTAGGCTCCTAGCATTGAAAATTTTAACCTATATATTTTGTAAGTAAAGCCTAAAAACTTTCGTAAAGTTAGGCTGGTAAATTTATTTCTAAGTATGGATTATAAGGCAAATTTCAGACTGTTTCAATGAAGAAGAGGACAGAGACTTTCTGGAACAGGATGAGCAGCTTTGCCTATGGGCAGACACTATATCAGAGGATGGTGCAGCCAGTTGTTCCCCCTCAGGAACTCGCTCATTTGTGTTAATGAAAGGTTGGAAGAAGGGAAAAAAGCAGCCTTAGCCAGATAGTAAGCATCTGTTTTGCTTATTGCCTTAGCAATTCTTATTAATATTATACAGTGACACAGTTCCCAGGAGATTAAGATTTAAAATGCTTTACTTCCTAATAATCTTTTATTTCCCACGTAAACATTGTGCTAATGGACTAAAGCCTAGTAAGTAAGTTCTTCTGAATGCAATTATTAATTAGTTATGAGTTACTTGGATCTTTTGGTTGAGCAATATTTGCTGAAGTAAAAGGTCATCAAAATCTTGTGTTGTCTGTGCTGATCTCTGCTAGAGGACCTGTGTTACAAGAGGCTCTTTTGGCAGGATTATCAGTGGCAGTCTGCAGTAAAGCTGCAAAATTCTTCCTAGGAAAATCCAGTATTTTTCTTATTCCTGCAAAGAGGTTTAGTACCATGCTGGGTGAGCTGAGTTTTTAATTTCTTTTGAAACTGTGATTATTGATAAAGAGTTTTCCTGATCTCTACTACAACTAGGAGATGGTCATGAAAATTGGTAGCAAAGGGTGGGAACAAGCAGCTGGCACAGGTCCATGCAGGCCAGTTACCTTGTGAATACACTCTGGAGCCAGTATTGCTTATGCTGGGGCTGAAGGAAGCTACAAGAAGATCACGTTGGACCATTTTTCTTATTCTAGAGTTGCCATTAGCACGTGACATATCTCATCCAGTCTGTCATGAGTCAAACATGTCTCTAAATCTGAGCCATTGATGAGCCTCAGTTTGAGTACTTCTAGCAGAACTTTCCCTTCTTGGCTACCTCACAACTTCCTCATGAAGCTGCTGCTAACAGTTGTCAGTATTTTGCACTGATCAAATTACATGAGGACAGACAGCTGTTCAAAATGCATCAGAAAGCAATTAATAAAAGTCTATTTTCAAAGGCATAAGTTGTGAAAATCGAGTATCAAACAATTTTTAAAAGACATGAGGTGGAGAGTGGTACTCAGGGCCCCAGGTACTCTGGGGCTTCTTCAAGAAAAGCCATTTGGATAGGTGAAGCACTGTCATGTCACACGGCTGCCCATCTGTCACTGTAGGCATCTCCTAAACATTAGAAGAATTGTCAAAAGAAAAAACAAAGAAACAAACAAAGCAAGGTAGTTTTGTGAATTACTAATTACAGCATTCTTCTTTTGATCAACAATGAAAGCCATTGGACAGAATATATCTGTCCAATAGATATCTGCCAAAGGCAGAATGATTGATGTATTATGACACATGATGGCTCACCCTAATGATTTATTTTACAAGATAAACATCCACGATTTAAAGAATTTACCCTCTGTTTTTCATTTAGCACAGGAATCAGACTACTTAAACATTTTCTATTGCTTATAGATGTCTTGCTCCCATCCAGCTAAGCATATCCACTGAGTACAAGAATTACTTTGAGCAGAGACAATACAATGCAGTTTTCATGCAGCATTATCTGTCACTCTCCTCACTGAATAGAATTAGAGCTGGAAAGGACTTTCAAGCCAATAAGCTTCTCTCCTTTACATCAATTAATCCAGACTCTTGCCCTTGCAAGATTTTTTCTATGTTATATTTACTATCATTTTATCCAAAATGAGATAAAGACATCATAAATTACAAAGTTCTAGCACATAGTCTGGCAGATAATTTCTGATGTCTCCTGTTGTCGGGAAGCTTTTCACAGATGCTCTGCCCAAATGTCTGTGGAATTAATCATTAATCAGAATAGTAAATACTAGAAACAGAAACATACCAAGTGAGTCTTTTCCTTTCTTTTACTATTTCTGTTGATACTGCCAATGGATAGAGATCAAACTATTTTTCAGATACTGGCTCTTAAATAACCACTTGATGGTTGTTACGGATAACAGTCAAAAGCTCTAAAGATGCATATTAATGATGGCTCTATTAGTAAGGACTCTTACAGAGTCCCAGGACAGCTGGCTTTTCAGGTTGTCAGCATCTTTTATGCTTTGCTTATTACCATTCTCAAGCTATGGAGACACCTATAGATCATTTACAACACCAGCATTCTCATGAATAATATGGAGCAGGAGATGTCTGACAGACAGACATGAGCCTTTGGGACTGGATAGTGTGCACGTCTCAGCATGTTAGTACCTAAGATGGGTAAGGGCTACACTGCCCAGAGTACAGGGTTCAATGGACCAGGCATCAACTAAAGAGCCCTGGAGGGAGACATACAACAAATATGTCCTACTCCCTATAGTTATTTCTCTTAGTCAGTTCTTCGCTTAGGTTGAGCACACAGGATGTGCTTGCCAGATTCTCGTAGGCAATTCTATTAGAGAAAACAAAAAAACAGAAATTAAGTTTATCTTCTCTTATGCACACCACCCCTGCAACTGTAGCATTCTTTAGTAGCTAAGACAGCAGATGTAGGTATGAATGGCAGCAAATTAGGGCGAGAAATTCCCATATGGAAAGTCTTTCAAGGCTAGGATGGCCCTTGATACTTATCAGTTAACCTAATACTTAGTTGTTTCATATGAGCCTGTGCAGCTGTTTCTGTAGATCCATTGGCTTTCACTGCATGTGTCTGTTCTTTTCTTGTTAGGATCTCAGACTGATAATCATCCTTCCCACTTGCCACTAGCTTCTCCCTATCCACACCAGCAGTAAATATATTAGATTTTCTTATTGCATGCTGAAAACAAACAAGCCTGGGTTTTTTAAAAGACCATTTGATTTCTGTTTATGATCCTAACATCTACTCTACTGAAAATCCCAGCGTACAAGAACTCTGTAATGATCCAATCTAAAACAGTGGGGGGAAAAATAACCAAGGGAGAAATATTTAGCAGAAAATGAAAGTTAGAAAGTGCCAGAAGACAGGTTTGTGAAAATTGCAATGACATTTATTTCTTAACATCCCATTTAAATTCTTTGCTTTTTACTAAGAAAAAATTTGGAAAACTAAGTTCTTTACCTGAAAGCTGGATGAGGATGATTCCACAGAAAGTCAATTTTTTTGTTGCAGAAAAATTCAAGCCCACTATTGTATTTTGTTATTAATCTAAACAGTACTGACAAAGATGCACAGATTATTCCCTTTACTATTCTGCCATCCCTGTGGTATGATCACAATTGCACTTGCTCAGAATGCCAAAATCTTACTACAGCCATTTCAAAACATGAAAGACTTTCAGGGCTTTCCTTCAGAGTGAAAGCACAGCATGGTCCAAAATGCTTCTGCTTTTGAGCTCTTCCCATTGGATCCTCAGCAGGCTTATGGCCTGAGGAATAAGAGTCAATCTCTATCAGAAGACTTGCAGTAACTTCAGAAGATCATATTCAACCTGAACTGCACAGCTACCCCCTACATTTTTGGTGGATCTAAACAATGTTAAACCTAACCCACCTTAAGCAGAGAAGGCTTCCCTGTCACATATGCATCCAAACGCCTGCCCTAGCTTTACTCTTTTCTAATCTGCGAAAACCTTGGATTTGCCTCTTTCTATTGAAGTAGCAAAAGAGAGCTACCAAATGGAAGGCAGGAAGTGATGGAAAGCTAGGGCTTGAAAGGGGACTTTCTGAAGGATATTGTTTACAGGTTTCAGTGCAGTTTGGCCCATCTCTCTGAGACAAAGATCTCCCTGCTGTCCTGGCAACACAGTAACGCCAGTGGAGCACTGAATGAAGGCCCACAGAAGTGTAACTCTAAAGGAAAAAGCTCATCATAAGGTATAATGTGCAATTATACCACTCTGAAAGAAAGCAGATTTTTATGTTTGAGTGAAATGCGTATCCAACAATCAAGAGGCTCTTTCATCTTGTAGCTCTCCAGCTACACTGTGCTACTGAATAACAATGATGGTTTCATGCAATAGCTCCAAGCAGTTTGAAAACATAAATTCTTCTGTTAACCTCTTGTTTCTGAGGATTAATATATTTGCAGGCTTTCCTCAATATGACATCAACTAGACTTATGCTCTGTACTCAGGTTTCATATACTGGGACTTCCCAAGTGTTAAATCCTGGAGCATTTATGCATGTAAAAATAGCAAAAACAGAGTACAAATTGTAATAAGCACTTGTCCTCTTTTGTACTAAGTGACATTAGTCATTATTAGTTCTCATAAATCCAGGGTTATTGTAACGGTAAGAAATTCAAACATCCGTTTTGTTTGTAAAAGCTCATTCATTTGCTGATTTTTCAAAGCAGATAATATCATTTCTTTTCATCAGTAAAAGAAACAAAACTTAATATATGATCAGTCATAATCTTGACTGTTGCAGCACCGCTAACACTGATTGGCATCAAGTGCCTGGTGAACCGTTGCACAGTTAAGCTGATTAAAGCCTCGATTCAGTACTGGTATTAGAGAGCACTTTTTGAAATTCACATTTTGTATTCTGTATGTTCATTTCTGCAGTGTTCCAGGCATAAAAGGATCTATACAACTCAATATGCAACTTTTACCTCTCTTCTGCTTTTTTACCTTTTTTCTATTTTTATAATTAATGTAGTATCAAATCAAATTTAGATAAATTAAGCACAGTAAATAGTGCGCATCTAGTTGGAAGTTGCTGTACATTGTTTAGCATAAAACAGAACCCTTTGATGTACATGTATTGCACATACATAAAAGGAATTACATAAAAAAAGATGCCTGAATAATATATTTGTTCAAATAAATGCAAACCAGTACCCATTTAATGCAATTTTCTGTCAAGAACTCTCTGGGGTTTATCGATTTTTATGTATTTGTCCTTGGAGCTCAGGATGAGAACTCCTGACTTGGTAGTTGCACAATAGTTGATCTGTCTTTTTTATTGCACCACTTTAGGAAATAAATTGCTTCAGTGCATGAGCAGCATTTCCTAGAAATTGTCCAGAAGAACTCTTGCTTTGATTGCAAGGGAAGAATTTTTTATATGTATGTATTCATACAGCTGCTCTTAGCAATTGCATAGCAATTTCCATCTGCAGATCACCATGGAGATTAAGAACTGATCTCTATCAATTTTCTCTATCAGAGTATCTTCACGATTCACTGCTTCATGAAGAAGCTTTCTCAACATTCACTGTGATCTCAGTCCAAGATACCTGGTTCAGAGGCTTCCCTCAGAGCAGCTGCTGCATCAGGAGATGATTGATATTCCTAGCACACCTCTCATAAGGTCTTCAGTGCTCTGAAACAAGACTTCACACTGAGCAAGTAACTCACCCACTACTGCCTGCTTGCCTGCCTGCCTACCTGCCCCAAGTTTTGTGACTGTGAATCCTCTTGCTTTTCTCTGGACAATTTATACATAACCAGACTGCACATGAACTAAAAAAGGCTCATATGAGTGCCTATGGTCTCATAATTCCTAACAATATTAGTGTCAGAATTGGGTTTTGTGAGCATTCGTGCATATAAGAAGCTCACTGACAACGAAGAGACTGGAACAACCAGTAAAAGGAGCTGGATCAGATTACTTGTGTTGTATTGATCCAGGGTGCTGGGTTCAGTGACCAAGCTATCTTCACAAAGACAGCAACTTGATTGCTATACTTGCAGGGCAGTTCTACAGAGGGAGTATTATCCCTGTCTACTCCCACAGTCCCCTCCACCTCATGCTTTAAAGTTTTAATGCAATGTTAAATGTAGTACAAATCATCACTGGTTGCAGAGTAGAGGTGATCCCACTCCACCTCATAAAGCAGGCTGAAAGACTCCAGAGCTAGCTGGGCTCTTAGCAATGGATTCTAATCTAATGCCTCAGAATAAAATCCATACATACAATCTCAACTCTAGGCTGAAACAAAAATCTAATGCATCAAGAGAAATTACATCTTTTTTTTTTCTTTAAAGGTGCACATTCACTCTGTTAATTGGAGAGCAGACACTGGAAATAATCAGGTAATTGGTTCTTGCTGTAAATGATTGTTGGGCATTATAATAAACACAACAGCTCTTTCTACTCTCAGTCCACAGTTTTCCTCACCTAACTGCTACTGCTAGGCTAATTGTCCTTGCTCAAAAATATATTTGTATTATGCAAGCCTTTCCATTAATGCTATGAGATTAAATGTCACAAAATTAGATGCGTTTTTCAGTAACACTTGAAAATGTAGTACCTGAATTACAGCAATGGCTGCACTGGTGCAGCTGTAAACATGATATGTTGCCCTGAAGAGGGAGTCTGGAATTTTTTATTCATCTTAAAGCTTCCATGTGGTTTAACGTTAGTGTTATGATAGTGATAGCAACATTCAGCAAAGAATTTCACCCAAAATTACTTCAGCTTTTACAGCCAGTGCCAGAAGATTACTATCTGTAGTTACCTAGATGGAGAACCATAATGCATATATAAATACACATACAGGCAAATGCACACATATAATAACTTAAGTTTCTTAAATTGCTGATCTTCAGCTGGCTTACTTTGTACCCTCTTAAGAAAACAGGAGAGATGAAACAGTGTCATATCTCCAGGATGCATTCAGAAAACATCTTATGCAGCTGAACAAGTGCAGTGTTACCTGCTAAATTAAGTGTGGTTCTTTCAAGGAGATGGTTGACTTCTAGCTGCTGGAGAAAAGGAATATTTATGAGAGAAAAGAACGGGTGAAAATATGTTTATCATATTAGCCAGGGCTTTTTTCAGTCATCTTTTCATGTGCTTTTATGAAACTCTAGTGAACTATTAGGAACCAGCGGTGAAATCAGGAGTCCACCCAGCCCAGGACCCAGAGCTTCAGAGGAAAACATGGAAGAGGAAACTGAGAGTCTGCACAGGCCAGTGTTCCTTCCAGTCCTAAGGTACTTAACCAGGTTGGGGTTTTTGCTTCCTGTTTTATTGAGGGCTACAAATACCATCTGCAACAGAAATCATAGTGCCCATCATGAACTAAAGGACTCCAAGCCATGGACTCAAAGGCTGTCTAAACACATTCTCCTATGTGGTGCCTCCCTGAACTAGTTTGCTTGCTCACTGCCTGACCGCTGTTCTCCAATCATTGTTTTCCAGCTGTTCTGACACTCTTTTTGTTGTCTATCTTCAGATACAAAAGCAACAGTTATTGTTGGAAAAGGAAAGAGTAGGGAAGTCACACATACAATTATGAAACACTAATCCTGTGAAGAGCAAGCTAAACATTCAGCATTGCCACCCATATGCCTCAATCAAACCTCTGCTGGAGTAGAGTCCTCTTTCACAGCACAGGAACAGTATTTTTCATCAGATTAATTACTTCCTAGGAAACATGAATGCAAATAAACTATTTGGTAGGGAAGCAGATGTGTTTGGTGACAGCCTGGGAAGCAGAGTCATGTAACGTAATATTCTTTCAATTGTTGTTTAAATTACTGCTTCCAGATACTAAACCCTGCTGTTTTCAACCTGGAAAATAAACAAAACTGGAAGACATCTCAATTAAAATATTACCTCTTTTGTTCCCCTAATTTTCAGAATGGAATTAAGGACTTGGATCAGTTATGGTGGAAGCCAAATCCTTATGTGTCCCCCAAAACGTGGCAACAACAGTAGTCAAGAGCACATATGCACCCTGAGCAAATAAAATACTTTGGTCTGTGAGCTCATGCTAATGAAGGCTCCTGCGAGATCCTTGAGTGCTGCTCTGCTGATATTCCTAACAGAGGTGCTATGGTTGTTTTTCATGGACTGAATCACACAAATCACCTCTGCTTTCTTTGTCACCTGTAGAAAAAATCTTCAAACTATCTATCCCTAATCACACTGATTATCATTCTATTCCAAAGTAGTGAATAAAAAACAATATAAAAACTGGAGCAGGATAGAATGCTGCCCCAGGAAACTATAAATCCCTGAAAAATACTACTGTTCAACAGCTATCCAGATTTAATTTTAGGATAAAAAGTAGAACACATCATCTTTTGTTCTGCCTAGCACTGATTTAATACTTGCAGTACTAATGTAAATCATTCAATTTGCAGAACTTTTAGGTCCATCGTCTGTTCCCACAGCTCAGTCAATACTGTAGCTCAGCTCACACAAGAAATTGATCTGCAGGTCACTTTTTTACAAGATAGATTAATTTTTGTCAATTGATTGATTGGCCTCTGCCCACTATACATACTAATTTTGGACCATTTAAAGCTCATAAGGCTTTATATTGAGATTCATTGATTTCACAGAGTAATAAAATGATGAATGGGTGTTCAGCCAAGAGCAGACAACTGATGTAAGCTTGAGGAGAGACACCAAAATAACTCCCACAGAGCAGAAAATGCAGAGTTGCAATACCCCTTCTGGTTCTGTTCTCATTTTCCTCAGGTGATTGGTGGTGTGTTCTTCAGCCCATGCAGACCAAAGCAATGCTTAGAGCAACTTCAGGCACTTTTACCAGATCTGTGCCTCAGGACCTGTTCTGCTGCCTCACAGTCCTAATTTTTAGATCAAGATCTCCAGGTCTAAATACAGGTGGAAGAGTCAGGATGTCCCTGTCAGCATCTTAGAGGATGACAGTGAACACACTGTTCACAACCTTTACTTGTGTCTGTCATGTGTAGTGAGGCATATTGATGTTTTTTTAACGGTCGAAAATCAGATATCCTTCCTGGAGATCACCTTAAGTATTGTTATTATTTGCCTATGATAACATATAGAAATGCAATACAAATGCAAAAGGTAACTAAAGTAACATATTTTCCTGATAAAATATCATGCCTTTAGAAGTGTTCTCATGTGAAGAAATTAAGACATTTTCTGGTGTTTGACAAGGTTTTGTATTTACAGGATCACAGGATATTAGGGATTGGAAGGGACCCAAGGATATCAAGTCCAACCCCCCTGCCAGATCATTCAGTTCATATTCATTCAGTTACCTCCTAAAATTTCCCTCCTAAAACTGACTGAAGAATCAATCTCATCACACAATTTTGTGTACTCAGCTCCCTCAAAAGTCAGCTGGGAAACAGAAACATGATCTTTTATGCAGTGCTTTTTTGACGTAGGTTATAAGGTGTTAAGAAAATCTCTAGCACCATGAGGATCCAGTCACTGCAGGCTACCAATCAAGACCACTGTTCTTCCTAAGCCAGAGTTCAGTTTTCCAGTGTGGACAGAGGACTGCTTACCAGAGGCAGAGCCTCATATGGGTCTTGCTTCTCTCATTTGTCTGCTGTATCGAGTGTCTTTCAGCCCACCATGTTAAGATGTGTGAATCATGTTTTCAGTTTGGTCTTGGGAGCATTGGGTCTTATAAACTGAATCTTGTAATAACAATGATTCCTTCTTTGTTCCACAGTGTTTGATATTACAAAATCTGGATGCCTGGAAAATAAGCACCACCACATTTATATGAAACTAGAATATCAACCAGCACTTGGACACATGAAGCATGTCAACCACAGGAAAATTATCCAGCTCACTCTGTTGGAATCTGCAGAATTATCTTGGCTCAAGGAACCTGAACTGAAGCATTTTTCTTTCTGCAGGTTATAGTGTCAGGATTTATTTTCAGTCTTATAAGCACTTTGGATACTTCTCTATATATAGTTCTTATAAACATGACTGATTCACGCAGGGCTTCACAACATCTTGCTTCAATCTTGATGCCGTACCGTATGTTTTTTGAACTACCACTTCAGCCCACTCTAAATTCCATCAAATGGAGATGATCAGTGCAATCCCAAGCACAACTCCAGGCTGGGTGGCAAATGGCTGGAGAGCAGACTTGAGGAAAAGGACCTGGGGGTCTGGGTTGGTGAAAAGCTCAACAAGAGCCGGCAGTGTGCACATGCAGCCCAGACAGCCAACCATGTCCTGAGCTGCATCAAGAGAAGTGTGACCAGCAGGGCAAGGGAGGTGATTCTTCCTCTTTACTCTGCTTTTGTCAGACCCCACCTGGAGTACTGTGTGCACTTCTGAAGCCCCCAGCACAAGAAGGTCATGGAACTGCTAGAGCGAGTCCAGAGGAGGGCCATGAAGATGATCAGAGGGCTGGAGCACCTCTGCTATGAGGACAGGCTAAGAGAGTTGGGGCTTTTCAGCCTGGAGAAGGCTTTGAGGAGACCTTATCTGAAAGGGACCTATAGAAAGGCTGGGGAGGGACTACTTACAAGGTCTTGTAATGACAGGACAAGGGGTAATGGGTCTAAACTGGAAGAGGGGAGATTCAAACTAGATGTTAGGGAAGGGTTCTTTACAGTGAGGGTGGTGAGACACTGGCACAGGTTGCCCAGGGAGGTTGTGGATGCTCCCTCCCTGGATGTGTTCATGGCTTTGTGGATGAGGCCTTGAGCAACTTGTTCTAGTGGGAGGTGCCCCTGCCTATGGTGGGAGGCTGGAACAGGATGACCTTTGAGGTCCCTTCCAACCTAAACCATTCTGTGATTCCTGTGCCAAGGAGGGAAGCACTTCAAGGCAAAATGTGTTCTAAGCTACACTTTGTAAATGAGCAGATTTCATTGCAATTACTCTGATTTCCACACCAGCATAAAGACCTGTCTCTTCATTTTCCTCTTCCATCAAAGAGATAGGTATACACTCTCTATGTAGAGATTTTCCCATGCTGAAAAAAATACATATTCCACACAACTTCTTGCTGGTTAGAATTAATTTGAATTTGAACTTTTTCATTGCAATATCATTGGACTATAGACTTTCCAATTAGACAATCTTTGCAACTCCAACTAGACTATTAATTGACGTTACTGCCCACAAGTTACCAGATTCTCTTTGGATACAAACAAAAAAGAAAAATACCAAAGATTTGGAGTTAATAAAAAATAGTAGCAGGCTTCATTCTCAGACTTCTGTTTATACACTTTTAGGACAACTATACTGCACTGGCTGAGTGCCACAAGAATATATGCACTTGTGTATTTTATTAATAATTGCATTATTTTTGTGTGTCCTGAAATTTAGATGCTTTGTCAAACAAAGGCTGTATAATGTAATATTAACAGGACTCCTGGGTCTATCTCAAAATCTGGAGCTAGAATTTCTTAAAGTCTCCCAAAAAGGAATGTTTCTCAAACTCTTTCTACAAAAACCCTCTCTGAATTAAAAAAAAAAAAAAATCTATCATTTATCTTGTTCAGCATTAGCATCATGGTATTCATTTATAAACAAGCAAAATTAGACTATCTGGTTTAGTTTATCAGGTTTATTTTTACCCATCTTGTTTATTTCTTGATTGCATACAAAGGAATGTGTACATGCAGTTTCACATTTGCACATATTCAGAGACTGTTTTTTCACGTCTTACAGAAACAGCCACAGCCAAAAGGCACTGAAGCCTGAGTGTATAGACCTGGAAGCTCAGAATTTCCACCACTGCCGTGCAACTATGCAGATTCTCATTTATATGTACTTAGGAGGAGATTAACGAAGGTTGAAGGCAGCTGCTGCTTCCTTCAACAAACCAAAGGGGTTTTTGAATCTTTCCATCATATATGATTAGACCTGTTTAGTTCTCTGTTGTTAGGAAAGCCAAAAGTTAAGTTTGGGACTCAGCAGGATGAGCCTAGCAGGATGACCTGCCTGCTCTTACCACCTCTTGCAACCTGCCTGCTCTTAACCAGTTCTTGCTCTGTAGGAATGCTTGTCCTGGGGGCTGGCATTCCTGCCCCAAATGGGCTGCCACATACACAGGTGTACACTCTGCCTTTGGTCTGCTTAAGTATCTTAGTCTTGAGCAGTGAGAGACTTTGATAAGATGCTATAATCATGAATTTACCCAGGCCTTTTCCTGTTGTGTTCCATCTGACAGCCTCTAGCTAGGAAGGGGAAGAGGTTATGAGTTGTAGTGAGACCTCTTATGACTCACACCTAATTTAAGTGCAAGTACAGAATCTGCTAAAGTCCAAGGAGAGAAAATAGAGTGGTATCTAAATTGTACATTTCTAACAGGTAATCTGCTTCTCACCAGGATATTTGTCAAATTCTTGAGAGAGAGACTGACATACACATAATGGACTTAAAGCATTAGCCTGGCTCAAGGTCCCATTGCAAGACCCTTCATCCTTCAACAAATCAAATGGTGAAGCTCTGCTGCATGATAGCTGGGCTCTGCTTCCCCTGTCAGAGAGCAATAATCACCAGCAGGGAAACCTCCCTATGCAAGGGTAGCAGACAAAGGAGGAGTTCTGGGGTGCCCACTGCAAAGCTTGAGGGAGCAGAGAACTCTGCCAAAACCATTCCCTTTTGCACAGGAAAAAAGGCATCAGCCCTGTCAAAATTCTTCAGATAGAAGAGCCATAGGAGATAATAGTTTAATCCTTCCATTTTACTAAACAGCAGTAAGATAAAAGAGCAGGAGATGACTGCAGAGGGGTTGGACCAGATGCCTTTTAAAGGTCCCTACCAACAAAAGATTTTACAACTCTATGATATAGGGAAAATCAGGAAGAAGGTAAATGGTGTATATGGGCCCTAAAAGAAGTTCCAAGATGGTGAATACTTCTTTAATTGCATAAGTAGGCCTTTAAATTAAGTTCATCGACTATGTGAACAGTAATTTAGCATATAGATTCTATTTGTGCATCAGAGTGTATACAAATAGCTCAGTGTTCTGCTGGGAAACTATCTGGAGAGACTGGAGCAAAGGCAATATCATGTTTCCCACCACAAGGCTTGGAGAGAGCTGTGCTCTCCCATCCTGGCTTTGCCTCTTGGCCTCTCCAATCCTGTGAATACAGTTCCCTACTTTAAAAGGAGGATATTTAATTATAGCTGGATATTTTAAGTTCAGGAGAAAGGAAAAAGGGGAGAGGCAAACAGTTTTAAACATAAAACAATGCCCTGTTGTTTATTTTTCTCTTTTATATGGGAATTCTACTGCCTTGCTCTTATTTACTCTTACTCTAATTTAAAGTGACATCTGTATTTAAAACAAACAAGCAAAAAAAAAAAATCTGTATATACTACCAAGCACTGAGAAAACAGGAAAAAAAGTTGACTAATAAGACCTTCTCAAAATACTGTCACAGACAGTGTAGTTGCCTGGAACTCAGAGATTCTGTGCTTTTTATTTGCTCATACCACAGTTTTGCCACTGGCACACATAGAAGTTGTGGCAGTATTACTGGCTTGGTTCATGAATTGTTTAGACACCAGTGGATGAAAAGCGGATAAGAAGAGGTATGCCATTAAACAAACTCTAAATCCCTAGTTGGAATAAATCAGCAGCTGTAAGCCATATGATAAAACCATGTTCCCTATCACAAGCACTGCCCTTGGGGCAGATGAACATTTCTGGTTGGAGATCCACTGCACACAGCCAATTCCTCATCAGGCTGAGTTGCTTCAGCCAACATATCCTCTGCAGAGGAGATCCTGGGAAAACCTCCAGGCTTGTCCATGCCATTGGAAATAACATAGTGAAGTTGAGGCTGTCAGAAAAACACTGTATCATATGCAGCATGCTGTGGGTTAGGTGCTGGTGATCATGAGTATAGGATGTGTGGGATGAGAAGGGTAGAACAAATTCTCTGTGTGGAAAGCCCTCCTACTCACTGCCAAAACTAAGAGGACATGAGTCTGTGCTGGTCCACTGCATTAGTCCTTCACATGGGCACTGGCAAAAACACCTGAAGTGGCGCTGGGGATTTCTTTTGAGTAGGAACTGAAGTTCAGATTCAACATTTTAATTTGACAACCTGTAAAATTACTATGAATGGAAGTTATTATATTGTAGTGTAGTCACCAAGTGGAATTTACATGGAAAAGTTAACACATTTTTCCTTTATTTTTTTTCCTTACAGAAATTACTGTCAGTAGTTATGAAGCTTTCCTTAATCATTTCAACAGCACCCCACAACTGAACTTACTCTGCTGAAATCCACAAAATTCTGCATTTGAATACTGCTTAATAAATAGTACCAGTTGAATTCAGATTATTTTCCAAGTGGCAAAAATGTTTTTTCTTCGGCACAAAGCTGTTGCACTGGGGAGTTACAGGCTTTTTCACAAGCCTCATTATATAGTTGCTATGTTAGAATCATAAAGTCATACATTAAAAATGTATCTGGATAGCTTTATTCTACTTTCCTTTCACCTCTCCTATAAATGCATCAGAAGCAGATACAATAAACAGGGAAGCATATTTGTCACCCTCATTCTTTTAACAAGATCTGGACATGATCCTTTTCTAATAAAATTACAATACAAAGTGATTGAGTCCCAAGATAAAAAATGATTGAAACAGCGCAGAAATTCAAAGCTATGTCATTAAAGAGTGATATTTGCACAGTGCTGGACCAGATAAGATGGAGACAACTTAAGGTCTCAGAATTTAAACCTGCATTTTATCCAGAATTAATTTCCTCTAATAGCATTCTCAGTACCTACGTGGTTATTTCTCTACAGTTGAGTGGCTTTGATAGCCAAGCTGAAAACATCTCTTGTATTGGAAGAATGAAAATAAGCAGATTTCTACACTAATAACATGGGGGAAAACTGAAAAAACTGTAGAACAGGCTTTATATCATCAGAGGTGTTACTAGGCAAACAGCAGAAGTTGGGTGAAATGAAAACCACAGTTAAGGAAAGAGAACGAAATTACACTGTCACTGTATTAAAATGTACCTTCACAGATGCAATTTTGCAAGATATTTACAGGTTGGCAGCTAAATTTCGAAGATGCAGTGTCAAACAGAGGCAATAACAGAAGAGGTTATTTTGGGGGGGGGGGGGTATATTTAAAAATAGCTATTATTTCAGGGGTTTTCAGGTAAAAAGAACACAGTATAATTAATCACTAGATTGGAACCTTCCTTATTGATATATAGCACATCTAGCTTATCAGAGACTAAATACATTTGATCATTCTGGGAAAATATCACAAAACTATATACTGAAATATTTTTTTCAGAGTAATGAACAAGTGATAAAACTTAATCTGACCTTTTTTTTTTTTTTCAATACATAGCTATAACAAACCTCTAAATTTAAAAGAAGGTTACATTCTTGGGTGTCTTTAGTTCCTCCAGTGACAGCTTGTATATCTCCACAGTAAAAGCCTGTCCATCTGGTCCATATTTAGAAGTTAACAAACAGATGTCAACAACTGAGTTAGTTATCAAGACTCCCTTCAGCATCAGAAGGGAGAAACTGGCATTCCTAAAGGGCAATTCATTCACTATTTTAGATTTCTACTTTAAGAAGAGAAGAATCATCCCATAAAGGTGGTGCTTTGCCAGTGAGGATAACCTGGACAAAGAGCTCAGAGCTGATGACAGATACATGACAGATATCTCAAGTTAGAGATTAATTCCACCATATACCTCTATGTCCAACATCTCCCTAGTACAGAAGGTTCATGATTAATTCCTCAAGGGAACATTTGCAGCTGGCAAGGAGGCCAATACACAGTGTTTATGTACAGATACTATTCTCCCAGGGAGAGAAAAGTAAGCAGGTCAAAGATCAGCTATGTGCATTACACATTGTGCTGTACTGTGTTATTTCTATCTAACATTTCACAAAACTACTTTCAAGGTCTTCTGGGACTACAGTCTTCATTTTGGGCTGAAATAGCTGTTCAATAAAGATAGGAGGCATCTATGATTCTAAGCAAATATATGCTTTGGCTCAGAGGCGCCAGAGTTCCGGGATGCTGAAAAGTTGCACGTCATTGACTTCTCAATCTGGCAGGTGTCACTCATGAAGGAAACTAAAAGAAATGCTGAGAGGCTGCTGGCTTTGACAGGCAGATGTTCACAGGTACAGCAGAGTTCCCTCATGGGTTTGGCTTATACAAAGTGACAGACAGTGAAGTGTAGCATAAGAAGAGAAAGGCCTCCTTTGGGAAAAGCTGCCTGAGAGAGCTTTCATCAATGCAGAGTGGCTCTTCTCTAAATTGCAATCCCAGTGCTTATTATTCTATGGAACTTTCTTGCCAAAAATAACCATGAAAGGGTCAGAAGCTATGTCAAAGGTCTATCTAAGCACCACTAACATTTACTTGTTCACAAAGTTTTTGAGAACATGCACATTACCAGCCGGTCTCTGACAGCAGAACCTCAGCATGCGGAAAAGAAAATCCACTTTTTCAAACTAAAAATAAATATGAGACATTGAGCTGCTTAATTTCACTGCCAACATTTTTATTCTTTCTTTTGCACTCTGTAAACCCTTATCTTAAATTTAGAATAAGAGTGATAGACAAATCCAACTGGAGAAAAGGGAGGTCTCACATCTCAGCCTGAACTTTACCTTACATAGTGTCAGAAAGCAGACATCAGCCAGTGCTTCCCTTGTGCATAGACATGGGTTAGGGGTGAACATGGTCCATTTCCTCCACTATGAGGAAAGAACCTGTACTGCTCTAGAAAGTGCTAATAAAATAATTAATGATCCCAGAGCTTCTCCCCAGTAAAGCTCTGTTTTGTGAACACAGCTGGAATCTTCACAAACCTCAGCTAAAGTACAGGGGATGAGTATGGCTCAAGCCCTCTCTTACAGTCTTTATCTTTGCACCACACTCTCCCATTAGAAAAAGAAAAAAAAGGCAATACAGAAAGGCAGCAGAAAGCACCTAAGCTGTTGATTTTGAAACAATCTGAATAGAAAAGTGTTACAGTTTGTTTCTATCAGAATCAGTTATTTACAGATGGATGCACTTACAAAGCTGGACTACCCAAGAAGCTGTAAGATATGACAGAAGAGACACCAAAACCTTCTCTGTGCTGACCACTATCACCATAAAACAGAGGTAGCACATTCATGAGGAGTGTGTAGCAGTCTGTTTTCTCTCCAGGGGCTGCATGAGTCATGCTCCAAAGGATTGTGCAAATGTGGAGCTGAACAGCACGACAAGAAGACGGAATATTCCACATTGCTGTCCAACAAAGGACATACACTGTTTACATTTACTATAATTTCATTGTTTGGAAGATGAAAGTAAGTCTTCTGTTCTTTGAGCAGTGACATTTTAACCTAGTGAAGTCTGGAGCAGCACTGCCTATCATGAAATTACAGAATAGGAAAGTTTTGAGATATAAAATTGAATTCAGAATATTAGTCAGATTTCAGCAGCAAAAATAAAGTTGAAAAAAATAAGAGATACTTTCTGAAACATGGTATATATTTATAACACTCATCCCACTGTGACAAGACTGTGGCTAAAGCATTTTTCATAGCATCTTCTGTTGCCTGAGACACAGTAACAGCAGAAAAGTAGTTAGATGCCTATAATGATTATGGAATTATTTTGTTAGTCCTTTAAAGTAATCTCTTACTACTTAACAAGAAAATGTCTCTGAAAATAGCTAGAAAACACATGTTTGCATATTTTGACACTGTCATTACATTTATATTTAGAAGTGTCATTAGTTATGCTTCTGGTCATGTGAAATGAAGAAACTACACTATTGCAATGTCTTTCAGTTTTAACAAAGTGAACTAAGAAAAGTGCAATATGTCTAAGAAGAAGTTCTGGAAATAATTTTCACAACTAAAAATGAAGGGGAAAATGCTTCCTTATCTGAGACTGCCTTCGCCAACTTTAAAGTAGGGTGCCTCAGTCATAGTGTATGATTTCATGGTAATTCACACATATATACACACACAACTAATTTCAACACAAACATAATTTTCAGCCTTTCTCTGTATGCAGCTAATACATCATTTCTGTAGAAACATTTGAAGTAGCTAAAGAATAATAGGACACAATTTGCTTTTATCCCAAACATGTAATAACTGTCATTTGCAAATGCTCAAAATCGCTCAGAGTGGGAGGAGGAAATTCTTTTACTGGCTGTAATTGTGGATAGAAAATGTATGTGCTTCAGGGAAATGGTAATAGTTCTAATATGAACTAAGGCATCTGAGGACAAGGGGCAAGGGAGAGGAGGAGGCTGTTTGTTGTTGAACATTTCCTAGAAGACGGCATTTATAAACATGCATTTTCTACTAAATAAAAGCACAGAAACTGAAAAGTTAGAAAGAGCAGAGAAAGGTCTTCACTACCCAGATACAGAGTTCATTGGGTAAGTGGCAAAGACAATCAGCTGTGAATTTGTGCCACTGATGTATTTTCTAAACTGTAGCACGTGGCATTGCTTGCTATGAATCCAGTCTCCTCAAAAGCTATAAAAGGCCTCTCTTCCAGAACACAGAAAAAGTATTTCAGAGAGGAGACTACTCAGAAGAAAATACATTTTTTGAAAGTAACAGTGGTTCATACGATAGAAGGGAACTCCCTGTGCCCAGAACAAATAATGAAGTGCCACTCTTAGAGAAGCATTGTGCAATTTTAGCTGGAAATAAGCTCTGGATGTCTCTGATCCAAACTCCTCATTCAAAGCAGAATAAGTCTTAATGTTAGAGCTGGCTTAATCAGCTTGTACATATAATTAAATTCATATTATAAGCTCTACTCAGTCCTTGAAGGCTAATGGTAATGAAAAGGGAAAGTTCTCTGCAGTATCTCTAACATGACAAGTGCTTCCAGTTCTAGGTACAACAGACTACCTGTTGTTTTATGATCCCCCTCTGTGGCAAACCAGCAAGGTTAAACCAAAATTCAAATAAGATTTATGAGGACAAGCCAAAGAAAAAAAAAATTATCAGAAGAATAGGTAATGAATTATAGAATCAGAGAATGGTTAAAGGTCAGAAGGGATCTCTGGAGATCATTTAGTCCAACCTTGCTAACATAGGATCACCTAGATCAGATTGCACAGGAATGCATCCAGGCAGGTTTTGAAAGTTTCCAGAGCAGATTCTCTGTCACCCTGTTGACCCCTGTCCTGTCACTGGCCACCACTGGCCACTAGGAGGAGCCTAGCCCCCTCCTCATGACCTCTGCCCAGTACTGGACTCAAGCTGTGGCCTCCCTACAGCAGAGTAGAGATATAAGAGAACTTCCCTCAACTTGCTGCCGGCCACACTCTTTTTCATGCTTTCCAGGAGACCCCTGGCCTTCTTGACCACAAGGTCACATTGCTAGCTCATGGTGAACTTGCTGACTACCAGCACTCCCAGGTCCTTCTCTTCAGAGTTGCTTTCCAGAAGGTCAGCCCCTAACCTGTAATGATCCATGGGCTTATTTGTCCCCAGGTGAAGGACTCTGGACTTGGCATTGAAGAAATAGTTACAATGATCATTTGTGCAAATTAAATACATCGATTTTAGAAAATTAATTACAAAAATCACTTTCAAATGGGGCTTTAAGTATGTGAAGGCTTTATCTGATTGAGACAGTGGAGACAGAAGCACTGGGATCATTCATAAATCCCGTTAGATTTAATTAAACTGTCTGTGAACAAACATGCCAGCAAGAATGTAGAGATTCTGGCTTCTGTCCCAGTTATTTTCTCAGAGGCTTTCCTCTAGAGCAATAGTTATTCATCTCTTCTGTTGACTAAACTTTTCCAAAATCACATTTTCTGATGACCCTATGCCCTAATAGTTACTACAAAAGAAAGATCATGATCATGTACAACTGATCAAAACAATAAAACTCCAATGTTTATTTTTATGCTTGACTTTAAAGGTTTACAGAAAATAGTTAACCTTGAAACAGATGGGAGGAGGATGAAAGAGGGTGAGATTTTTTCCTGCTTTGGACTGAAACACAATTTATGGTGACTTCTTTTTCCAGTGCCAATTATCTTTTATTCTGCCCTTCAAGGTCTACCTCTCACTGCTTGTGAAACACCTTCAGAGGTAATTTTGTTAATGTGTAAACTTTGGGTACATATTGCCTCAGAAATCTTAAAACTAGGAAACCATTTTCAGAGCATTTACTCAGACTCCAGGCCAGTCAAGCTCATTATATTTTATCCAGTAACCCCTGAACAGAACTCAACAGACTGAACCTAGGGTAAGGCTACAGGTATTAATTTTTAAATAATAGCCTACTAAGATGAAGAAAGTACCAGACCTCTTGAAAGCTGTTTCAGGGTGCCACTGATAACAGTATGTCCATTTCTTCACTTCTTGATCCTTTATTTATTACATATTACACAACTGAGGAGAGGAAAAACAATGCTTTATTTGAGCCAAAGGTTACATAAGTTCTGGTATCACTGGTGAAGCCATATCTCAGCTCTCTGCCACACTTGTAGAGAGTGAATCATGGACTCTAAGCCTTTAGTTAGCTTTGATTTTCAAGATTTTACTTCAAGCTTTGGTTTTATCAATCCAAGAAGTGGTGAAGAAGAATGCTTAGTTCTAAGAATGTTGTTTTAATAATATGTGAGCTGATGAAACTCTCATGTTACCATAGAGAAAGATGCAAGAAATCCTAAATGGACAATTTTCTTCTCAAGTTAGAATGTGTACCACAAACTATGAGGGTTAACTGCTTTTTCAAACTCATATTAATTTGTTTTAGTATTATGATACAATTATTGGTATCAAATACATTAATAAGTCAAATCTTTGGATGTTGTGTCTGACAGTGCTAAAATCAACTCCAAACCTTCTCCATTAGATTGCCAGAATAACATGTGCACCATATGCTTCCTTTATAAAAAATGCTGACATGATGACCTTGTTTTTTTAATCCTGCATTGACCCAGACATGACCACACAATAAAGACTGATACAGAAAACTCTTTACGTTCTCTTTTATGAGCTCAGCTTTGTATATAATTGAGTGATGTCATCCCAGGGGGAAACGAAGATACAAAGATAATCTGACATCCTGAAGTTCCCAGAAGGTAGTTGTTTGCTGTAAAGTAGCTCATTTTGTTTTCACTAGCTTTCAAAAAAATAACAGTACCTCCTAACAGGCTGTCCTAATTAAGATTCATTGAGTTGCTGTTTAAATTAAGAAGAGTTTGCATTCCCTGTTTTTTAGATTTATCCTGAAAACAACTTTTGAATGAGCAGCCTCTGCAGCTATGTGTGTAAGTCAGAAATGTGCTTGGGATTTGTACCCTTCAGAAATGAGATATACCCATTTCTCTTAATCTGTGCCTGCCATGTTTTCTGTGTGACACTTAACAAAATGATTCATCACAGTGACCCAAAACAGCTTCTCAGCCCTGAGGGAGTTGGGGAGATATAAGAAGTGGATGTCTCTTTGAAAATTTTTATATTAGAAATGGCCATGATGAGGTGAGAGAGGTTTCCATGACACCTGCTGTTACAATCTAGTATCTTTAAAAATTGGTTAGGAACCACAATAAATATTTTATAATGATTAATTTACAAAGGTGTCTTCATGGAAATTGGTCTTATTTGAGTATCTTCCCCTGCAGTTCCGTAAACAGTTCAAGGTACAATTAGATTAACTTGATAGGATGCATGTAATTCAGCTTGTGTTCACACAGCAACTATTTTGCCTTCAAAGTTGTTCTTTCTGTCTCATTGATTGTTTTAGGGCAGCAATCTGGAATATTCCCAGAGTTTTTCTTTGCCAGGAAGCATAAGTTTGCAGTAAAAATTGATTTATTCATCTATCTCTGATTTACTTGTGTAGATCATCTTTCTGTGTTTGTTCTGTGCTGCTGACAGGAAAATTACTTGTTTGTGTCTGCAGTCCTAGCAGAAGCTGGGGTAGTACAAACTCTGAACACTGTCAAACATGCTGAGCAAAGCAGTAGATTCAAAGGATATTTTGGTCAATAAAGGAAATAAAAGTGAAGAATAAGACAAAGATTTAATTAGTGCCAGCATCAAATATTCTAATACAGAATGTTTCTATTAGCACAAACACCTGAGCTCAAGTGAGGATGGTATTTCACAGGACAAATTTACTCTTGTCTTTTGTCTGCATGGGGCGGGCAAGAGGGCAGAAAAAAAAGAGTGTGCAGGAATTCACCCTCACCCCTTCATGCTCCCAAAGAACAGGTGGTGTAGCTGAGCATGCCATGCAACCCATTCAAAGTTGTGGGATCCTCTATGCTATGGCTGACATTAAGAAATTGCACTCAGAAATTACTTAGAAATGTGGTAAAGTACATGCTGTACATTATGTTCACAGGGTGCTTTGAGCACAGAACTGGAAAAACAGCTTTTATCACTCTCCCTCTAAATAACCAGTAAATTACTAGGTCTTTCTACACACAGAGGCATGTTTAGCACAAGCAGTTCCTGTCAGATTATGGACCATGTTTATGACTCTCTGTAAAAGCTGAAGCATAGATACAAAGTCTTCACAATACACTTTTTCTCTTGCTGCATTTTAACTTGAAATTTCCAAATATACTGGGGCAAGTTTAGCATGCCATATATGCCACAAAAATTGGCCCTTTTCATTTTTCTTAGAAAACATAGTGTAGACTGGAATTTACAAGTTTTATATTTGTATGACTACAGCAGAAGATGCTTTCAACAAAGGCCTAACAAAGGTTAGGATTTCATAAAAATCAAGTTGATTTTAATAGCAGAAAATCTGTTCCCTGTCACCATCAGAAGCCTGAGGTCGAAATCTCCAAAACTTCTTTGTAGGAAATAAAAATGCCAGATGCTTTCTTAAGAGCAGAACTTGAGTATTTTCTGTTCACAACACTAAATATTTATGGTTTTTTCAAAGATCTGCTGGAAAATAACAGTTGTTGGCCTGAGCATATTTCCATGTCAACTACTTGCATCACTGGGATGCTTCCTGTTTTATATTTTGGTCACTCGACTTTAAATAGAGGACTGTTTCATAAATCACTTGAATCATGTTGGTGAAGCATTGAGAAACACGATTTGCCAGGAAATCTATGTTCTCTAGTGATACAAGTCTGACTGAAGAGGTGCTGAAAGAAGCTGATTAAGAAGCAAAAAGCAGTATTTGGTACTGTGTGTTCACAAGTTGTCAGTAAGCTGCTGTATTAGCACAAGAAAGTCTTGCCCTAGATGGAGGGCAGCATATGGTCCCTGCTGTTCTGTAATACAGGATGTCTCAAGTCCCTGGTTGTCCTGCTCCAGCATAGACTTGTCTGGAAACAGCAGTGAAAAAGACTCATGAGTCAGAAACACTTAACTGTTTTTTGCCTTAGCATATTATTCCAAATCACCTTGTTTTAAAAGCAAAGAACTCACTCATCAGTAAGTATTTTAGCACTAGACAGTGAGCTGAGACTGGACCATGGCAGGATGAAAACAAAGCAAAAATACATTGTTTGTGCCATAAACTTACTCACTCACTACACATCAGAGTGGAAAAAGCATTCATTAATATTAAAAACCTGGTAATTAAAAGAGCTATTAATTGCCACAAAATCACAAAATGTAATGTTTAGCACTGGTGTTATTAATTTTTATACTTAATATTTTAAAATATAAATGTTTTGAGGCACCTAGTGATGTCAATGTTAATGGGAAAAAATCAGCTGAACAAAATACAGCTTTCTTTTTCAAAATTGGATTGTGAATTTGGAGATATTGATTTATCAGTGACAAGGTTCTGTAAAGAATCCATTTGTAGTGAAAAAAAAGCCTGTTACATGAACTCTACCTTTGTTTAGACCCTGAAACTTTAAATTTAAGCTGGTATTATGGCATTAGGTTTTAAAGTGGGTGTTTTTTTGTTTGAGTTGGGTGGGGGTTTTTTGGTTTGTGGGTTTGGTGTTTTTTTGGGGGGTTGTTTGTTTGTTTTCCCCTTTCAATCATTCCTGTCTGATCTGCTCCAGGTGATCCTACTCCAGCAGAGGAGTTGGACTAGATGATCTTTTGAGGTCACTTCCAACCCCTAACATACTGTGATTCTGTGATCCATACTTGAAATCTCATGCCTGCTGTTCACTTGTTTATATTCAATTAAAATTCTGTTTAGTCAAGCAAAATATCTTCAGTTTCACAGATCTTTTGCAAGACTAATGACTGGTGGCAAGTTATTCTTTGAAGATTCCCTGGAGGTGTTCAGCCTTACATATCTGAATTAAAAATATTTCACCTTGATGTACAAATAGAGGTATTTAATATTGATGACAAAACTGTGTTTTCTGAATTCCCTATAAATGTCTGATAAGCTTGATGTGCTTGAAATAAGCTGATAAGCTATTCAGAAGCTACTAATTCTCTGGAAAAGGCCAATGTACTTGAAAAATTCCTGATGCTCATGGACAACTCTCCCAAGCATGTACCACAACCACATAACATCAAACTTCCTAGCAGAGCCCTGAGCAGTAAGTTGAGTGAATTTGATTATTTTCTATTTTAACTATGCCATCAGATTGTTTTCATTGTTAAATATAATTTAGTTATTTCCCCATCCCTACGTCTGCAGGTTTTGAAAATTCCAGCTTGTAAAATTCTATTTTCTTGAGAGAGTCATTTTGATCAGTGTCCCAATTCTCTACATCCTCCTGTGGATATGCACAAAACTCTGTGCAATGCTAATTTTTAAATGAAGTAGAGTGAATACATCTGGTCTATCTTTTCAAAGTGCATCCTCTGCCCATCATACCTGAGATAAACTCACTTAGTGAAAGGACTATTTTCCAAAATAACATTCAAGCAAGCTGCAGAAGCGCCACTGAAAGTTCATTTTAAGCATGTAGCTCTGTCTACTAATGCAAATTCCAAAAGCTCTATCAGCCATACAAGGGGCTGGCCCTCTGCTCCTGAGCTACCAAGGCCTGAGGATGGGCAAGCTAGCCACAGACTACCAGCACACTTCTCCAAATGTATTCAAAGGACAGGAAAGAAAAAAAGAAATTAGCCTAACATCTCTCTAATAGAGGTAAAGTTCTAAGGCAGTTATGGTCAGCAGGAAAATCAACTGAACAGAATCCAACTGTTTCCATGTAGAGATTCTTTTGTGCTTAATAAAATACTCTAACAAAAGCATGCTGCTTTTTGACATAATGTACTGGCAGCTGAGAAGCAATTACTAACTGTACAATTTATGCTTTCTTCTTAATTATGTTAAAAAAACGTGCACATGTACATGTACACCATATCAGAACAAATATTACAGACAATATTAAATTAATTGTTTATCCCTGACCAAATACTAGCAACGATAACTGGATAATTACACAACTACAGAAATTTCAGCAGTTATATTTCCTGATAAACTTCTGCTAACTTGGATGACTTTATATGCTTCATATCTACCCCTTGCTCAATATGAAATTTTAATGACATGTCTGTTTACATGCTCTAATCTACTGCAAAATGTGTACTTTCTCTTAGATTTTGGAAGTACTTGTTTTCCTGAAAGAATGTGAAAGGACATAAAAAAAATCTTACGTTTTTATATCTCTGTTAACCCTCAGACTCACTGAACTCTGTATTTCCAAAAGTCTTTCTCAAGTGTCTTGTAGTTCAAGTATCACTTTGCTCTCCTGGCCCTTCAATCTGTGGACCCAATGATCTGGTAGGTTCCCTAATACTGCTTCCTGTCGACTTAGAGTACTACAAGATTTTTTTTTTCCCTCATAATTTATTCTGTGCCCTGAAAAAAGGCAATACCTTGGAAGCACAAGCAGGAAAATACATTAAGGGAAGTGAAGAAATTAATCCATCTTTTAAAAAATCTGCTTACTTATCAGTGATCATTGCACTTACACAATCACTCACATGAACATTACTGGAAGTCTGAGGAATGACAATGAAATTCTGCAGTGGCTGTCAGGCAAAACTGCTTTAACAGGACAGGAATGCATTATGATTAGATCAGAAGAGTGTGTTGACTGATGGCATATACAGCTACTCTTTACAATATCTCTACATCAAACTGACAGAAAATTCTAAGCAACTACCCAAGTACTTCATGAGTTATTTTAAATCATCCTTACATTAAATTTGTACTTTCTCCAGCCTCCTCCTCTGTCATGTCCTGGTACCACGCAGTGTGTACCCAAACCCTGTCTATGCCCTGTTAGCTAATGCTGTGGACTGGGCTGTCTCCCAGCTTGGCAGGAGGCTATCACTTACAAAGCTGATTTCACAGCTGTCTTGTCTCCTTATCCCACCTCCTTTCTGCTCTCGTCCCATGATATTTAAAAGGCAACTAAAAATAAGATAGCTGGGCTCCAAATGTTATTGACATAACCACTTCTCAGCTTCCTTGGATTAATGATATATGTGTTTGACTTCACTATGGTGCCAAATCCCGTTATTTTCTTGCAAGTTGCATAGTACCTCCTTAAGGCCCTGGTTGTGTAATTATGTAAGAAAGCCAGCAGCAGTTAAAAAGAAAGTTTCTAGGATACATGTTTGTGGTGAATGGTTTGAAAACACAAGGAGCCTTTTACCCTAAGGCTCCAAAAAAGGCAAAGTGAAAATGATCCTACGTTGTTTTCTTTCTTCTTCGTGACTTACAAGTTCATTTTGTGAATTTTCTGGGCTCTGAACTCACTTTTCAGTGCATGGGTTTGGCATTGCTAATGTAAATACTCAGTAATTAGCACAAAGTGTCCCTTTATTTTGGGCTCCAGTAAGTCACTTAGTTATGACAAGTATTTCTCAGTGTAGAAGAGACTTTGTGTGTTATTGCACTAGATGCTGTATCAGTATTACAGGCTCTCAAATGAGATCAATCTCATATATTTTCAAGTCAAGGCACTATATTCTAATAATGAAGTCAAGTCAGGTAATGCTTGAAGATCCATTGTGTCTAAGCAGATTTTTCAGAGGCCTAGAAACTAGTCTTAAACACAGATGCATTGTCATTTTTCATATTTATTTGTTATTTTCTATTAATAAAGAGAGAAATTGCAATTCATATTACCATGTAATTATAATTCTGAGACATTAACTGCTTTGTATTGTAGACTGAGCTAAAATAATTGAATTGATTCCTCTTAGGCCAGTCTTTTTCAAGCGGAAAAAGGTGGTTTTCTGCTTTATCTCCTCTGTATGGTAGGACAAATACTTCCACAATTATCTAGCAAACCACAGATTTTTCATAATTTTCTCTTCTTCAACCTACTAGCTGATATCATACCAGTCAAGTCATCGGTAGAAATCGCTTCTCTCAATTTATACTTCACATTCTCTTACATCTACCAACATTACCCTTTGTAGAATCACCCTGAAAAAAATAATAATCATTCTCATCAAAATTTTGTGTCTGGCTTTTGATGTTGGGCACATATTTTTGTACATATATCTGAGCCAAAATGTTAACCCTATGTGCATACTTGTATCTAGAAGTTTCCCCTCCAACTGGTGGGCACTGCTGTGACTGGGAATCTAACAGTCTGCAAAAAGGAATCTGTTTTGCTTCATTTGATCTTATCAGCTCCTTTGTACACAGCCACTATTCCTTCACCACTGAACTGTGTGCTAAAGCACAGCTAGAGATAGACATACATTGAGCACTGTCAGTACATGGAGCCTGAGCCATACCCATAATGACAACTGAGATCTCACTAACATGCATCTGAGCTCTGTGGTAAAGGGTTGGACTTGATGATCTGTGAGGTCTCTTCCAACCCTGATGATACTGTGATACTGTGTGATACTGTGAATGACATGAGAAATTAATGCCTTGGCCTGCTTGAGTGTTAATTATATGTTTCTCAAACCACAGAGTATCAAGGAGGTTAAACACGACTTGCAAGTTACCACATCAAAACATCCTGATGTGACACACAAGAGCACACTGAAGACTGACTAAATTAATTTGTCCCTAAGAATTCCCATATAGTGCCCAAGACATCCATTACCTTGCTACATATAGCACGTCCTGGTCATGGCCAGGGTAAGTTCATCTTGTTGTGCATAATAATAACATATTTCAGCAACTACAACTTTAATTAGACTGTCTTAACTAATTTTTTATTTGTTTACTATTCCTCTCCTAAAATACAGCTAATTATGCCTGGAATATTTGCCTTCCTATCAAATATACTGTTATGTTGCAATTTAAGGGTGTCTTCTAGAATATGGCTGAACAACAACAGGAAAGAGGCATGGTTAAAAGCCAGCCATACTTTGGAAGTCAATATTCAGATAACCAATATTGGTTATCTGAAGTTTTACAATTAGTGCATTACCTGGACACTTTCTACAAGCAATGAAGACACACACTGTACAGGACACCTCCACTCCTGCAGTCAGGGTGGGGCAACTGTCACCCCAGTGCCAGGCCTCTGAGTGTGGCTATTTGGTGGGACTGATCACAGGGCAAATGCTATGGTTACAAGTAACTGATTTCGGTCACACTGAAAGGTCACTCTGACTTCAGTTTAAGGCTGTTCCCCTTTAAAATAAATAAATAAATAAATGCGTGGTAACGTCAGTTTCTTGAATACACTAAACCAAAAAGAGATTTTAAATGAGAAGTATCAATCCCATCTGTTTCAGCTGAGGCAGTACTTTGGGCTCAGTACAGCACTTCGTACTGAAATCAAAATCTCTGTGCTTCCACAGATACATAGCTGAATTACAAGCCACAACTGAAAGTTGATAGAAAGATTCCTTTGCATTCACAGGAGTGATATTTAATCAATTTACATCCTATTACACAATCACCAGCTACTCTCTTCCTTCATGTCTCTTTCACTAAGCCACAATCACCAGCATAGTGCAGATGGAGGCCTGGGCAGGATGAAAAACACATAGCACAGACTAACAGATGAGGACACTAGAACCTCTTCTGGGACATTTCAACATGCTAGCAGTTATGTCCATTGCAGAAAGCAGGGATACACAGGGAAGGAAGTCTAGACGTAACAAATTCAGATGTGGGCAGTCAGTGTACTCTGTCATTACATGGCACTTACAGAAGCTATTACGATTAATATAAGAGCTCATGGAAGAAACCTATTCTTATTTATGATATCTTTATATGAACAGCAGATCCTCATTTTCTGACCTTTACTGCTAGCAATTTCTTGTCTGGCTTTCTAGAATTTACAGAAAGGAAAATGTGTACCCATTTATGTGTTGAAAAGCTGTCTAGTTGCCATCCTCTGCTTCTTTATGAAAATGTGACTCTGACAGTCATCCAAATCAAAATGTGACCCGCTGTATATTAAGAGCATTTACAAGGTGCTAGGTAATTTCAAGAAAAGATGTGTTTGCTGAAACCTAAAATGATAAGATGTCAGGAAAGGTTGGTGAATGTCTTCTGCACAATGTGGCATAACAGCACTCAGCAGTTTCAAAGCAATTTACATCACTTAAAGAAGCCAATTTATGTTGTTGTAAACAGAGCTTTTCCCTGCATTACCGGAGGCAGTAGATGAAACCAGGCAGACTCAAGACAGTTCCTCTAAAGTTCTGTCATCTGCAGAAGTGCATAACCTCCCTGCTGTATGCCAACAACAGGAAAGTATTTCACTCATTTCTAAGAGTCCTCTACTCTGATCCACCCTCCCTTCTTCCCTATGTCCAGCTGTCACTCAGTTCAAATGACATTGTTGTTAATTCTAGTTGTCAAGGTTTTAGGAGGGCAATACCAAAAAAGGTATTTGGTTTGGAAAATATGTTATGTGTTCTTGGAACTGCATAGAATTGGTGACCTCATGACTTTAAATATAGACTCCAAAACCTAAGAATTTATCAGAAGAAATAGTAAGATTTCATGCACATTTTGTTAATCATGCTCATTTAGAGTGACTTGAGATTTCTTGATGTGTTCTTTTTTCCTTACACTTTGCTTTTCAGTAGTTGACATCATTGGCCAGTGTTGAAAGTGATAGACCAGCACTCACATGCTCCCCTGCTTAGGATCTTACCCAGACCCCCATGCTATCCAGCCCTACCTCAGAGCAGCTCTGCCAGTATGCTTCAGTCTCCACCTGTAGCTCCTAATTTCATCCCTGTCGTTTATAGGTCTTCTCATTCAGTCTGCTATCAAAATTCTGTCCAGAACCACAAAATAGATCTGTAACAGGGACACAGATTACTTCTCCAAAAGGACTGCCATAATGAATGAGATCAAAGGTCCACTATATTGAGCATCTCTCCTGTGGGAGAATTTCTCCCGCAGTGGGGCATGAGCTGTAAACATGAGAACTTGTGGTGGGAGATGTCCTGGGAGCCCCAGCTGGCCCCAAGGAAGCTAGGCTGTTAGGCTGAGCAACCCACGCACACCTGATAGGGGATGGAATCTGCCAGCCCCTGGGGCGTACACAGCTCCAGGGGGCTGTCCCTGCCAGCCCCCCTGAGGTGGGACCACAGGCTGTTTTGGAAAGGGACCCTATCTGCACCTTACACATAACTTTGAGCCAATCTGTACCTTCCACTTGTACCAATCTCAAACTAAGTTAGTTGTGCACACCCCCTCTGAGGGCTATATAAACAGCTGTATTGCCTTAATAAAACACACTGATGCATAGCAGCTACAGAGTCGACTCATCAGTACCCCGATCTTGCCTCTCGCCAGCCTCCAGACCCCAACACTCTCCATCACAGCTCACAGCAGGTGCTTAGGAAAGGAATACCAGGAAGGAGAGAGGAAGACTCTTCCCAGTCAGAGGAGCACTATCAGCATGTCTTTAGCTCATCCACAGCTACAGATGTTCTACATTCTTGCTACAAGTCAGTTCAGAAACAACCAGTGACAGGACAGCTTTCTATTACATGATTAACATCATGGTCTAGTAAAAATCACTTCATAAATGCAGCTACCATTCTCAAAGCCCCATTTATAGATTGGGCAGAATGGATCTCAGGATATTTATTTACAGATGTGAGGAAGAGACAAGTTCAAATACTGAAGCCATTATATGTCTTTTGGAAGTATACAAGACAGGACAGGACAAGTCTGACAACTCTTTTCTTCTCTACTCCTTTGGGAGAGGAGATGCTCTTGCTCTCCTTATGGGGACCTGCACAGCAGAGGGGCTGTGCATGTCCCCATAAGGACCAAAGGAAAGAAGCAAAGCCTCCTGCTGCAGACACTTCTCCAGCAGCCTGCAGACAGGGTGAGTGATAGACAAACTCACCACTGCATGGACAGCACTGTGTGCAGAGGGAATAGCAGAGTTTAGAGTAAAAGCTTCATCTGATCCAAAATTGACTGCATCTTGTGCCTGACTGGAGCCCCAAGGAAGACTGTTACTGCTTGCATCAGCATACATGAGGAGGAGGAAGAGATTTCACTTCATCCCTCGTTTCACTTGAGCTGGAGAGGTTATCTTGTGTCATCAGAACAGGATGGAATAAATACCTTTTGTCACTGCGCCCACACATAGCACACTCTAAGTACTACGGATCAGGATACGTGTTTTCCTACTCCTTCTAGTAACCACTGTGTGGCTTTAGCTATACGTAGTGAATAGCTTCTTGTCTTTCCTAACTGGACTACTACCTCTATTCTGCAGGTTTGCAGTTGTTTAGTAAGTGTAACATGCTCCCTTAAAAACCACTCTACTAATAGACAAAGTGTACACAGATGCACACTTTATTAATTGCTTTCTCTCTTTGTGTTATGTACTTTAACTTGTAATTTCATTTCCCATTTTTTATTTATGTTGTTTAGTCCACAGTCCCTGAACTATGTTTTGCCTTCTGATGAACGTTCCCTCCGGTAAAATCAGCAGTGGCTAAACAGCCACTGTCAGCTGAACTGATTCCTACAGTTGGAAGCAGAGCCACTCTTATTAATGTAATTAAATTTTGTAGCTTAAAAGAACATGCATCCTCATTGATCTACAGTATGCAGCTGGTGATTAAATTCCAAAAAATTCATTTCACCAAGACACTGTGTTCTATTTCAGTTCTCCTGGGATGATCACATGGTCATTCAAAAAATTGTTGATACACACTATTCTGTCATTAAAAGGAGCTGAGAAAGCTCTTAACACAGAGACATGGATTATTTCTTTTGAATCAGACATTCTAAAAATAGCTGAGGAGAAAACATCAGTGTTTAAAAGCCAAAAAAGTAAACAATAGATAAATCCAGCCTAGAAGTGAAAATAACACATGCCAAAAAAGAAAAAAAAAACAATCAAATAACCCCCTCTACCCCAAAACACTCAAAAAACCCAAGCAAAGGCTGGAAAAAAGAGTTGCGAAGTATCACTGGAGACAGTCACAAGGGATGATGAAGTCAGAAGTGCACAACTACACAAACAGAATACTCTCTTCAGCTGTCTGCAGAGTAGATGCTGGTAAAATGGAAATCTTTCTGGAGAGAACATATAACTCTGTGTAACCTTTGTGGGAACAGACACACCAATAAAAGCCAAATTCATTAATGGAATTTCTGCACCTTGTGGGTAGTGGATGTGCAATGGATGCTCAGGTATCTCTTAAACTATCAAATAGATCACATTTTCCTAACATTGCTGGATGTATCACTGCTGTTTCACTGAACGGTATCCATTATACATTTCTTCAATGAAAGGAAGAATCACTGGCCTGAGGCCTGGAGAAAATTACAGATATTTGATAAGCATTTCTGAGTGATAATTAACAATTGGAAGGGGCCCTAACTCTCATCTGATTGCTAAATAAAACAAGGAAAAATACAAGATTTTGGAAGAGTTCAGAAGACTGTTGAAGCTTCAGCAGAGACAATGTAAAAATTGGTTCTCAAGGAAAATTATATTCTTGGATAGTCAATACTCAAAGAATTCTTCTCCAAAAGCACCTTCTCTACATGGAAAATGTAGCATTCACTGCCATTGAAAAACTGCCTGAAAAAAACTTTTTTTTTCCTGAAAGCTAATTTTGTCAAACAAAATCAGCAGTTTTAACTTAGGTTCAGCAGCAGCAGCGCACTGAATCTTAAGTTGTGTAGTATCCATTCATCCTCACGGATGCAGGTTTTATTCCTGGACATCTTTGGAGCAGAAAATTCCCACACAAACTGCCTTTTCCTAGCCACGGACTCAGCTTGGGCAGCACAGTCCACATGGAGATACTGAGGCTGCATTTCCCCCAGATAATTCAGGTGGCACTCCTAGCTTCTACCCTATCTTATTGCTTGCAGGTCAGGTAAGCATTCAAATGTAAATAGCTCTGCTAATCATAGAATCATAGAATCAACCAGGTTGGAAGAGACCTCCAAGATCATCCAGTCCAACCTATCACCCAGCCCTAACCAATCAACTAGACCATGGCACTAAGTGCCTCATCCAGTCTTTTCTTGAAGACCCCCAGGGACGGTGCCTCCACCAAATGCCAAAACACACCAAAGACCAGGATCTATCTTTTGCACCACATATGTGTCTATTGTGCAAATTCCTTGCCACTTCGCCATCTTATCTGTTCTGCTCTTCTTTCTTCTTAAAAAAAAATGCCCTTTGAATAACCTTCAGTTTCCTGTCTGGTTGAGGATGTTGCTCCAGTCCCATACACTTTGTTTATTTGTCTTTTGATGCAGGCATCTTCTTCACAGTTCACTCCAGGTCCTCTACTACAAATATTTGCTTTGTTTCCATGCCTCTTATATTGCAAGTTTTTTTATTACAAAGACTGACTTAATCTTTTCTGTTAAGAACACTCTTACTATACTGGTAAAGAACACTGCTACTATACTTCATCCATTGTAGATCTATAAGTATTTATTGTATATATAGATTTATGACACAAAAATATTGAACAAGTGTAAACCTTAATTACAACTCATGGTATATTCCCTGTTTCATAATCATATTATATTATTGGTTATGTAATATCTGCCTTACTGAAATTAAATAATACATGTTTTTGGAAACTCTCACCTATAGCCAGATGTCAGCTGTTGTGGAATGCTTGCTTGGAAGGGGGAAAGATCAGAGAAGCCAAAAGATATTTTACCCATTGGTGAGAGGTAAAAGACTCAGTTGCCTTAAAACTGAAACAAACAAATAAATTCTTTGCTGCCCCAAACACTGCCTCTCAAACACTCAAAAAAATGTTAACATCTTACACATGTCAAGAGAGTTATTTATGAAACTATTTTCTTGTCAGCCACTGCAGTACATTCCGTCCCTTTGCTAAGATACTGTAAATTCATGAATGATGAGTAAAAGTCTTACTTTGGCAGAAATATTTATCTGAAAATTATCAGCTTGCTTCAATGATGAGATCGTCTTCCACTGACTAGTGGTATGCAATTATACCACGCTCTCTCCCTGTGCTAGGGCTCTGACTTGTAGCAGACAGTGTTTGTTAGTTCAATAAAGGATTTCAGTTTGGCTGAAGCAGATTTTCTTCCTTAACAGCTTCAAAGTTTCCTCTAGTTTTGAATTTCCAGGCCTTGCCTGCATGGTTTCTGTTGCTTCAGCTTGTGAACTGTTAATAGCCTCCTGCAGGGAGAGCTGGGTGCTAAAAGCAGTGTGGTTGCCACATCTGCACAGGCCTGCCCAAGCTGGGAAGAGAAGTGCTCTGCCTTCAGAGCTGTGCTCTTAGCTTACCTGCTCCAGTCCCAGCTGAGCTACTCAAAGCTGAAACTTCTGACAGGTTTTCTGTAACAGCCAAACACTCTCTCACCAGCTGAGATAAAAGAAGGCTTCCTGCCCAGTATGGTGTTTTTTCAGCAGAGCAGGACAATTTATGCCAAATTTATGTGCCTCTGTAGTATTATGAGCTAGAATGTGGCTGTTGTCTGGGAGGTGATGGTAAACATGAATGGGCTTCATAACCCAGTCTGACAATCAGTCACACAGTTGCATTCACTAAAGCAATGTCTGTTTTGTTTGCTTCTCCAAGTTGTAAAACAAGCATTTTATTGTTTAGCAGATTGATAATCTGAAGGCTGTAGGATGAATTTCTATGGCCAGTATTAGGCTGGAAGTTGGGCTTGGTGATCTAATTATCTATCTGTCCATGAAAACTCTGGTTCTATGAATTACAATGTGTTTTTGAAAGAGACCTAAACAACCACTGTTTGAAAGCAACTGTATAGAGCTCTCCTATCACTCTAAAGAGATCAAATACAAGGGACGAGAGACCACATTTTACATTGCATCCCAAGTATCTCCCTAGGTGAAAAAGAGTCTAAAGCTGACTTCTCTGAAGCTTACCTCCTCTAAAGTTCTGAGCTGCCAGAACTGGACCCCAATTTTCTCTGGTTATGTTTTAAACCAGAGCGTAAGAACACTGTTAGCTGTTAATAAAGAACAAATTGCAACAATCTTCAGCAGTTCATTGCAGTAATTCTTCCTGAATGGTGGATGCTTCTAGGATAGCACAGACCCAGAAACATTACAAAATGAGCCTTCCTCATAAAATTCCAATATTCCCTGTTCCAGAACGCGGGGTCCAAACTGGAATGGTGATCTCTCCCTGAAAACTCTTGTGACCAAACTTGAGACTTCAGAAAGGAATAGGAAAAGTTGATATAATTGAGTTTCCATTAGTGGAATGCTAACCTCTTTGCTCATCAGAAAGAATGTGGATCGTGACTTTATAAATACATGTCTGTAATTATAATCATAATGCTTTATAAAAAGCAACCACCATTCTGTCTGGAAATTAGCCGTAAATTTCCACACAAACTTGAAATCTATTTTAAGCAAAGTGCAGTTTGTGATCTGACAAATGTCAGTTCTGTGCATGCTTGCAAAAAGTCTGATATAAATTTGGGTAATGCTCTCAAGCAGTCTTTTTCTAGCAATGAATAGAACATGAAAAAACGGGGAGAGGGAAGCTTTCCCTGAGACTGATCACATTTCCAGCCTCATTAAAATCCTCCTCTTTCTTTAACGCAATGTTTGTTCTCATTATTTATCTTCATTTCATAACAGAACACTTGTTCTCATGAAAACATAACTTTGTTCTCACACCCTTTCACAGTACATGCCAAATTTTGGTTCTGACATATTTAGTTTTGTTGGTATTCCACTACAACTTGGAAAAAGCAGTTACTGAATGACATGAGGGAGTCATAAACTTGAAGCACAAGATGACCACAATGCCAGCAAATTATCTGTAGGATCTGCTACAAAGTTAGCTGAGGTTCTGACCATTTGAAAAACAACTGATGAAACTCTAACACACACACACACACACCCACCCCATTTATTGTTATAAGAAAATCTTCAATATTTAGAAAGAAAGACAACTTCATACTTATAAGCATTTTCTCACAGTGCAGACCTTCCATTTTAGAAAATGCAGTAACTAGATGGAGTCATGTTTGTAATTTTGAACAGACGTATTTGTATTCATAGTTTATACCAATTAGAACAGCTATTCTTCTGTGGAACCACCACTCAAAAGATGACATGATTTGGAAGAGTAGGGGTGGAAATCTAGCTCATGATTATCAAAACTAAAACTTCAGCTCTGCTTTGAAAGTCCCAAGTTCTGTAAATTATATGAAGAGCACCATTTTCAAAATCCCCAAGGCCAAATGGTAAGAAGGAATCTCTGAGAACCTCAATTTTCACTACTTTTCCCAGTGTTGTGGGGTCTTCCCTTTCCTGTTTGATGAATTAGACTCCTTGTACTTATTTACAGATTTGAAACAAACAAAAAACTTTGCCCACGCAATATGCAATACCCATGAGACACAGCTAAGGCTAGTGATTAAGATAAGCAAATCTAACCAACATATCATTCTTGACCTCCCATACATTAAAAATAAAAAACAAATAACAAAATCCAGCCACAAACCAAAACAACTTCCAGAGATGAACAGGGTCTTAGCTTGCCATTTCAGAGCTCTTTCTAAGTATAGTTTTAGGTAATTTCATAGCACCAAAAGGAAAAGCATCAATGAAGGTACCTCAAGAGTTCTTTTTTGCACACTTAAGAACAGATAGATAGCTTGTGTTATACCACTGATTTGCACAGCATAACAATGTAGAACACTTGTGCAACTGCAGAGACATCAATCGCTGGTTTTATTTAGAAACAAACACAAGGGGGTCTGAGTCAAGCTGTCACTGCCAAGCACCACTAATCCATACCCAAAGTTGAATTTCTCACTCTTCTTTCTCTTCCCCCTCTTTATCTGAATCCAGAAGATTAATAAAAAATATTAATTTCCCTAAAACTTGATGTGTTTAAAATTCAAGTCTCATTCTTGTGTCTCAGCCCATTTCTAATTAATATCTGTTTTACTGTTTACATGTTTTCCATTTCACTGAGCAAAACAGATCACTGATCTGTCCATCTTCTTCCTAATAAGACATGAAGGCAAAGAACAATATGATCTTCTCATTTATTTAATCACCCAAAATATTATGACTTGCTCCCTGTCTTTAAGATACCATTGAACTTTATTCTGGTTGGAACATTTTAATAATAACAAATATTGAGATTCCTATAGTCAGCACATATTCATTAATGCTAAATCATTTAGCAGTTTCTTGTAATTATATGAAGTGTCCAAAGCATTGACCACTGAAGGAAATTATAATTAAAGTGATTAAAATTAGTTAGGAACTGAGATAGTAATTAAATTCCAGTTGCTGAAACATTAAACTGCACTGAAATTAAACACTATCAATGCTTCCTCCAGAAAGGAGAATGCTGGTAGCATTTCTTTTCTTAGTTATTCAAAATTTAAGCTAATCTTTATGGTAATATTTTTCTCTTTAATAAAAATACTTGAATAAAATTCTTTACCCAGTCAAGTTTTTTCTAAGATGATTATCCTTCTATTTCGTATTACCCTACTAATCCATATTGTTTAAGTCTTCCCTTTAAAAGAGAGACCTGGTAGCAGGCCTGGTAAACTCCATGGTCTTACCACCGGCTGCAAAACACCACAGTGATAGAGTTAATGCTGAAAGCAAAGCAGTTTCTCAGTGACCCACTCCTTTTCTCAACTACGTGGTAATGAGTAATACTCGTCCTTATCTTCATCTTGCCAGACTTACTGCTGTGAAGATCTGTTTTCATTTCCCCAGTAAACATCCTCAGTAAACACTCACTAGCTTTCCCAGTCTCCCTCTGCTTCAGTAATAAGTTTTCTTGTAACACACAACGGCTCAGGCTGCCACAGTAGACTGAAGGCCTTTCCACACAAAAGCGAGGACAGGATAGGCAGCTCTGATGGGAGGAAATCCAAGGGCAGCTCCCAGGCACAAAAGCAACTACAGTTAGATTTCTCTGCTTTGCTGAGAGAACAAGCTAAAATTTACTGGCTTTCAGTGAATAACCTCAGTCCACTGAAGCAGCTCTCATGTCCTCCTCCACATCAGGCACCATGTGCTCTCCTGAATGTTTTTTCCAGGAAATAGTTGCATTTCCAAATTGAATCTGCTCAATGAAGGATTCATTCCCATATACATGGAAAGGAATCACTACTTCTATAAAATATGAGTGCATCCTTATTTGTGTTTCCAACTGACAAGTTAATCCTAGCTATTATAAAACTCGGTACTCTGATCTGAACCTCTGAGAAGAAAGAGGTGACTATATAGAAGCCAATGAAAACATTTTATTTTCCAAGTCATTACAAAGTAATCTGTCATTTTTCAAGAAAAGTCATCCCATCACTGCATAGACTAAAAATGGTAAGTTTCATATAAACCCAAAAATTAACTGTCTTCTAAGACTTTCCACATTAGTGTTAACTGCCTGTAAGACAAACACAAAACGTGCAACTCTTTATGCTACTGGGCCATGAGAGACTAGAATGAATCTTTATGAGTAATAAAATCACTTGAATGTTATTCTTGTGACTACTCATGGAAATATTGATTCACTGTCCATTGTTAAAATAATATTGACAAAAGATTCATGTTCAGGGGAGAAAAAAAGTCTTTTCCTCAACCTCTTTCTCAGTCATGAATAAAAGAAAAATATAAGAAATAATACAACCCCAAATTAACCATCTTGCACAAAGCTTACGATTTGTGTTTAGTTCCTGTATCAATACACTAGAAAATCTGGTCCAGGCTGTAGATAATTAAGTTGAAAACACACTAAAGTGTGACATTGATGGAGAAATTAGCACAAGTCTGCTTTGAGGATTTTTGTCATGATTTCTTGAGGAATAAAACTCTTTTCAGTGATACAACTTTTGCAACAAATTGATGCAAACTTGTCTGGAGTTCCCACTAAGTCAGTAAAATGGAGGCTGGACTGATGAGGAACAACCAGAAGGTTTGGACAGCTATGGAGAAGTTTGCAGAACATTTTTTTTTCTATTCCATGCGCGTACTGTGCCTTATCACTGACTTGTCCCTTGATTCAAGCTTTTGATTTTGCACTTGGATCTCCCCACCACTCCTTGTCTCCTAGAGCCTTCTCCTTCCTCATCATTTGCTCCCTAAAAAACCCATCAATATTGTCCTTCTTTCCAGCATTCACTCACCAGGAGCAAAGTGGAAGCAAAGCAGAGGTCTGCTGCCTTGGATGAATCAGGCACAACCAATTCATTCACAGAGTACACCCAAGGAGAAATCAAACTATAACAGCATTATGTAGCTGTCCTGGGAGTGATTTTGTGATACATAGAGCTGTTCACGCTTACCAGCTGACCAAAGACTCCAGAAAGCCTTGTAAAAAAGTGCTAAAGCTAAACTGTTCAGAAGGAATTAACTTCTGTAATGTTTATGTCCACAAAGGCCTCTAAAACAGGTCAAGTGCTGACCAAATTATGGGTTTTTTTGGCATTTCTTCAGTGGGTCTAGCTGTCATTTAAATGTTCTCACCTCAGCTAGATTTGAGTGTATTCTCTTTTCTTAGCACTGCTATCATTTCAGAAAAAAATATCATGAAGCTTAAAGCAGTTCTTGTGTAGACAGGTTATGCACAAAATCTTATGTGGAAGAAGGCAGAAACTGCTCCATTTGAAACAAGAAATCCCTACCACTTTTCCAGATAAGGTTGCTTTACTTAGTGAGTTTACATGCATGAGTTTACGGTTCTTCACCAGCAGATCAGCTTGAAATTATACATCAGGCAATATGACCCATTTGCTGTTACCGTGCAGCCAATGAAAAGGTATTCAGATACTATTGATGGTTAGTGGTTACCTTTCCCTCTAATACCAGCTCAAAGAGCAAAACATGGTGAGAAGTTTTTCTGGCTTCTGGATGCCAGTCCAAACCTTTTGGAAGCTCAGCTGTCATCTTACTGTTTTGGAAGGAAGACATCCTCCCATACTGAAATCGGACTGGTTTATAGTGTACTCTCTGCTAAACATTAAGCTGTGAAGAACAGCTGATTCTTTGACAGCTACATGCACACACCAAACTTCAGAAAAGTTTTTACTCTACTGGCATGTTTTGCAACTCCACTTTTTGCTTTAAAGCTAGCAAAGCATTTAACAGTTTCAGTGGCAGATGACAACAGCATCCTTAATACTAAACTATTATGAAAAACTCTTTTATCACCATTACAGATGGATTTCCTATACTCTAATATCAAAAACAGCTTATCTACAGAATCCAATTTCTAGTGTTACTACAAACTTTGTGGTAGGATCCCTTCTCTCCTGGGAGAAGAGAGATTCTATTAACTGTGTTGTTGATTATCTTCTATATGTTCCTTTCGAAAAATTATGTGCAACTCAGTTTATGGAAACGATCTTCAGTGAAATTCAGTGGCTCCTGCAGTTGTAGAAGCATTCCTGCTTGAAACAAGATGTGTCTGAGTGATAATATACCTTTACCTTAGGCTAAGGACCCTAAAGCTGGTATAACAATGGCATAAAAAAGAAGCCTTGCTAGTAATAAACTTTCATGTTTTAAGCCTGCTAACTTGCATTGTTCATATTGGCTTAGGCTGTTTTGTACTTTTGGAGAAGATAAATTACTGTCTATGAAAAAAAAGCAAATAAATGTTCATGCGGTACTTTGCCAATAAATCTTTTCTACTATATTTTGTATTCCTTAAGTAGCTTCTGTAGAAAATCTAGCATAGTCATAATACATCTGACTCATGATATTGAATAATACATCTTGATTAGTTTGAAAACCAAACTAATTCTTTCTGTGATGTTTTCCTCTATCATATTTTCCCACAGGTCAAAGGATGCAAAAATAAATATATTTCCACAGACACAAGCTGAAATCATTTCAATGACTGTACCTCACTTTAGAGCTGTGCTCTCCAGAGGTTTGCTCTGATCACTGAAACAAAGCAAAGACACTTTGACTATTTCCAGCTGTTGGAAGAACAAATGCAAACTCAGTTTCTTTGTAGCAGCAGATATTATAATAGGGAAGAACATTTTGTAAAATGATGGCTTTAAAAAAAGCTTCTGTCTCCTTAGGTGTCTTCTTTATGTACTCAGAATTATTTCTGGCAGCTAACTTTCTGATACCTTATCTATGTTTGGGTAAAGAAAAGGCTAAGATTACTCACTATTTCCTTGTAATGATCACAAATGTTTCAAGTACAGCTAAGTTTTAGAAGCGGGTATTTTGGGTTTTGGCTTGTTAGACAAAGAATACTTTGGATGTGGTGAAATTGCAAAGTTTGTCTCTTAGTCACATTTGTGCTGAATAATCTAACAAATAATTTTCCTGTTCAACTCTGTCAGAAGCACAGTGCTCTGAAAAAATGAAATGAAATTATGTTGCCTATCATAAGCAGTGAGCCCTCTTTCTTTCATGGGGTGAAGGTTCAGAAGCAGCAGTCCATAGAAACACATCATCAGCGAAGCTTCCATAGGTTTGTTGCTGCCACTGAGTCCAAGAAATAGTATTTAGTCAATGAACTTCCATGAAGGTCATGAGATATCTGTGGGCTTATAGGCCAAAGCCAGCTTCTCTTCCTATTCAACAAGGGTTGAGTGTATCCCAAAGGAAATGACAGACATGTGTTGCCTGGAACTATTTACTTGTACTATTAATCCACCTCTACTTGTACCCTTTCCACCACATAGCCTCCCAATTTGATACAGCTTTTTTTTAGTATTTTCATCTCTAGAGATTTCATTCATTCAAATAAAGCCAGCCTGTGGACAGACATTTCTGCTGGATAAGGAAGAAAAATCCAGTAGCTGTTAGCCACAAACAGAAACAAAGTTAGAAGTTTACTTTCTCTCACTTAGATTTCTTTTGAAAATTCAGACATGGGTCAAACCTCTTCTGCAAAAAAAATGCAGATCCTAGAAAACCTTTTATAAATAAATAATTTAGGAGAATATTTCCATAATCAGGACGGTCAGACACATAGGTGCTGCAGCACTGCCTCAGGAAGATGGCTGGAGAGCACTGGTGAATAACTGTACAACAAGGATCAATCACCAAGCCTGTCCTGAAGAAACCTTGGGATACACACAAATACATGCAGTGCTGTAATCCACTCCACTGACTCCTGCAGATCTAGTTACATGTTAGAGGCAGCACCTCAGCAAAGAAGTCAGCACTGAAAAACCCATAGGACACTGAAGGAATTTCCATTGGCTACTCTTTTTCCCATGCCCTCATCACAAGCCTGCTCTGGAAAGTCCTCAAGATTAAAGGCAGCCAGCAGCATAGCCATCACTTGGCTCAGCTGCTTTGGGAGACCTAGCCCAGTTCAGACACTGGACAGAATCTGAGTATAACCCAGGCACCTCTGTTTAGAGAGAGACAAACACACTCTCCCAGACTGTACTTCTGCATCACCAATATACTGTTTACGCATACTCATACTTGTGGCATTTTCTGAAAGTCCCAAACCTTGGAATCATTTTCACTTTTCCCAGACACTGTCTTGGCATCAGCACCAGATTTTGAGCGTGATGAAATTTCACTTATCATTCTTAACTGATCAACAGTAGATACGAAACATCATTCCTTACAACTGGCAACAATTCTGTGCTATATTCTCACTTGTAAAACAAGCATTTAACTGCATTTGTGTCCTACTGGCCTTAGATCATGGTATTAAAAAAGAAGGTGCTATTCTAGAAAGAGGAAATTTGGAATGAACTTTAAGCTATCCGTACTGCAGATTTGTAAAGAGCTACTGATCATAAAACATTAACTAAGTTTAAAGAATTGTTCATTATCACTATTAGATATAATTCAGAACATACATACTTAAAAAGATCTGCCATCATCCTGCTGAAATTGCATCTAAGTAAAAATCCATCATCCTCATTATTCAATCCACAAATGTCTGAAGTGATGAATCAGAAACAGAAGTTTGTAGCAGCAGTGCTCAAGCTGTGAGTTGCACCAGCAGCCTCCTCATCAAACGTAAATCACTGCTGTGTTAAACCAGCTTGAGGTATCATGACTTGACTGAAGAAGTAAGAAAGGAGTCATTACTGCACAGAATAGGTAAAACACACAAATGAAACAATGTCTGGAGAAGTTCAGCCTTAGAGGTGCAATAAACTTGAACTAATTTCATTAAATAGAGTTTGGATCTTTAGGAAAGGAAGCAAGAGACAGTGTATATATTATAAGAACGAAGGGTTGAAATTACAATATATTTTCTTTATTTTTTTTTTCCTGGCACCAGCTCTTGAAGAGCTTTAGTCACTGCCAACCTTTCCACATGAGCTCAGAAAGCTGTCATAGCTTCATGATTCCATACTTTAACACAAACACTTCCAGTTCTCCTAGTTCTAGGATATGGTGAGTCTCTGATGATTTCGTTTGAAGTGCATCTGAGTTTGTTAGCTGCCACAACATCAGTGTGTTTGCAGAGAGACTGAGAGGTCTAGGGCTCACATATTGCCTCAGTAGCTGCGGGGTTTGATACACCCTTATGTGGCCTAGACTTACGTAGGTAGGTCATAGGAATGGGTGCTACCCATGGTAAGACAGAGGTGACATTTCAGAGGGGCATGTTTTTCAGGGCACTGACCTACACAGGTGCCAAGATCTTTTCTGTCCAGATGTTCTGTTTCAGAAGTGCTACAATTACATGTTATAAGGCTGTGAATCCTCAGTCCAAATGCCTTTGCAGTGCACCTCCTCCAGCAGCACTGGTAAAGCTCTTGAAAATATTTCTCATTTTTGGCCAGGCCTTCTCAGCAGCTTTGCAGGTCAGTCAGCTGAAATCCCCAGCCTGATTCAAGAAGCATGCTTAGCAAAACTCTGAAATGTGGGGCAGCTCATAAACAAAGCAAGCAAAAAGCAGTCTGCATCATATCCTTTGGATGAACACAAATGAAGCAGACCATTTCAAAGATACCCAGTCTAGTATAATTTCTGTTTCTGTCAAACCAAAAGGTCAAAAGCATGTCTACAGATGATACTGCATGTTATCATTACTTAAACCACCATAAAACATGGGACAGCTGGCTCAATGCTTAAAAGAAATAAATATTATGACATGAAATGCTAACATTGATTCTTATCTATGAACATGAATAATGCATTGCATATACTCATCCAAATCTAGAAGGCAGGAAAGATGTATCTGTTAGAAGGTGAAAGGATAAACTTGGTAACAAAAAAGTAGTAGGCATGATAGAAGGGAGAGACAAGACAGGGAATAGAGTTCCTGTATTCATTGAATACTGCAATGTAAAATCAATCTGAAAGCATTTTGATATTCAGAAAAGAAGCTACCCTATATTTGGCATAGTATAATGTTACATCTGAATGTTGCTTGCAAGTCTTTACACTTATTATCCTATCTACTTTCACACAGAGTAATCCCATTTCCCTGGCATTTGAAAGAACAGGAGCACTGAGGAGCAGTGGTTCACTCATTTACACAGATTCTTATTGGCTTGTAACCTATCTATGCAGTACTTAGAAGCAATACTGCAATCATCATATACCAATAAAACACTGTATATACTTATTGAAGGTATTGGTTAAAGATGATTCCTATTCAGGCAGCTGTAGAGAAGGTGACTCTAGTCAGAATGCAGGGTTTGCATGGAATAAAAATTACAGCATTGTGTTCCTTCATTTTTCTAACACAGCTTTAAAAAAAAAAAACATTGTGTCTGTACCTGCTATATTTAATAAACACTATTCCAGCTAGACAACTGCACTTGCATAGGTGGCAATGAAGAATAAAGAAACAAAGCAGACTTTGGTATGACACGAAAGATAGCCATGAGAAAATAGTTTTTTTATTTACTACCACTTGTTAAATATTCTGTCATTTAAGAACATTAATTTCATAGATCTTACTTTTATTCTGCTGACTAAACTTGTTTTCTTTCAGAGAAGGCAAAGAGAAGCAGGTAATAAGTAACAATCACACCTTTCTCCTTAAAAGCATTTTATATGTATAAGTCATACTAAAATACATTTTGAGTATGGAAAGACAACATTTAGAAGTAGAACAGTTGCAAATGCAGGCCAGTTAGCTGAAGATACTGTGTTCAATTAACTAATTTCATATATACAGGTCTAAAGAGATTATTTTCAATAAATAGGCAAAGTCCATTTAGTATAGAAAACTATTTTCTTTCTAAGAGATGCAAGTACACTAGTAAGATCCACTTTTCCTATGAGAGCGTTTCCAGTTAACATACAAAGTCCCTTTATAATTTGGAGCTTTTTAGAGAAATATTTCACCAATCTTAATTTGCTGAATTTGCATGGTCACAGTTACTTCCTCTGGCACTTTCCTTGCTTTTGCAGGAATGGTGCCTGAGCCATTACTTAAAGGATGATGGCAGCACAACATGGAGATAGAAGCAGAGTTATTAGACTTTCAGCAACAGCAAAACACATTAACTGTCCATCTGAAGTTTCCCATCAAAAAAGATTACTGTCAGACACCACCCTGTAGTGGGAGTTTCCAAGCCTCCATAGGCTTCACCCATTACAGTCTCCCCATCCTGTTGGTTGCCTTTGACAGCCCACAGCTTTGCCTCACTTGCAAAGAGCAGACACATTAGGACAATCCTAGCAACCTTATGGCAAACCTGTCTGTGTACTAGCAGTTAGCTCTATTCCAACTCTTGCCATGATTACAGATCAGCAGCCTCCACCATCTCTGGAAGTCTCCAACAGCTCCCTTCCAGCACACACCTTCCCATATTCCTGGGGACACATAGCTCTATGATTTCTCCAGTCTAAAAGGAAAAATGATCTCCAGTTTTCACCCTGCTCCACATGAAGCTAAATGCTGAGCTGCTCCTTATCTACTTGCCACTCTGACATTTAGCCTGTCCTTCTGCAGGCATGCTGGAAAGTGCATTCTACTAGCCAGGTACTCAACTGAAAACATCCAAAGAGCAACGCCAGCCAGGATCGGGCAGGCAAAAAGGAGAAAATTGATGGAAGGAAAAATCTCTTCACAGCCATGGAAAAGAAGTGAAATATGATAGCCATATGTGTGAGCCACTTGGATGTCAACTGTGAGATAGGTAGAAGATGAATTTGAATGCTGGCTTAGCCAGAATTCAGCTAAAACAGAGCTGTCTCATGATGGGCCTTTATCTCTCTGATACTAATCAGAATTTCCACCCTGACACACAAAAGTAAGTGAAAGTTCAGCAAAATCTCCATGTTCTTATGGAAACTTCAGATTGCAAAGAACTTAAAAGATTTTGTAAAGAGGAATTTATGATAAAATCTATTTCACTGGAAAATTCTGATCAGCATCTACAAAATGTCCCTGCTTACCAAAAACACAGTTTAAGCCTCATATATATGGAAACCTCTTACAGTACAAACCAGTAATAAACAGTGAAAAAAAACAGCTATTATCTCCTACGTGGGAGTTACCTTCATTTCTTCTAGTAGCAGTTTACATTCATCATGCAGCTGCTGCAAGCAAGATTTGCAGTTTGAGATGCATCATATATTCGGCAGCACTGAGATCACAGTGACGTGCAAAGCAAGGCAAGAGAATCACCCCTTCATCCATTCCAAAAATACTCCTCTTACAGCCGGCAAGAGCACGCCTGCAGCTGATCCATCCACCACCAAAAAGACCCAAGTTGTATTTCCAACTGCTCCATTTTTCCAAGGCTGAAGGACGTCACAGAGACAGGTACACCACTAAAGTTCCTAGCTGCTCATTTATTTTTAAACATTGATGTTATTTCTCTCTGTAATAGCTTCAGAGTCACACAACAGACGAACAGGCACTCACCCTGTTAGTATGCGTAAAAGGCTACAGAGGCTCTGTGAAAAATTCACTCTAGCAGAAGCAGAGACACAGGAATGATGATTGTAAATATAACAGAAAGAAAATCACACTTGTACTAAAGTGGATCTGAATATATACATCTATATATCTGTATGCATGTGGGAAGATGGAAAGCTTGGGTGTTCAGAGAATTGTATTTTCTTCCTAGCTAGCAATAGAGTCTTTCTGCTATATTGCTTTTCACCTAAATGTCTGGAGGTATTTTATCTAAAAGACAGGCATTATAATTTCCTTGGAAAAGGCAGAGAAACTCAGCACTAGCAGAGTGCATGACTGTTTAAATTCACTCAGCAACCCATTATAAGAGCTCAATCTACAATTACCATCTCCTCATCCTCAGGCCAGTGCCCTGTCTAGTAGCAACACTGCTGCTGCATACCAGACCCCAGCAGTGTGGTGTATGAGGATCAGTCTGGTCAGAAGAGATCACAGCCCAAAGGTGAAGGAATGGTATTGTGACATTGTACTGCTATTAACTTGACAGTACATTTCTGTTACATAAATACACAGGCAAAGAATTCCCATGAAGCCATACAAGTCTTTGTTTTCACTAAATAACATGCATGACAGGAAATTCTGTCTCCTTTATCAGCTCTGGAGAAGTCCAGAATCTATTTTCTGGCTGCAGTTACTTTATGATCACAGTCAATATGACAGTGACAGCCATGTTACATTTTATCCTTGCAATTGTGAATACTTTTATCCCTGATTATATTTCAATACATTTAGAGTAGTAGTACACCCTATGCTGGTAGTATTGAAGACTGGCAGACACAAAGATGAGATGCAGACCATAGTAGTGTTCTGAATACTCTCCAGATTTGTAGCTGTTTCTATTTTAGACATCTACTGCTCTGCTAGACAGAGATAAAGGCAACAAGTGAAATGAAACCTTTCCCCCAACATCTATTCCACAAAGTCTTGCAGGACTCTCCAGAATTGAAATTGGTTTAGCTCTTTTCCAGTTTTACTACCATAATGTGCTCATTTAATTTATGACAGAAATAGCATGTTTCAATTATCATCATTCATCATGTTAGCTTTTTCTACAGTTTCATTTGTCCTCTTTCAACTCTCCATTGAGTTTGCTTAAGCTATAAATACAGATCTCCTGGGATACTGGATCTTGCCCTCTGAACAGAAATTTCAGTGACTCAATCTCATACATATTTTCTCCCATTATCTTCATCATGGGCAAATGTTCATGCTCATTCCAAAAGGTCAGAAGGAAAGAAGCTGGGACAAGCTTTCTGTCAGAATTAGGTCAGAATGCTCTTTTCTTAGATGTCCTAAAACAAAGGTGAGTTATCTATTAACCAGAGACTGTTTGACTACTCCCTGGTTACAACTAAATCTTTTGAAGCCACAGAGATGTTGGGCAATTCCTGCCCAAAAAAGGAAAGTTGCTAATCAGAAGAGTGGTGCCGGACTGACTGACAAGTCTAATGACTTCATTTGGCATTACTAACTTGTAAGCTAGTTGACGCCTTTTTGAATTGGTTTTACTAATGGATATGTACAGTGCTGGAGTCAAGAATGTCATTCTTCATTACAACAACTACTAACCTGAGTAATAGAATTGGAATGGACAAAGTCTACAGAAGCACTGCCTGCAGGGACACACACTATCCAGAAGGTACCCCATATCTCAGCTAATCAATACATTATTGCTAAGGGGTAACTTCCTATTTCCTATTTGTTTGAAATCTGAAATTTTTATAATTAAAAAACTCAGCGACTTATGGTCCTCCACTGTCATTAAGTTCTTTACACTAAACACTGGCAAGATAATGAGATGTTCTCCCGAACAGGTGGTTATGACTAACTGGATCATGCACTGCCAGTGGGTGGCAGCTTGTAGAATGATCTTGTGAAAATTTAGAAAGTGAAACTATTCCTGGTGGGTCAAAACTGTTGCATTTAACCCCCTTTTATTTCTGACTCACAGTGACTTCTGACACTTCCAAGAATATCTCTTGCAATAAGCCTGTAAAAAATGTGAATTCCATCAAAATCCTGCTTATTATCTCAGTTGAGCAATAGCACAAAGCAGCTGCATACTGCAGCACCATACTACTTTGCTTCTGGTAAATAAATCCAAGAGTAAATATTCCTGCGGTTATAGGCCTTTTTAGGAACATGCCCTTATCTTCTATGCCTGGTGTTACAGCTACATTGTTTATGTAAGAAAATGACAAATCAGTAGCTGTGTTTACCTTTAATAAATTATTGATAGCTCTGTGAGGAACCCAAAGTGGAGTGCTAGTGCTATTGAAGTATGCAATCTCTGCTCTACACTGAGCTCTACACTGCTGCCAGTAATCCTCCAGGTTAGAGTCAAGGTTCTGGTTACAGACTATGTAGTTCTTAATAGCTTGAATTCCAACAGCTTTCCTTCTCTGATCTACTGTACAATCTGCATTCAGAACTAAAATGTTTCAGGCAACTGTGCTAGTGATGAGACTTCAGAGGGTGTGGGACATGGGTTCAGGCTGCTCACAGAAGCCAGCTCTCCTGCCTGGTGGCAGAGCTGGCAATAGGAGCATTATTCATGCTTGATAATGATCAGATGTGTTTTCTACTGTTGGTGAGTATTTCTTGTTGCTGTCAGGGTTTAGTGGCTGATGCTATAAAAGGATTACAGAGCATACACTCCATATAATGGTGAATGCTTCTGACTCCAAATCACATGTAACAAATCTGAGCTCTGCACTGCTGGGCACAACATGCCTTTGCAATCCATAATAAACCACTTAAGCACCTGTCAGAGTAGTTAAATAATCAAAGTGAGACCTGTGAAGGTGATTTGTGGATTTTATTCTTTCTTCTCTTTGTACCTGGAGGGATCAGGTGATTTGCCTGGCTTGAATCCATTCATGCAATGATTTTATACCCATCTGCACTCACCTGACTTGCTGTACCACATGGCATGTGTGGATGAGCAGCAGCCAGATATTGCATGTCTCTCTCTTAAACCATGGGAATATAAAGAAGCAGCAGATGCAAGCTGTTCTCACTGTTTTCTTATACTACCATCAGCTATTAGACAATACTCAATGCAGCTCACTTTTATATCTAACGCATACTTAATTAGAATTAAATAGAATTAGGTCTTTCCCAGTTGCTTTAATAGTCAATATAATTATTTCAAATCTTGACAGGAAAAAGACAAGAAACAGATGCTTTCTTTCACTTAATTTTTCTCTGGAGAAATAAAGAGTGGTTAGAGATTTTTATGGCTTCTCACAAGAACAAAATATGGGAAAAGTAGCAGATTCATGAATAATTAACATTAATTCAAAGAAGAGTTCAGTATTCATTTTAGCAGAAAATACAAGCCAAACTACTTCTTTGAAATTTTCACAGTTCCACCTGCAAGTACGTGCTCTAACTACTGAGTGCTTGACAGTCACTAAGGCACTGACTAACACTGAAAAAATAATTTATTTCTCCTCTTAAGTCACCTTTAGAAGATGGAGTACCACACACTTCTTTTATTTACTCTGAGTGGTGTGAAACCAGTAGGGTGTATTTTAAAGCATTACAAAATGTTTATATGCATTCAAAATAGTCTTGTGAAGGAGAAAAATCTGTAACACTTAAAACACCTGACTCACAAGCTGAGGCTTACAAAGTAGTATGGAAGAGGGAATGAATATCTTGGTTCACTGTTTAAGCAGGAGTCGTTAATTGTCCTTATAAGAAAAGGCACAGCAGAGACAGTTTATCTCAGCAAGTTCCATACTACAGCACAGTGCAAACATCCTCCTGCTTAGATGAACAGACTATTGGGAGCAGCACATTTGAAGACAGAACATAAGTCACTGTTCCAGTTCCTTCTGTTATGTTTGCTAAGAAGGTCTCTTTCTTTCATTCTCTCCTGCACAGTAAAGAGGTCCCCTTTGTCCTTTAGCTCTTTATTATCTTAATGTCTTCAAGAATGGACCAAAGAAGCTTTCTATCCATTTACAATCCTTCTCCAAGCAATTACACCATTTAATATTATTTTTACTGCAATGAGTTTATCAAATGAAAGACTGTATAATTATTGAGATATAGAAGAGAAACTCCAGCTTCAAGTTTTTCTGGGATGTTCTGCTGGAGCAGGCAACCAGGAAGCCTAGACTAGTTTCCTTTCCTCAGAGATACTCATATTTTAACAAAATGCTTCAAGAATAAAGTAAAAATAATAAATAAATAGTAATAAAAGATTGCCCTGATTCATTAAATGTATTCTGGAATATATCTAAATACCAATTTATGAAAAGGGACAGATCAAATGAGAAGATAAACTGACATACATTTCTCTGAAGGAAGATCTCTGATCTATATTTTAAGGCCTGTTATTATTGCACACATAAAACTTTGCCACTGACTCTCCCAGGCATTTTTATCAAGGCAAAACATCCACATGGGTTGGTATATCACCACAGCAAGATGAATTTCAGTGTTTATCAGCAGTGGGTCCCTGCCCACTTACTGACAAAAAGATATTTATGCTGCAATTGCAAATTCTGACTGTCATAACGATGTAATGAAGTACTGTGCACACCATGATCAGAACTTAATGAAATGGAGAGAGACAAAAAATAAGTTTAGGTTATTTATTTTAAAAAAAGAAATATTGCTTTTTCACCAAAATGCCCCAGCTTGAACGATTCAAGTTTAGATTTCAAATGCCCCAGCACTTTGGGACTCAAATTGCTATGACCTGCTAGAGGCAGAATAAACCATCTGGATATTTAAAAACAAAGGGCAGGCTATCATCAGGCTCAGAAATAATTCTAGTTCTCTTGCACAGATCGAGGAAAGCTTTCAGAAGCCTCCAAGGACCAATAAGGTATTCTGGAGCTTAAAGATGAAGGTCAAAAATATCAAGCAGTAGAATTCCTTTCTGGTGCAGCTAGAGCCTTGAGTCAGCCTAGGTATCTTCAAAGAACCTCTTTCCTAGCCACATTTCTATTCTGTTAAAAATATTACTTTAGACTCAGCACAGAATTATTAGAATGAAGAAATAGTTCTGAAAAAGTCATAGAAATGAGACTAATTACTTATGACATAATTGCCAGTATAAGAAGCTTCTTTCCAGCCTGAATTTACCTTCAAGTTTATTTTTGGAGGCATGGAGATTTATAACACTGTGGTCATCTTTGCCAGGTTATGACTGGATGTTTCATTAGCCACATAAATGTCTAATCTACTTCTAATCTTGCACAGCTCTTGCCACAGTGTTGTTTTATGACAGTGAGTAACATGAGTTATGTGTTGTGTTTAAAATGGTTTGGGGCTTTTTTCAGTATTTAATTACTCTCCTTTTAATGACACATTAAGTATTTTAAATGAGGACTGGTTTATTTAATGTAAATAAATATGTCCAGCCATGTGCCTTTCTTTTGAAAGACTGCAATTTGTATTGATTTAAATGTTTATGACCAAGAACAGACTATAATATGGAGATTAAAATGTCAAGTTCATTTCACCGTAATTTTGTTCTTAAGTGTCACATTATGAGGCAGCTTAAATGCATATGAAAACAAAGGATTCTTTCAGGAGAACCTGGTATCTCCCTCCTGCCTCACCACCACAATTCAACTGCTTACCTTAGAATCCCAGATCAGCACCTGTCAAGTCCTTTTGCACACCAGTAGGACATTAATGAGAGCTGAAGGTGCTGTCAGCCTTGCAGAACAGTTCAAATAAAGTGTGATGCTTTCTAAATAAGTCATTATGGCATTTAATATGGTGACTTCTGAGTAGTCATGGACAGACTTGTTTCACTCCACTCCTACTTCACTTTGGTCAGACTTTAGCCATGTTTGGCCAGGAAGCCACATAGCCATCTTTCAGAGCTCAGTGTTCAGGCTCAAAAGGCTTTCTAAGAGTAGCAGTGGCCCAGTTCTGCTGTCACAGCTGTTCCACTGCTGGGCTGACAGTTGGCCAACATTCAGCCCATGCAAAACACAAACACTGAAACTCATCTGGTTCCCCTAAGTGTCCCCTTACTGGATCAATGTTTAGAAAGATTGCCTATGCCAAAGATTCACCAAGATTTAGGACTCAACTCAATCAGGAAGAAATTCTCTTTTCTTTGGTGCAGTTTAGCATAGAATTGTAAGGGATTTACAGGTTCTTTTGGGCAGCTTCTGTCCAGGCTATCATGCAGATGGGATACAGGCCAGCCAAACACTTTTGCTGCAGGTCTATGTTATTACACTCATCAAAGATAAAATCATTCTGCTCTGTTTTATTTAAAGTGTGAATCCTTCAAATGGCCCAAGTTTTCAGTCACTTGCATGCCAAGTGATGTCTGTCATGAGCTGATAACTGACTCACAGCTAGGGTTTCTTTCAGACATTCAAGCCAAGCCAAACTTTAGACTATATAATGTTTAGACTGTTGGAGCTCAGATTCATTCTTTGCTTACAAATCAATAGGTTTATAAAAAAATCTAAACATACTTTGAAAGGTCACGGTTAAGATGGAATACACAAAGAAAGATGAGAAGAAATAAAAGAAGGCTTCTGATCTCTAAAGCATCAGCCATTATTTGAAATTCTGTACAGGGGGTACTGTGTACCCTGCATGGACAGTTAGCCAGTATTCACCATGGCAGTCCATGGCCAAAATTAAAGCTATTTCCTGTGAAAATGGCTCCTGAAGATTAAACTAACTCGCCTCTACCTCTGACTGCCCAGTTGAGAATTCTTTGATTAGCTCAGTGCTTGGAGAAAGTGAATTAAGAGGTTCCTAAATCTAACACACATTTTCCCTTTCATAGAACACTTAGGATTGGAAAGGACCTTACAAGACAATCTAGTTCCAACCCCTCTGGCATTGGCAGGGACACCTTCCACTAGACCAGGTTGCTCAAGGCCTCATCCAACCTTGAACACCTCCAGAGAGTTTACTTTCATCCCCTTTATTTTCAAGGCATAGTAATAAGGACTGTGGTCTCTAATTTGGAATGAAGACTGCATTTTCTACAAAGGATACATATTTCAAGCAACAATCAAGAGGGCACAAGAAAACTCTTTGAAGAGTTTCTCTTTCTCCTCCTGCATTTATGGCTTTAATCCATGTTGCTCTGATTAGCTGCACTGCAGAGTGAAAGCAACTAAGTGACCAAATTACTAGGCAGAGAGGAAAAGGATGGAGACTGCACATTTGCAACCAGAGCAGGATCAATACACTGCATGGGCAGTTCCATCACACCAGCTCACCAAGAAGAGGACTTTTTTGCAAGCTCCCATACAGTGACATCCTATGTTAGATTTTCACTATTTCACATTTCATCATTTCACATTCACACAAAAGATAAGCACAACCGTATAATCCAGCACATGTCAAACACAGCTTCATGTCTTTTCCTTATTCTTAGTAAAAATATTTCACCCTTAACAGTTTTTTTTTACTGCATTATGTTTGTCAAAACATCTTGTCAGCTAATATTATCTTACAACAGCTCTGTGATCTCCACATATCAATTAACTCCAAGCCAGTATGACTTCCTGAAAAAAGTCAAAGGAGACTCAGTAAAATGAAATTTTCTTTCACTACAAGAAATGTGCTATTGTTCAATGCCAGTAGGTGGAAATGCTTAAGAAGAGACCTACAGTTTACAAAAGAACCACAAGTGATTGTTCCTGTAGAAACATTTTGATTTTTTGCTGTTGTTAGGCCATGCTACAGGATAGAACCATGTGTTTTATCTCACTGAAAGTCCCAGTGCAACCACAAGCAGAAAATAAGCTGCCTGCATGAACTGATAAGAGGGTCATGAATAGTAAGAAAATTATATCATGTATGCTAGCCTGCCAGCAGACCATGAAAACAAGTCAGAACTTCATGAGTTCTCACTTTTAAACTCATCCTCCGGTGATTTTGTCTGATATTTATCTAATTCGGTGGTAGTTACTTCTCCAGTAGTTCTAGTCCTCTCCTGAGAAGATACTAACAATATTAGCTTGGAGCACAGAAAAGTGCTGAGCTTTTTCTTTTTGATATCAGCAATCCAATGACCTTGTTCAAGCAGCTTGAAGGAGTCTGTTTATAGCTATTCATTGGTGTTACTGGATGGGGATGCTTTGTATTTGTACCAGGAAAGTGTGCAGACTAGAGTCATTGCTGGAGCTTCAGGAAGGTGATGAGACTGCCTTCTGAATAGTAGTGCCCTGTCCTCTCTTCACAGCTCCAGGGAGCAGGGGGCAGGTGGGAAAAGAGAGCCAATAGTCATGAACCACGTGATCAAAACATAAGAGGCAGGTAAACAGGAAAAAAATGCATAGCTTAGATAAAACGTAGAGAAAAGGCAGAAACTCAGATGTAGCATCTCCATACTCTTCTTTCTCTTGTTTTGGGGAAGATGGATCAGCTTTGAAGTCATCTGTGCCCCTCCTCGATGCTACCACTGTGTCGCCATATACAAAGAAAGAGAACTTGCTGAGATTAGCAGGTCATCCCTTTCTCTTTGCAGGTCTGTTTAGTGCAGTGTTTGGTTGCAAACTACATACTTTGTGAAAGACAGGTAAGAGTATCAGAGCAGAAGACACAAAACAGTATCTGTCCATCTAAAGCTACTCCCTTTAGTGAACTTGTAGAACAACTGTGACAGGAGCCATGCAAGATGGCAGCCTAAGGGGAACCTGTGTACCAAAGCGGCCCCACGGGTTTTGATAAGTGCAGTTTGCATTAGAAGAGCAGCAAAACTGTCCCAGACACCTTGGCTTGCCTTTAGAGAGGATGTAATTTGCCATACTGTGAATTCCACTCTAGCCTGTGGTATTTTCTTTTTTAATTCAATTGCTTGGTGACATTTTTATAGGGAGACAGCATGAAGTGGGTCCATCAGCTTCCCAAGCATTTTTAAGCTGAGAACTACACACACAGACATGCATTTATTTCTCCCACTGCTGGAGACAGAGAGGCTGTTATTTGCTCTCTCTTTAAGGCAGGGACATACTTTTTTCCCCAGACTTCCAAAGACTGATTTTTTTAATGGACTTAAACAAATAGTCCATTAATCTCTGCCCAAAAAAGTTGAACTGACATCATCCTCACCAATTCTGCTTCTGAGATGGGTATCAGTAACTGGTCATTCTGAAAGTCTTTAGCATAGCTCTAGCAGAACTGTACGACTAAAGGAGTGTGTGAAAACATGTGTTTTATTGTGGGAAATGGGCCTGCAAAATTGAAATCTGGAAGAGAATTTAAGAGCCAGGTATAACATAAAAGACATAATATTTTACTTTACTACATTTTACTTTGAAAATGCTTTTTAAGTTCTATTTACATAAAAATGACAAGTACTGAAGCATGAGAGGAAAAAAGATTACACAAAACTGCATATGTTTGCAGCCCTCTTTTGGCAAGTTCAAGCTGACAACCTTAGCTTTTAATCCAATTCTGTGATATATTTTTCTTACTCTGAAAAGAGAAAAACAAACCACACGTTTTTAAATACCATCACTGGACAACTGAAAATTAGCATTTTAAATGTCTTTTTTTTTCCATTTCTCATCATAGACATTGACTCTTTTCCTGAGGTTCAGGGTTTGTGTTGTACACATTCACAGGAAACTAGCCTCTGCCTAACTGTGAAGTTTAAAGAAACTCTAACCTCGTGTATTTCCAAAGTCCATGGAATTTTTTCACAACTCTCCCTAAGCCAAAGAGGTTTTCTATGAAGGACAAAAATCTGCTAATCAGCATTAATGGAAAAGAAAGGAAGAAATTTTGCAGATCACACTGTCTGTGGATTTTAATTGTTGCCCAGTGGTCCTTAGAGAAAGAAGGAAGACTTCAGAACAAACACTTGTGCCAAAACAGTAGCAACTTTTTGTGTCATCTGTAATAAGCAATAAAATAAGTGTAGTTATGCAGCTAATGAAGTTTCTTACAAAAGTAGACAAGAGTTTCATCATTCTATCAGTTTATTTTTAATGATTAACTGTGTCTACAAAATAGCTGTAGCAAGAAGAAAATAATCTAGTGCCAAAGAATTAGAGCCTCGCTGATCTTCTTTGAGCTGCATATGCATTTTACACATCACATGAGCCTATGTAAGCACCCATAATCATACAAAAACCTTCCCCTAGCCCACCTCCCCACTCCACATCTTGGGAATGTTTTAGTACCAGAGACAGTGTCAGAGAAGTGAGATGTTTCTACAGTTGCATCCAATGACTTTCTCATTGCTTCCTGCTTTTCATATTACTGTCATGAGACAAAGGCTTACTGGTATGACAAGAACACGTGTATCAAATATGATAGCATGTTCATAATACTCTTCAAGTCAGAAGGAATAAGCTAAACTATTTCTGACACTATAGCCTTGTTTTAATTCAGTAATTTGCTTATTTTTGTGAGTTATCAGAGTTTCTAATTACATCAATTAATTAAGAAGAATGATATAAAACTATATGTGGATAGACTCATTTAAATTATATATTGGCTCATCCTCCCACACCCAATTAGGAGCAGGCTGTGTTGTTATTCACTGGTGTTGCAAAAGTGCTCTGGAAGTGCTTGTGCTGTTTCTGAAATCAGATCAAAATGCCAGTACATATTTTTAACATCACTTTGCAAAAGAATAAAAGAAACACAGCTCTGTACAAAACTGAGCCATGACAAGATGACTCATTTTGTATCATTTATATGATACAACAAAATACCTTTTAGAAGTTCAGCATATTTCAACATTTTAACTAGTCTAAGAACATATGAAGGTGTTCTCCATGTTTCCTCAAATGTACATTCTGTGTCCAGTCTTGTGCTGCTTCAACAAGCTCCCAGCAGAAGTATACTGAACAGCTACAGAACATCCTGTCTTGCTGTACATCATTATTGAAATAATATCAAGTAGAATCTCCAGGCTATTAAATTGACTTTTTCATTGAAAACTGTGATTAATGTGAACAAAAGCAACTCTGCATTGAACACTATCTGCACTTTCCTGACCAGCTGTTTTGACTGCACTATCTTGAAGTGCTACCTTGAACTTAGCAGAAAAAGTCACCTGTGTTTCATAGTACCCACTCTCACTTATCCAAAGTAGGTGAAGAGTTAAAATTCATGTCTGGGTTTCAATACTCTGTTTTATTATAGCACCTGCCAGTGAAGAACTCAGAGCAATTTATGAACATTAATCAACTGAGCCTCATGATTATTCAGCCAGTATGTTATTACACAGACTGGTAAACAGAGATGTGAAAACACATCAGAGATCTTGGTATGGCTGTAAGAGATGAGCAGTAGCTTTGTCTCCCTCTTTGTCCCCAAGCCTGAGGAATTGATGCTTTAGACAGACAAGGCAGAGAAACAAAGTCAGGAATTACAAACAAAACTCAAGTGTGTTTATGTGGAGGCCAGTAAGACTGCTAAGTGTGAAGGATGCACATCCAAAATCAAAGGCTGCTAACTGCTTTTATTAGCAGTGAAAACTCTGCCATGAAGAGTGGAGGCAGAAAAGTTGGGACTAAGCTCATAAACTGAGTGTTTGTTCCTCTTCCCTTCAGTGACTCCATGACACGGTATCATGTCATTCTTGTAAATGTTTCAAAGAAAACTTTTTGAGTGATAGTGTGCTGCTCTAGTTCCTGCTGTTAGAAACGGCTATACAAACATCAGCCATACTCTCCTCAAATAAAATTCAACCAGAGCTTTTGTTTACATGGTTTGTCCTTAAAACCAGCACTCCCCTGCAACTTCCAGCCATAGCTGCCTTATTAAAAGTGAACCTTTTATTTTAAACATAGTACATTCTGTAACAGGAAAATCAATATACAGTAACCCAGAGTGCTGCAGACAACAGCTGCCGGACATAATGTGATGACAGAAAGTTGAGAACAGTATTTTGGCAGTTATAGGTTCAGCTAATCTTTCACTTTTTGTTTTTAATGGCAGTGAACGACAAAGATCTGAGATTTCTCCCTACCTGGTGACTCAAAGCTACACAAAATGAGGAAACTAAGAAACCACTGTTTTCAACATTAAAGGCTATTCTCTAAAAAATAATCCAGTTTTCACTTATTTTTTTCCATTATAGAATACTGTAAGAGGGCAGCTCTTCCCAGAGCTACAATGAGATGTGTCTGCTGCACAGGATAAGAGGACAAACATAAAGATCTTAACAGAGATTTTTATTTTGATTATCTGTTACTTTTTCTTTATTTACAATTAGAAACAAACTACTCCATATATGCCATCATTAAACACTGACCCCGTGAATAAATTATGGATTTTCAGAACCTATCTATTTGTCCTCAGAAGGTGGGAGGTGATTAGTTTTCTAAAATGCATGTGATTCACTTCAATTACAAAACAAACACATTCCCTTGGTGAGCAAAAGGCAAAGGGTCCTAGATCATTCTGTACTGAAATTGCTTTTTTTTCCACATCCCACCGAGTATATTTTTCTCAGATAATGAAACTGGGTTTTTAAAAGGTTTCCAGTCCAGATTTATGTGGCAAATGCTTTAATTAAGATTGATATGTTCCATTTGTTTAGCTTTCAGATTTTGATACGGGAAGTTTTAACTTGAACTGCATTGCCCTCTAGCGCTGTGACGGGGCCGGCGGCAGTGATGTCACCAGCACATGCAGTGTGAGCACAGGCAGCCAGCTCATGCAGAGCTGCCTAAATGCTGACAAACCCTTCTTGGAGACGCATGTCACAGCAGCTAGACAGGGGCATCCTTCCAACAGAACCACAAGTGCACAAGGGAAAATAGTAAACCTGTCTTTTCTTCCAGGGACATCATGATCGAGACAGCTACTTTCGGGCTCCAGCCAAGACTCCTGCCTGCTAATTTCTGTTTAAATGAGTTCGTATGAGAAATTATGCAAGTTTGCACAGCTTATTATTTCTGACAGGCTTCAGAGGACTTCACGCCGTACAAGTTTCACATGCTCGTGGCCGACAGCTTGCTGGAGAGATGAGTTCTCAATCTAAAACTGTCCGGGGCTTTGCAGCAACTTCTTGGGTAGAGAGATAACTTTCAACAGAACTCAAACCATCTGTGTGCTGTGCAAGGGATCCAATCACAGCTTGCTATGGAGGATGATTTTTAAGATGACTACCTACCTTGGTGATAAATCCAATTCATCAATACCTGGATATTTGAAAGTATCTGCACTAAATAATGGCAACCTCTCTGCAAACAACTCCAATGAGACAGCAAGCAACCTGGATTCACCTGCCTTGGACATCAGTAGGGCAATAATTGTGGGACTCATCCTAGGTGCCTTTATACTCTTCGCTATTATAGGTAATATCTTGGTAATTCTCTCTGTTGCTTGCAACAGACATTTAAGAATCCCTACAAACTATTTCATAATTAATCTGGCAATAGCAGATTTGTTGCTGAGTTTTACTGTCCTTCCGTTCTCTGCCACACTGGAAATACTTGGCTACTGGGTTTTGGGGAGGATATTTTGTGATATCTGGGCAGCAGTTGATGTACTGTGCTGTACAGCTTCTATTTTAAGTCTGTGTGCAATTTCTATAGACAGATATATAGGGGTGCGTTATTCCCTCCAGTATCCAACTTTGGTAACAAGGAGAAGGGCAATTTTAGCTCTCCTAGGTGTCTGGGTCCTTTCCATGGTAATTTCTATTGGGCCTCTTCTGGGCTGGAAAGAGCCAGCACCCAAGGACGATAAAGAATGTCGTATCACTGAAGAACCATTCTATGCTTTATTCTCCTCCTTGGGGTCATTCTACATTCCTTTAATCGTCATCCTCGTGATGTACTGTCGGGTCTACATAGTGGCAAAAAGGACTACTAAAAATCTGGAAGCTGGGGTTATGAAGGAAATGTCCAACTCTAAGGAGCTGACTTTACGGATCCATTACAAGAACATCCACGAGGACACACTAAACAGCACCAAACCCAAAGGTCACAATCCCAGGAGCTCCTTAGCTTTCAAACTTTTTAAATTTTCTAGAGAAAAAAAGGCAGCCAAGACGCTGGGAATCGTGGTTGGCATGTTTATCTTGTGCTGGCTACCTTTCTTCATTGTCCTGCCACTAGGTAAGTTGGTAATCCAGGGGTTGTGAGGGGAGGGTGAGGAGTAAGGTTAGTTGTTTACTACAGAAATATCACAGAAAAAAAAATCAGACGAATGCTAAGTAGATATCATTTTGAGAGCTGCAGTGAAGAGATGAAAAGGAGGGCAGTGAAAGTAATTTGCTTCTGATGTTGGCTTTTTCAAAGTGTCATGGTGAAACTTTACAAAGCATGCAGCCTGAAGAAAGCCTGCTCCTCTGGTAGTTCTTATCAGTGACTGGGCAGATGTCAGTCAAATCTAGGGACAATATCTTCAGAGCTTTTATATATTACATCCCCCTTTATGGTCTTTGTTTGAATTTAATTTGGTTTCAGAAACAGTTTAATAGAATGCTTTAAGAAATATCTAGATAAGAGCACAAAAAGATTTCCAGCACTGAAATGTTCTTAGTTTAGTTTACTGTTAGATGTTTGGACTGTAATACAGTAGGTCTTCTGGCATTATTAGGTCTTTTAAATGGAAGTGAATCTGCAGTAATGATGAGGTGCAAAACTTCTCTGAGCTTTGGGAAATGAAAAAAAGTTTGTGTTAATTTTCTCTTTCTGTTTACTTAGTTACCCTACCAAAACATTTCTGAGTAGTACACAAATATTTTTACAGGCTGATGTAGAAAACAGAGTACATCAACCTGGCCACTGAAATGTGAATTTCATACTGAAATGTGATATAGTTTAAATTATACTCCTAACTGCAAGACAACTCCTTAAGCTATTGCAGGGTGACTTATGGTACCAAAGTATCACAAACTTCAAAACCTTTACAATTCAAAATCTGCATAAAGCTAATATTAAGGATATGAAGAATTCCAAATAGATGGAAAACTGTGAGCAAAGTTCTTTTCACCTATTAATGTTTGAATCTTTGTGCTGGCTCTTTAACAAAGTTTGTAACACAGAGCAGGTTTCCACCTGTTGCAAAAATACTTGTGGATATAAATAGGTTTTCGCCATGTGGTATCAGTAGTAGTACTGGATGTGAAGCTAGTAGGTCATGATCCCCTGATAAAGTAGACTCTTTTTGAGACTCAATTTTGAGTTAAGAAAGGAATTGTGGGGTGAAAAAAGTAAATGTGAATGCAGTACAGCATACCTTCAGCTCACTGAAGCCAGCATTGCTACTGACACTATTGAACAAGTGTAGACTAGACTTCCAAAGGCTGCATGGTCACAGGGCAGAAGCAATGTGAGAAACAATTAAGTTTCTTGAAAGAGTGTCAGTTTTTCATTTGAGAAGTTATTTCAAAATTCCTGAGTTTTTTTGAGAGTTGTTGCTCAAGATGCTGGAGTGTAGAATTTATTGCTTGTCACAATATGATTTTGTCTCTCATATAAATAGTGTCAAAAGCGTAAGTGAGGTGAGTCTTCATCACAGCACTTTGTCTGCTGGCAGAGGTGCTGGGTGGGCTGAGGGGCTAAACCCACTGACCTGACTGTGATTAAGTGCCTTAAATCCCAAGATGCTCACTTCAATGCTGTGAGCACCTGGTGACCACAGAGATGAGGTTCAGAAAAAGTTGCTATTATGTCACTTAGAAGTGTGAAAAAAAAACAACAAAAAAACCCAACAACATCGTGGCATTACAACACAGTCTGCTAACTCTCTTATCCTCTATCTAGAATTCCCCCCAGGCCATAACTCTTAATCAACAGCCTTTAGTCTAAAAAAGAAGAAGAGAAGATATACATTGTATACAGTACAGTATCCAAATGTATCTAAATAGTAGGTACCCTATCTTTGTGTTGCTGATAAGAAATGTATTTAACGCACTCCAAAACCTTGTACATTTCATCTCTGTGCATCAGTGTAAAGTTAATTAATGATAGAGATGACTAAAGCATTGCTCACTAAAACAAGAGGGGAAAGGGCCTTTTCCTGACATGCATAATGAAGGTGATCTTAACCAGAGGAGAGAGTAGATTAGTGAAGAAAAACTTAAGGAGCTTACTGTGTGCTGCATTCTTCACACCAGAAATCATTTACTTTGTGTCGTGAAGTCACCAGATTAAATGAAATGCTATTAAGAACCCTTACAAAAAGCACACAGTGCTATAAAATGAAAAGGGATTGATGATTTACACATTTCTGCATAGGTGCCCTAGACTTCTTTAGTCACAGCCTACTCACTCATCAGAGCCAGACTGCAAACCGTGATGCCTTTTCTGTTACTGAGTCCATACTAGATGCTCACCTTCACTATACAGGAAGGACAGGCTTGCTTCCTCCCTAGTTTGTATTTTTCACACCTTCTATTTGCACCATTAACACAAATCATAGCCTCAAATCAGCACTTACTATTTTTATTTTGCTCTAAGGTGTTTCACTCAGTAATACCATGACTCTGCAGAATGGTGCTAGCAGAGCAGCTCTGGATTTCTGAGGATGCGACTACAAAACATGACAACTCAGTAAATGTTATTTCTGCAGAACCTTGAAACTATGTCTTAGAAAATCTGCTTATACTTAGAGGAGCTTCCTTCATGTTAGAAGTGTTCTCAGCTCTTTTATCCGTTTCCCAGACACTGAAATTTTAGTATATTCCACAGCTACCCATTTTGATATCCCAGACAAAGATTTATTACATCAAGTAGCAGATATAGACTGGGAGCTGATGCAGTGCTAAAAGCAGGGATATTGATTGAAGAAAAAAAATATGTGACAAAGGAAAAGAAATAATACTAACATTTACTTAACTTTCAAGCAAGAATCAAATGGCTTTACATGAAAAGCTCTCTGACAGCACCCTGTATACAGCTGTGGAGAGGAATTACAGCACTGACACGATGATGCACTGAGCATTGTGAAACGATCAGCAGAATGAATGATCCACAATCTTTTTTTTGTAGGACTGAACCATGCTGCCTTTACTGCTGAGCACCTGATGATGCAGCAAAACTTGTATCAAAGAGCCTCATGTGAGAAATTTGTTCTCCTTCCAATAGTTACCAGGTGCTCTTTCCAGACAGCAGTAGAGATATAGAATATCCTTGTGCACATTTGTAAATGCTCCATGACCTTTGTGAACAGTTGTGTTGGCACTCAGAATTATTTGTGGTGTAGCACAAAATATCAAATTAAAACATATGTGTCTTTGAGGCAACTTCTTGTGCCATAAATTCAGTGACTCAGCTTTGAAGAGTAAATATCTTGCTTATTTAAAACAAATGTTTCTGCCCCCTCCTGCAGATCCATTCTTAGGCATCAGGACTGTATTAAATATGTATTACTAGAAAAGATCATTTTTTAGTAAAGACTACAGCCATGCAAAAATAAGGTAGCACTCATTGAAACTTCCTCATTTGAACAATGGCCAAATTTATGCCAATACATCTACTTTAAAAAAATAATATGTTTCACCTTGGCTACTACACAGAAATTTAGTCTCATTCCTGTTAACTGAGATATCAGAGTGGGCTTTCCAGTCTTCTTACACCCACAAACCCCCACTGCAAAGAGAAAACTTGCCACCTCCAGTACTTTAAGCAAAGTGTATTAACTTTCCCAGGCTACTGCTTAACTCCAGTGGAGATCAGCAGAGCATTATTCACTTCCTGGTTCAGAGTATAACTCCTTCTCTTCCCACAAAACCTGCAAAGTCAGAAACAAAATTCTTGTAACTTAACTGGCAGTGGGATAAGGTCTCAAGACCCTCATAATGAAGATAGAACTGTTTTGACTATCCTCAAATATATTAAGTTTTTGAAACCTCTCTAAAACAATAAAAAAGAACATAAAAATATTCTGCATGCTCCAGGTCTGCCAATAAAAAATTATTCTTAAAATAAAATGTTATTCAAGTACAGTATGTAGATTTATGTTACATCAGGCTGGCCTCTGAATCTCTGCACCAAACATACCAAATTAGGCCACTCAGTTTCCCATGGGAAACACTTGAAGGCATTAAGTCCAGTGCTGTCAATGCTACTGGTTTCTGCTTTCTGCAAGTTTTTAGGCCTGGCTTGTCTTTAGTCTCATTTTGGTCTTGTCCACTCTTCCCACTCTAAGCAGCTTATCTGTTTAGATTTGATGCTCTCAGGTTAATAGTTATACAGAAATTGAACAAATTACTGATATATGTGGCAATCTGACCCTCTGCCCACTTGCAGGTCAATCTTTGGCACACCGTTCAATTGCACAGGTGATAGCAGGAACCTTGTCCACCTATGTTCTAGCCAACTCCTATGAAATTAAACAACGTAAGGGCATTTAATGACCAGCACAGTATGTTTCATCACAAGTGGAGGCCTAGGTTATTTCAAGACTGTTCTTTTACTGCTAAAATAGCCTTGCTTAAGCCTTGGCTTAAGCATTTGGGTTTGCAAAGGATGCCAGTGGTCAGCTACATGCACACTTCCATTTTTTACAACAAAGGTGTTTGTTATTGAAGTGGATCAAACTGCACAAATTCTGGAGTACTTCCTATGTAGGCTTTTGATTTGCAAGTCAGAAAAACACAGGGGAATTTTAAAGTGTTCAGTCTTACAAAAACAAGTATGTAGAGAAATACAGGAAAAATACAAAGGAATCAACTTGCTGACTATTCAGTCTGAGGGACAGCAGCAACTTCTGTCTCAAGTCATTAGAAAGCTCCAAGGGAAAGAAAACCTCAGGACTGCGCCACTGGGCAGCAATAGGAAATCTCAAAATATTTTAGAGGAAACACTGCAAACAAGTGCTATTACTCAGCTTGGTAGTTTAGATTAAAGCACTGAGTAAACTCATACGTGTGCATCTGGTTCTAAAGCCTTGCTGCCACATCTCAGCTGTATATCCTTTAGTGTACCTACGTGAGAAATACAGATGTGAACCAAAAAGTGATGAGATTTTTAGTATCTTCACTAAAGTCCTCCTCCATAGCCCATTACAAGATTTTCAGCTATTCTGATGGGCTCCAAGTGACACCTAGAAATAACCATCAGTCTCCAAGTAACAAAAAAAGAAAAACATAATGGAAGTTCATACAATACTTCTGTTGCTTTGTTATTCAATTCCACTCCAACGGTGCCCAAAGCAGATGGCCTCAGTTTTAAGTTAGAACCAAGAAGAAGAGAAAAAAACACCAAAGCGTGCCCAGTAACTGAAGATATTGAAGTATAATAAATGAAATGTCAGCAGACTTAGATGAACTTTCCTAGGGCCCCTTAATCAGCTAATCTTTTGCAAAACAAGCATAAGCTTGGCCTATATTTTTTCTAGTTAGCAACCTGCAAAAGTCTGTAACATTTTTAAGCAAAATAATAGTAACAATGATATTATGTTCCTGTCCCTACCTACTGTCAGTTTCAGAGAGCTAAACAATATTCTTGCTAAAACAGGTGTTGATTTTCCCAAATTTATGTGAGGGCAATACAGTTTAAACACCAGAGACTTCTCCATATTTTAAGTAACTATAACTATTCTGGACTGAGAGGTGATAGTCTAGTATACATAGTTATAGAAGGTTTGTGTCAAAAATGCAAGTGCTTGACAGAATTTCCCCTGATCTCGTGTATTTTCCATCTCTTATATCTCCATATTTTGTTATTCAAGCTATAATCAACATTTTTGCTAATATGAGAACTATTTAAAGGCAGGAAAAACCTTAATCCTGTTGCATTTTGTATTCTTCCTTTTTAACTACACCTTGCCTCTTTCTTTTTCTTTATGGGCTCTGCAAATAAAGCTCCTATTTCTATTTTCTATAGCTCTTCTAAACAGTAATTTGCAAATTGTCTGTTGTACTATAAGTTTTTCAAGAAAATTTTCATCTGTCAATGATTTAGAGCACCGAAATCATCTTTTGTATGTGCTACAGTAAGAAGAGTCATGGACTGCATATCAGAGCAGGATCTCTGAAACTTATAGATTATTCTTAGTTCTGTCTATAAATCAGAGACAATCTTACAGTGCCAGGGGTGCTAACATTAGCAGCTCTGTGGTTAAATATGTAGGCACCGTCTCTTGGAAAATGCAAACCTAGTTACTCTGTTTTGCAACTGCTTGTAATACAAGATGTAGCAACTCTGGGGTTTAGTAAAAAGATCTGATCCCTATATGTACTGCAATTACAACCTCCATCAGCAAAGGGTCAAGCGAGGTAAAGTCCTACTTTTATTTTGGCCATTCTAGATAAGTGTATTTTTGAGCCCTTAAAAGGTTCTTAAATTTGAGCCACTGAGTATGAAATTCACGTACGTCTCATCAGAGAATGATTTGTTCATCTGAAATATAAGACATCCGTTGTCAGAAACAGACAGTGTGGATGGTGAGAAATTATAAATTTTAATTAGGATGAGAAAATAGAAACAATAACCTTTCTCAACCTATGAAATAGGTTTTCTCTTACCAATAACATACCCATGTGGAGTTGCACATTTTATGGACAGATTCTGCATTTGTTTATGTCTGATACTTTCATCTGACTGTTTAAGAGCTTGCTACACAGGGTCAGGTCTTAGACTGGTATGAGTTACTGAGATTAGTTAATACCATTAATGTACTGATTTGCAGGTATTTATTTCCCCATTTGAATGGGATGGAGGAATTAATATGAGCCACTTTTACCCTGTTAGGACAGTTAAGGGAGATTTCTCTGTATGACTTCCTTGACTCAAAGGAGCACTGGGAAATGAAAGATTCGGGGGCTGAAGACTGGCTGAATGATATCCTCATCACCCCATAGGCTAGAAGGCTCCAGTAACAGAGACAGGTGATCACTTGTGGGACTACTATTCCTCACCACCCAGGCACTTTTCTTCATAGCTGGCCTAGATCCCTGGATATATGCATAATGCACCTGTTAATACAATGAAGAATGAGAACTCCTGTACTTGTGACAGCATCATTTTTGTATTTTTATTTCTCTCACATTTTCTGAAATACCATTGTCAGTTATTCCCTACTTCATATTTCCTCTTCCTCAACTGCAAAGTGTTCTTTCCCCAACAGACACATAAGTTACTCCCAACAGACACACAAGTTACTCCCAAACACAAGAGTGCAGATCTGCACTGTGTTGATGTCTGTGGGATTACCGTTATTCTGACAGTGTGCAGCCTGTGCCCCAGCCTGTAATAACACCACTAGAATATGCAGCCCGAGACATCCCACAGAGACAACACGCTCAAAAAACATAAGCAAATTCTAGCTGTCATTTCTTGTTTGTAGTAGTTATAGTTTAACCATCTTTCTTTTCATTTTATTTAATTTTATCCTGTTGATTTTGGATGCTTTTCATGTTTCTTAAGATGTTTTTTCACTGTTGTCTGTATTCTCTTCTCCAGAAAGCCTGCAGTCCCTCCCAGCTTGATCAACTTCTAATTTTATAATCATACTCTCTATTTCATCCCTTACTGTTTGTAAACTGTCGGGTTTTTTCCTATATTAAATAAGTCCAGGGAATGTAAACAAACATTGAATGCTGGAAGGAAAGAAATCAGAAGCTTTAGAAATCCAATTAGCTTTAAAACCTTGGCATGCTGACTTGGCTAAGCATGTGGTAAAAAGGCCCACAGAAAGAAAGCTTAAACAAAAGACAGACACTTCCTTCCTGCATTCTTTAAACTCAACAGCTCAGGTCAGAGGCAGCTTATTGCTTTTACAAGGAAAATTTTGACTAGCTATACACATCTAGCATTTGAGATTCCCCTGCTGATTAAGAAGTGGTCATAACTCAGCCATTAGCAGCTACCAGCAGCTATGACTGCAGCAGGAACTACAGCATGAGCAGCAGAGGAGAAGCGGAGGTTCCCAGCCAGGCCAGCAGCAGCCATCTACTGCATAGCTCTGGGAAAGTCTCTTTGGTACTCACATCACAAATGTGATCGAGTCATTTTTCACAAGAAGGCCTGAGCTCCATCATAAAACAAATTTCTCACAAAGCAATAATTGTTTTTACAAAAGCTGTCTTCTCAAGAACAGATGGAGAGACTGGGTTTGATATTGTTGAAGCTTCCTGTTTTCCATGTTCCAGCTCTCATTTGTTACCACTGTGTATTTTGCCATGGTTTCCATCACCACGATTTTAAACATTGGAATTTTTTTCTTCTGTGGAATGTTCAAAAGTTCAGATTTAACTCCAGTCAGAATGACTCTAGTTCCCCAAAGGGAATAATTCTCTCCTCTAAATAAAAAAAATGGTTTGCCTTCCAAGGTTACATTAACTATTTAAATTTGTCTAGATTCTAAGAAATTTACCAATATTTCTAAATTCTCTAACTATTTATGTTTCATGGTATTGAAACAAGGTGTTTAAGTCCATATTGGATGAGGCCTTGAGCAACCTGGTCTAGTGGAAGGTATCCCTGCCCATGGCAAGAGGGTTGGGACTAGATGATCTTCAAGGTCCCTTCCAATCCAAATCATTCTATAAGTCTATGAATCCCCTCGCTCCATGTGGCTTTAAAACTGTTCATTATCTGCATGTTACAAATAAAGACAAGCAGTTTCAAATTTTATGACTTTTCTTTCATCTCAAGATGATGACAAAAATCTGTACAGCAAAACTCTCCTCCTACCTCATCACTGTTCCACAACTTAACTTATTGTCACTAGTTCACTATTACTAGAATTTCAACTGGCATGTTGTGAAGAATTTAAACAACTCCAGGCCATTTTGTTTCAATAAAACCAAACATTGTATTTGTCTCAGTACACAGGAACATACAGTCACTCTAGGTTGGCTTTCATCTAAGCAATACTGAAATTAGAAGACTTGGAAATATGACTTATGGTAACAGGCAGAAAAACACAGCACCTGAAAACCCAAAACTCGTTCCCAGGAAATTTTCCCCCTTAAATCCAGGAAATTCACAGTACTTCTGCACAACTATTATCTAATCTAAGTATCAAATACTCAATTCTGAACAGAACTAATGATTCCAAGTAATTGAGATACTTACCTGGTATCAAATACACAACTTACTACAAATTAATTGCTTGTTAATAGGAAGTGATTAGAAAAGAGATTAGCAGTTAGAGTTATAAACCAAAGAAAACATAAGGAGAGCAAAAATAAATATTTAAATGTTAAGAGGAAGAGAGGAAATGAGTAACTGTAAAGTGAACATGCTTGGCTGCAAACATGAAAAAGAGAAGGCAGACAATAGAGGAGAAGGCAATTAGTTTTATACTTCAAGAACATTGCTAGTTTAAAATGTTCCTTCCACAAGGTACCAATAATAAATAAATGGCATTCTTGAAAATATGCACACCCAAACTACCCTTGCTACTGACGATGGATCACACAACATTAACATAGGATGTGAACCTATTCAAGTGTCCCTATCAGATGTAAACTGAAGCATCTTGGGCTGTGTAACAGGAACAAAACCAGTAGATGGAATGAAGCCATTATGCTGTTTTACTCAACACTCATTAGACTGTGCCTGGTGTACTGCATTCATGCAGTGAAGACAACAATAAACTGGAGTTCAGTAGAGGCAACCAAAATAAACAAGAGGCATCTACAGCCCGGAGAAGGGAAGGCTTCAGGGCACTTAATGCAGTATTGACTCTGCTTTGAGCAGGAAGCTGGACAAGAGACCCTTGAACATCCCTTCCCTATAGTAATTCTGTGGGCTTTCAGTCTCATCATGTATAAATATACATATATTCCTTACATGAAGGATAGAGGGAGCAAATCTATGCACAGAATGAAACCAGTGATATTTCACAGATGACTGTCATCGCAAACAATGGGTGGTGACTTACACATAGGTATGTTTCCTCTAGGTGGCTGGAAGTGGCATATAGAGCTGAATGGCACAGAGGTGATTTAAAAAGTTTTCACTCATAAACATTATCTTACATGCCATTCTTGAGATTTAAGCTGCAGCTAATCACTTAATATCTGTTCATCCTGCATATGTGGGTACTGCACAAACAGAGCAGTAGGTTTTTCTCCCTCCTCCTGAAAGTAGATTAGGAAGTTTGATCTGGTTGGTTGGTTGTGTTGGCAGGTCTAAATTTGTGGCTAAGTTCTTTCTTCCATAAAGTAGAAGTGGAAATTCAAACATGTTCTGTGTATTACACTTCTGTTAATAAGCTTGCCAACTATTACACTAAGAATCCACAAATAGAAGGTCGTAACTTCCCCACCCTTCTTTCCCTACCAATACAGTAGTCAGCAGTGAGAGGTAGCAAAGGAGCAGGTATTGAGATGAAAGAATAATATCAGAACAGGAAAGAATGAGTTGTGTGTGTTTCTCCTGCGCCAAGGGCTACATCAAAGATTCCTTCACTGAAAAGTTTTCCTTAATTAAGAATACTGGGATTAGGCCAGTCCAGAAGATTTTCCTGCTGCTCACCCTTCTATTTTAAGGACTCCCAAAATCCACTGAAGTCCTTATGAGGCATTGTCCTTTACAAAGGCTTTCAAAGACTCCTACTGACTCTAGTGGACTCTGAATTTTAATGTCCCAGTGGCATTTTGGCCAGATATCTAGAGATTATGTGAAGACAGTTAATATGGAAAATTGTTTCCCACAATGTTCCCTAATCTCACTGATTTCCCTAATTTTACTTTCTGTGTAATTAAGCATTCATTATAAATAACCAGTGTTATTTCCAAACTGAGTAACTCTGTGAAGTCTGGTGAGCATGGTCAAAAGCCAGTCACAACTGATCAAGTTAACTGAGTTTCCAAAATATTTCCTCTTCTCTATTTGTGCTGGACACAGGCTTTGCAAAAGCTTCATTGGTGTCAATGGTGCAATTAAGGGTAAGATTGTGGTGCTATATTTAGTAAGTCACAGAGTTTAGTGCAGAAAAAAAAAAAAAACAGAAAATATAGATTGTCTAGGGTGAAGCCATGAAGGATCAGAATAGTGATCAGTTTGAGTAGGGAAGTCACTCTGGCCGCCCCCATCATAAATAAATCACTGAGGAGACAATTGCATGCAAAGTTTTCTGGCCATTTTGAAAGGCAATCTTAATCAGTACCAGGAAATGTTTAATCTTCTCATCAGATTGCAATGGGAAAGTACTTGGAGATTAGGGGAGGAAATATTAGTCTCATGTTTAGAGACTGTGTCTAGTAGGCATTGCTTTATCATTCTGTCAAGGTACCAAAACAGACTGCACCTGTGTGTTATTGACAGGTTAATTATGAGGTAAAGCATGTGTGCAGCTAAATAGAAGGTATTGTTAATCTGAAGAGGTCAGGAAAAGGATAATAATGTTAAAAATATTAAATATTATCAACATATTTTTTGTATCTTTATATAGTGATAGCTAGTTGGAGCTTTGCATAATAGTTCCCAAGTTAAACTATACTTAGAAGTACAGGGCAGGTATGGGGACTTGGTGACATCCACCTCCTGGATAATAAAGAACAGCCTTTCTCCTGCTGTAGAAAACCTGAGCTGGGATTCCACCTAGTGAGGAGGAACAGAACACAAAGCCTCAGAAACTTTTCAAAGACCTGGAGAGAATAAATACCAAAATAAACCTGCCTCAGGCATTGCATTTTGGTAACAGTTAATCCTCAACCTACATAATGGATGTACTTACCAAGGGATCTAAGACCATACTGTCAGCGAGGTTCCACTATTGCAAATGTAAAACTACTGGGCTGCCAAAACACAATCCATAATGCTTTCCAGTTAAAGTCTGCAGAATTAATCAGAGAAAGGACTAGAAGGAATCTGACAAGGTCATTCAGGCCATCCTCCAAGTCAAAGACTGGATTAACTATACATAAATCAGTAGATGTGTGTCTACTCTGTTTTTAAGAGCTGCCAGGGTTGGATTTTTACACCCTTCTTAGGCAGTATGTTCCATAACTCATATTGTAAAGGAGTTCCAGAAATCAGAATAAGAAAATTTTCAGCATAAGCTCCAAAATGTTCCTTATTATACAGAATACTGCTTTGTATTTGTTTTGGGATGTCACAAAAATCATACTTCCCCTAAACTGAGGGGAAAAGACTAGCAATTATTATTTAGAAAATGAAGCCTGAAAGTTTTGCATCTGTGCATATAGGAGATTTTGGAGCATCTTGCTCATCTTTGGTGCTGATAGAAACTTAGATCAACTTTTCCCTGAAGGTTTATAGGAATTTGACATCTATTTAACTACTTATTATATAGAATCATATGATTTTTTGTCAAATGGTATGCAACACTCACAAAACAGTTTTTAGTGCTTGCATTGATTTCAAATATCTGTTAATCTGATCCATCTGTTGGAATCATAGAATCCTAGTATTTATTTATCAAACACAATCCATAGTTTCTCTGAAGTCAGACATTGTACTTTCTGCAATACCAGTTATGACAGATGTAGGATCTCCATCAGATGAACACAATACACATCAGTCAATCCATGCAAAGCATTAGCAGCAAAAGAGAGTTAAGGGACATGGGTGCAACTTACAAGAGTCTTGTGTATGGAATAAAAGTCAATAAAGTGCAGGAGTCATGAAAGAAACACTATGAGTCTTGTAATTTAAAACCTTAAGGGCTTAGCTCTGAGACAATGGATAGAGCTGGCCCCACCCCAAAGCACTACTATGGAAAAAAAAGTCCATTTTTCTAGATTCACAGGATCTTTTCTGGCTCCTATTGCCCAGCTGAGGCAGAAGATGAGTCTCTCCATATAGATCATACTGTCTCAGTATCTTATTTTCTCTTCTAGGATAGTTTTGCTTTCTTGTGATCTGAGGAGTTTCAGACTCCTGCAGTCAGCACTGTCATCTATATAAACAGCATTATCTGCTGTGTACCATAAGAGCTATTTACTCAAGAAGCTAGGACACCTTTTGCACAGTTTTGAGGTCCAAGCCATGGCCTCTACATTGCTATGAGACGGGAAATATGCCTAGAATTATATCCCTCCCCATTAAGGCATCCCGATGGTCACAACTGACTCAGCTGCTTTCACAGCCCAAGGAATCTGAAACTACTCCAACAAAAATTTTCCCAGAAATGTGACATTCAGGCTTAAGCGTCACCTTCCATTTGAAAAACCCTTCAAACCCCACTCCAGCTCTTGACACAAGAATTCTCTCCTGAATCCCCACTCTGGCTACTTGAGCCTGACACAAAGGTGGTTTCCCAGATGGTTAACTATTGAATGCCTATTTTGCTTTTAAAACATCATACATTGTTTTATAAAGCCCCATTTGCTAAATTTAGCTGATCAATTTCATGTTTATAATACTAAAAGTACACAAAATGAGTTTCCCAGTATGAGTTCTTCATTTAGGCTGCCTCTTTAGGGAAATTATTTGGTTCTGAACAGGAGAGGAAGTATTAATAAAATAACCTGTTTGGGTTACACCATTTTTATGAATGCCTGAGATAGAGGAAGTACCAGAACTAACCTAGGTCTCAAGAGGTTTGTTCTATCACAATAATTTAGATAGATGGGGTGATGTTTAGGAGCTGCCAGAGACTGTGTTAGAAGTTATATAGTCTTTCTGAACATGCCTCTTCCAAGTAGCCTGGGAACAGTTAGACATTTTTCTTCCAAAATGACATTTGAAGGCTCTTTGAAGAACAACCTTATTCCATGTGTGCTTTGTACAACAGATTGGACAATGGAGATTTGATTTTTCATTAGGATCAATACATGTTAATGCAGCAGCTGTGTGCAGTTAGACACAAAGACTGCCTTTTTTTTTTTTTCTTTAATTCTACATTAGCCACAACAACCTCAAGCAGCACTACAGGCTGGGGGCAGAATGGCTGGAGAGCAGCCAGCAAGTAAGGGACCTAGGAGTACTAGTAGATAGTAGGCTGAACATGAACTAGCAGTGTGCCCAGGTGACCATGAGAGCCAATGGCATCGTGGCCTGTATCAGGAACACTGTGGCCAGTAGGAAAAGAGAGGTTATTTTCCCCCTGTACTCAACACTGGTCAGGCCACACTTTGAGTGATATGTCCAGTTCTGAGCTCCTCAATTCAAAAGACATGTTAAGATACTGGAATGTGTCCAGAGAAGGGTGACAAAGCTGGTGAGAGGCCTGGAACACAAACCCTATGAGGAAAGGCTGAGGGAGCTGGGGGTGTTTAGCTTGGAGAAGAGGAGGCGGCTCAGGAGTAACCTCATTGCTGTCTATGACTACCTGAAGGGATTAAGTATGTGTTCCTTTAACTTTCAGATGCTAGAAGGCATTTACTTATTCACTGCAAAAATAATAAAAATAATTATTACCAAAAGACCAAAAATGAAAGAAACATGCACAAAAAATTTTCAAGAAACAGATTCTAACAGTGATCTGATGGGACATTTACTCTTCCTATAGGAAGACAAGATGATTATCTCAGGTATTTTCTCTGCTTCTTTTTCCTGGACAGGATCTCTGTTTTCAGCTCTGAAGCCCCCTGAAACGATCTTCAAGGTGATTTTTTGGCTTGGCTATTTTAATAGCTGCTTGAATCCAATCATCTACCCTTGCTCAAGCAAAGAGTTCAAGAGGGCTTTTATACAGATCCTAAAATGCCAATGCCACCGTCGAAAGCAGTTTGGGTGGTGGACTTACAGCTATAGAAACTGGAATCGGTGCTCCTTTGAACACCACAGGAAGGATTCTCTGGAAGACAGTGGGAGTTTCTTAAGTGGCAGTCAGAGGACATTGTCTTCAGCATCTCCCAGCCCTGGCTATCTGAGCAAAATCACTCACCCACAGATGGAGATGTGCACATTCCAGGAATGGAAAAACTCCAGCTCTTTCCTGAGCCCTTTACAGGAAGGCAGCAGACAAAAGGACCCATACCAGTTTTTTACTTTCAATCTCTTAACAGAACGCAATGGTCATGTTCCTGCTGGCAGCCAGGTTTCCATCAATGGGGACCCTGAAGCCATCTGTGACACACTGAATGGCAAAACCCACTGTAGAGCAAACACAACACTGGAATGAACAGATGCTAAATGGTCTGCTGTCTTTGTACACCAACCCATTTGACATTCAGCCTGCTGGAAGAAATGGACTCTTACAGTTTCTCCATATGGTACTAGAAGGAAGCCACTGAGGAACAGGCAGATTTATGTCACAAGAGCGGCAGTTTAGGGACTAACCATGCTCCCAAACATGGTTGCTAGAGAGGCTCCTGAAGCAAAACCAGAACGCCGGGAAAGCGCTGCATAAACCCAGGGAAGTGTACATACAATTATTTAGCTGTTGTGGAAGAGCTGTGGAACAGCCAACCAACATGTATATAGACAGAGTGTATAAGTATGGGGGTGGGCAGGGGCAATGTGTATAGGGGGGGGTGTGTACACGTGTGCTAGCCACATGTATGGATGCTGAGAGTCGAAGTGAGCAATGCAGTGTTGTTTGTACCTCTCCAAGGTACTGGCTGCCGCTGATTTTGCCTGTAAATTCTTTTTGTTGTTGTACTTCACTGTACATTAGCACTTTAGAAATGGAAAACAACTTCAAAGATTAAAGTAATTTCACAACCATATAAACACTTACACTTTTACTACAGGAATGGAATTCAGCCAACTTCCCTCACTACAGTTTTCACTTCCAAGTAAAACACTTGCAGCAGTTAACTTAGCCACTGTAACTCCTAGCATGCTCTTGAATCTCTCTGCAGTTGCTTCCCTTCCATGATCCTTTTATCACCAACATCTGTAACTCCTCTCTCCTTCACCATGTTGTGTTTTTTTTTTTTTTTTGAAAGTTTGGAAATACCAGCAATGAGGAGAGTTCATAGTCTACATTTCAAAACATTAGTTAGTGTCCTGCAAACATACAGGCTACCAGAGAATCTGATTTCTAAAAGCAACATTCATAAATCATCCAAAATACCTCACAAACAGTGTTGTGGACAAAGCACAAAAGAGCACTCATCGCTGGAAGCCCAAAGCCCAGTCTTAGGACAAATAGGCTGAGCACCTGGTTCTTTCAGCACACTTTGAACATTGTGTCACACATTTACTTTGCCACTTAGATGAGAACGGAAAGTCAAAACAACGGAGTAGTGCAAGTTTCACTGTCATTAATATGTTTTACCTCAGTAATACAGCACTGAAACAGAATTCCTAAGAATATCTTCTAGGGCATCTTAGGTCATGTTTGGATGTTGTTTTCATCTCTTTCAATTAAGTATGAATTGTGAAACTAGTGACTGATTTTTTTATTACATGAAGTGGTACAAACCGTGGAAATTAGTATTTTCTCCTTCCTCCAACTGAGACTTTCCTTATTAGGAATTTTACTGTCATTTTTCTTAACTTGAAAGATAGAACGAGCCATAAACAGATGTACTAAAAACATGAGGGACAATTTAACAATGCTAGGTCCCAAGGGAGACCCACTTCCTCTCATTTCCCTGAAAGTGTATTCTCTCATTAAATTGACAGGGTGGATGTGACTTGTGGTTAGATGAACTATCCCCCAGCTCAGTGAGCAACAAGAGGAAAGTCATGTTCAAAGGTCTTCCCATGGTCCTATGCTATGGTATGAACCACATTAATATATTTTAAGTCTTATCCTGACTGAAGTTATAGCCAATGTCCCTTTTTAATAATTGCATTTTGATTCTGGGGCAGGCCAGCACTTATCATCTTTGTACAGTTTTACACAGTGTTAACAAAAACTGCAAAGAAAACTTCCTTAGTGCTTTATCTTTAATCTACAAAAAGATAATTTCAGCCTTCTTAGTACTGAAAAAGCAGCTTTCCCTAATCCCTGTAACAGATCAGAAGAAGAAGATGAGCATTATTATCAAGTTAGCCCATGACATTTAGAATATTCAGTGCTTCTAACCTTATCAATCATACACCAAAATCCTCAGAGAGCCAAAATCCCCAAGACATATGTCCCACAAGTTCTAAGGAGTAGAGAAGAGAAGGCTTCCACAGGCAGACAGTAATATTTTTCCCCAATAGTTAAGCTGGGAAGGCTGTTGGGCCCTGCAGGGACAGCAGCATGGACTCAACCCATCCATGCTAACTTGATTCTGTCATAGACAGCCACAGCACTGCAGTTCCTCTTGTGTCCTGCCTAGCATGGAAGGCACATCTGAACTGCAAGCAAAACATACATGGCTTCAGAGTCAAAAGATCTTTGTAGTTCTTCCCTTCCTCAAGCCCAAGTCCTGCAAATATTTTAAGGGCAGTATCCCTGGGGACATGACTCGGTTATACTGCCTTGGCAAGAAAACAGGAAACTAAGAGAAACTCTGCCTTGGGATTTCTGATACTAGGGAAAACAAGAAGAGGAAGAAGACTTTATTCATAATGTTGAAATCGGAAAACAAGAAGCTGGAAATCAAGAAGTCTGAAATAATCACAGGCAATCAAAATAAATATACTCCATTATTTCTAAGACAGACACTTACATCAGGCTCATTTCTCTTAGCATATTCATTAGATCACATTCTGAGAGATCATTGCATACAATCCCTGGCATCAAAGAGATAAAGGAATGACAAAATGTAGCAGAGCAATCAACAATAATAGAAATAAGTGAGAACAAGCTCAGACAATACCTGAAATATAATTTCGATAGAATTCTAACAAACTATGTTGCATTCTTAATCACTACTCAATTACATTTTTAGACTCTAGAGCCTACAACTTGTAGCTGCAACAAATCTCTTGTCCAAGCTTTTTAAAGGTCATTTAGGTACATTGTCATATTAGGCTCTTTATAGCCAGCGATGGTATTATATGAGTTCCTAAAACAAATAGACAACAGAACCTCCCCTAAGATCTTCAGGGTTTGTGTCACTAATTCCCATTTTGCAAGGTCCCATATAGACTGCTCTTATACTCAGCAACATTGTCCTAGTGGGGGTCAATATCCATCAAATATGCTAAACAATTTAAAACTTCAAAATCATGACTACCTGCTCATAAGCTGCCAAAAACACCTGTCTGACCTCCAGCCACAGCTTCAATGAGGAGACAGGCAATAACACTGATTGTAAAGATGAAAAAAACAAAAGTATCTAAAGGAGGGTCTGCAAAGTTCACTGAGGAGGAAATCTGATGTGCCATTTTAAAACATGAAACCCTTTCAAAATGATCTGACTTCTCTGGAACAAACTTCTTCTAAATTTTTTTTTTTTTTACTACTAGAATTTTCTTCAGCCTTCACCAGGCAAAGCTATGCCAAATGAGGCCATACAAAGCCCCCTCTCCCCTTTGTGAGTCAGACATTTGTTGCAAGGTGTCCTTTTAAAGGAAAAACTACTTGGGTGAGGACATCATCATCGAACCTTGTGGGATGAGCCCATATTAGCTCTTTTTTTTAGTACAGCAAAAATTAACCTGCCAAGCAGAACATCCACAATCTAGTGAGATGGCAATTGGCAGAATACAGTGGACCACCAGAGGCAGCTATACTCCATCACACATGTTTTCAATGCATATTAACAGACTTTCTGATTAACCCATTTTGTGGGCAAATATATTTGCCTCTAAAGAAGAGTTGCTCCTATTTAGCACAGAAGGTGTTCATAAACTGTGAATTTCTCCAGGTTAAGCTACTGTGTGTAGCTTAATCACTAACCAGAGGCTTGTACAGAGCCATTCAGTTGAGAGGCACAGCTGTAATGGCTCAGAGTATTGTTACAACCCAGCTGCACATAAATTAAATCCATTAGGCTTCTATGCACTCAGCTATCACAAAAGTGCTTCTTATTCGTTAAAAGAGTTATGGCAAAACCAATCCAAATGAATCAGACTGAAACTCTAGAGCAATCCACATTCTTTACTCTTTGGAAATTCAGTTTTCTATTACCTTTCCAAATGTGACAGGGAAAGAAGAGGGGACATTAATATTATAAAGTGCAACTCCAGTTCAGAAAACGTAAAAATAGCAACTCTCTATTCAACAGATGGGCTCTCTGCTCTCAGTTTCTGTGTGTGACTTTGGCCTGATACAAACAAGCATAACACTGCACAACACAGGAGAAGGTAATCCGCAGCAGCAGCTATGGTATGAAAACAGTGGTACACTAACAACTGCTGATTCCTGTTAGTGGCCACAAACTAACCAGCTTCTTCCCACAAGAATTAACTGGATTCTATTCTGATAAATTCAACACTCAACAACAGATAAGCTTACCTTTCTTCCAAACCATCCTGGCAATGCTATGGCTCATGCACCTTGTAGGCCAGAACACGATATCTCAGGAATGATGCATCAGACAAAGAAACATCATTTTCGTCCTGAAGTGGTGGAAAACAAATACTTCAGAACGTTGTGACGGTTTGAAGCTGGTATTCTAGCTTAGTTTATCGTTCTAAATTATGAACATGAAGATACATCATGCTACTTTAAGTCACTTTAACAGAATAAAAAGTTGTTTCTACCAAGCATGACTTTTTTTGGGACTGGACATGGTACCAGTTTTTTCCTCATGAGGTATGTTATTTGAGCTTTTTCATGATTCTCAAGATTATGAAAAACATCTGAAGCCATAACCTGGTGATCAGGGCACTAAACCAGGAAAATTCCATCCTCTGCTTGCATGGTTTGCATGTTTCCTCTCGAGGCTGTGTAATAAACTTACAGAGACAGGGCAAGGAGCAGAGGATAGTACTCCCTCTTTTCAGATCGCTGTGCAAAGCATAAAGGCATAACAGTCATTCCCCCTTGCACAATGCACCCTGAGGTCGAAGCTCCACAGTAGGCTTCTACAGGAAACATCCAGCAAAACTTTTTCTCTAGGGTTTAAGGCAGTCCCTGGAGTGAAAATGGAATGGACAAGTTCCTCTCACAGAATGACTACTATGCCAGCTGCCATTCTGTGACTGCAGGGATGTGTACTTATTGATTTGCCTACAAAGTAGAAGAGAAGTTTCTCTCTGAACACATAACGATCAAAGAATCATTAACTATGCTTTCTGTGGTAAAGTGTACAGAATTTTTTTATGCCATTCTCCTGTCTGTGTAGAGGTAGATGAGAACAAGCATGATTGATTTCTACCAAATTGAACAAGAAAGGTAATCAACTCTGCATTATGAAAATTTGTGGCTGAACAGAGGAAAATTACCCAAATTAGTGCCTCCTCTCAGGGTAAGATCTTAGCAAGGCAGTCCCTTGACTAATATCAAAGCCTGCTGGCTACCAAGCTTGTACATGCTGACTAGCTAAGTCACACACTCCCATTTGCCCAGTGAGAGAGAGCAATGCAGAATAGGACATGTGGGAGGACAACATGGAAGACATAAAAGGAAGAAGCATTAAGAGATAAAGGTTGCAAATCCGTGCATAAGTTTATTCCTCCTAATGGTCACAGGATGACTTGTTATGATATTTTCATCCATTTGGTTCATAACTGTAGAGAAAACTAAATCTGTTGTGTCAATTTATAGCACTACAACATGGGCAGATGCTTCTGCATTCCTCAGTTCTCCTGCCTTGGTTGTAAAAGCATAAGGTTAGGTTTCATTTCTTAGTCGGTTTCTTCCTAGAAGAATGTGGCAATCACATATAAAATTCCAGTATACAGCTCTAATAAAACTAATCTAGAACTTTTTTTTTGTTAAATAATGACACACTAATTTTAATCAAGCACTGGCTTTGTGTTACAGTTGATTTTTTTAGCTACTCCTGTAAGCAGGAAGCTCTACAGAAATTACAAATATGTCTCAAACACTTCACTTTACCATTAGCATTGCTGAGGGTGTAAGTCTGAAACCAGTGTAAGAAGCAGCACAATCCAAATGAAAGTCACTGGTAGGGCACACAACCCCACTGGGTGAATTGATGACTTGACTTCGCTACAGCAAATGCTGTTTTAGATACTCTAAAGACATGAATTGGCATCATTTTGAGCTGAAATGAGACAAATTCACTTACATTGGCTGAACAACCTACAAAACATGTATAGAGTGAAAAAGACAAAGAATGGTCTTAATTAACAAGCTGGACTCTTATTTTATATCCTGCAAACTTGAGTCAAATTGATTAAAATAATGGAAGGTTTGAAAAAATACTGGGACAGGGTTGTTCAGGTAAGTGGAAGGTGTCAGAAAAAGGAAGTCTAGTGTTGTTCCTAGGAATTCCTTATTTCAAAATATATTAGCTTGATCAGTGAAGAACATGCTCCCACTCTAATAATTCCTATAATCTTTATAGGACTCCAGCCAAGACATGGAGAAGAGAATTAATGTTCAAAATAAGTAAGAATCTCTCACAATTTCTTTTGTAAGTCAACATAAAAAATGGATGCAGTAAAACTTTAATTTATAGCTGTGATTAAAAAGCCCTTAATTGCCTATTTCACAATTTCCTTCAAAGTGTTCTTTGGGAAGCACAATAATTTGATTCCACTGAGACTGTGCAAATGTTTAATTCTAGCAAAGAACATGAACTTTATATAACCTCCAGAAACAGTAATTATTTTTCCTTTGCTTGATTTGTTGGGCTTTGCTTTCTTCACTGGGAAGATCAAAAAAACTGCCCTCAAAAGTAATTTTAGTATGTGCTTTGGAGCCTGAGGTAACTATGGAATGGTCCATCTCTCTTCTTCTAGTGAGCTTGGAGTCTAGCCCTACACTATTCCAAGACAGGAGTTTGATCCCTCGTTTCAGTAAGAACTGGAGCAGTTTTACAAGGAAATTAATAAAGAATTGGCTTTGAAAATCCAACATCGCCATCTGCTGGATTTCTATCTCGAGTGAGACTCACAATCCAGCTAAGAGTTCCCTGGATTTTACACACCACAAATTCAGCTTCTTTATGGGTAAATCAGAGAGACATTTTCTTAAGGCAGCAAGAGAAGTTTGAAATCCTAGCGTTAATTTCATTTAAGTCTCTTCCAGAAGTGATGTGTTCCCAAAGCTTGGTCTGTTTTGTTGAAGTGTTTATTTTACAATAAAATTAATGCAGCAAAGCTGATTGGTCATCTTAGAGCAAAATAATTTAACTAAATTATGCAGAAGCCTTTAAAAATCCCCTCCTTAAGCTATTTGGTTTCCACAGAAACTCATCTGGAAGTTTTATTCTGGTTTATTTTTAAAAAAGAGAGGGTGCTGTTCAGGCAGCTCAGGTCTAAAAAGGAAAACTGTGAAAAGCAACTCTTCCTTTGAAAGCCTCCAGATACAACATGCATGCTTTTAGAAGAAACTTTTCCATTCAGTCTTCTTTCCTAAAACAGTCAACCTCCTGTGCAACACATGCCACTTTACTATAATATTTTTTTTAAAAGAAGCTCTTTTCCAGAATGCTGAGTTTTAGCAGCACGAATTGCACTCAGCTGCAGTACACACCAGTCAGACTGTCTGCACCCTAGCTGTGAGTGCAAAAATTGAACTCATCCTTGCAGTTTTGCCATTGCACCAGGTGTCACACACAGAGGAGCCTGAAGCACCTTAACATCCACATCAACAAACTCCTCTTGAATGCCTGCTACTTTACACTATTCCCGTCTTCAGCAACAAAAGCCTGGGTTGGTTTTTTTTTCTCACAGATTGTATTCTTTTAAAAAACACCAGGAGTTAGCAGAAGATACTTTATAAGCTTGAGTATAAATCAATGATTTCCCCACTACAACAAAAATTCCAGCATTCACGACAGGGTGAAAAACAGAATCCAGCCCTGAGATCCTGCTTGAGAGCAGCTTCATTCAGGTGGGCAACCTAACAAGTTCAAAACAGGCTATAGAGAAAAGATCCTTTTAATATGCAGAACTCATAACTCCAATTTGTTCTAGCTCTGTCATGCTCCCCCTGCAAAAATTAGATCTCCTGTGAAAAGAAAGAAATGTGTATATATTGCTCAGTTTGTGAGCCAGATATTGGCTCTACCTTGGCAATCTTCTGCTGTAAATATCAGTTATTTAAGAATCTCTACAGAAAGCAAAATTTAAATGCTTATTCCTTTAGTCTATGACTGATGGAATCCAGAGTTTTGGTTCTGCCTATTAGCAAAATTTAAACCTCCCTTAAGGCTTAGATTTGAAACACCTTAACTCTTTTAACACTCTATGAAATCAGAGTGGTATGTGAGAGTGAGTTTAGGATCATCTCAAAATTTATATATATTACTGAGGTATATAAACATGAAATGATCATCACGGTAGCTCAGAACTGGAACAGTTCACAGTTCCTGGGAATATTTAGGAAAACATTACAACTTTCTGGAATGAAATGTGAGAAACTTGTTATCCACAAAAGATAATCATGTGGGTATCACATGCTCCAGAAGGCAGTTTTTGGTTGTTTTGGGGGTTTGTTTGTTTGTTTGTGTGGTTTTTTTTTTTTAATGCAGGTACATATGTTTTCTTATGTTCAGCTTTCTTTTCATACAGATCACACAAACGAACAAACACATGAACTGCAGCAGTGAGGTGTCACCTACTGTGTTCCTAAAATCACTGTCATAATACACAGAGAGTAGGTGTCTACTTGCGTGCAGAACCATCTGAAAAACGGGCCTACAAATACCAGAGCTACAAATTGTCAGTGTGGGATCTAGATGCCAGGTATTTTATGGTCAGCATAAAATCAGTTGGCCTGTTAACAGCTGAAGTATTCTATGTCTATTGTTACATTTTATGAACATTTTACAGTTGGAAATAGAAATTCTCATTGTCTTTGGTCTTGTTAGATGTTTTGGAGAACTCAGGGATTTTAGTCTATAAATTGCCATAACTTCAGTTTAAAAGCAGAGTCAGTCCACCAACTGCCAATTAATTAGGCATTGCTGCAAAATTGGAAGTAACTATTACAATTTTTTTTTAATATCTGTTTTGAACAACCCAAACAAAATGCTCTGCTCCTCTCAGTTGCCCTCTTGTAATTCTATACTAATAATAGTTAAAATGCAGGTAAAATTTATCTTGAAAGCAGTCAGATTGGTATACAATTTAGTAGATAACTTCCATGTCAGAAAAAAAGATAATACAAATCATCTTTCACATTAGTCCTCTCTGTTTCTTTCAGAACTGCTGAGGAAGTGGGAATCAACACAACATTCTTCCTTTCCTGCAGCTTGCCTTTTTGGCACACCACATTGCACTTGAGTGTGTTGATCGTGACAGGTAATATCACCATCATCAGGTTGTGTATTTGGGAAGAAATAGGAAAAAATTTGGAAGGGTAAAGAAGTTTTTGCTGGAGAAAAGTAGACTCTTGCTCTGACTTTACCTCTTCAACTTACATCTAGCTCAATAAAAGTGTTCTAGTATGAGCATTCCACTTGAGGTACTCTGTGACCCTGCTGCATACTCACCCAGAGAAGAAAGAGGTCATTAAAAGAGTAAATCTCACCAATAAAAGCTAAGGCTTCCAGCACTGAACTCTCATCCAAACACATCTACTTAGTCAGGATTATGTGTTCTTGATTTTTTTCAACAGGTGCTCACTTAAACAAACATGAATGCTCTGAAAAATCTCTTAGCACCAAGAAGATTAAACAAATGATTCCGAGTTTTCATTTTTTGTATATACAGCATCCTCAGCTATTCATACACTTCCACTTACAGCAATGAATTAGAGTTCTAAAAGACTGACTAAAGCAACAACACATTCTATGTTTGAACAAGTAAGATTTAGGGATAAGAGCCAGCAACTGTCTTATAACCTCCAAGGTAAATGTCTCTTACTAAATGTGCATGTTTGAAATTACTGTAAGGCAAGTTGTTCTTCTATTTTCCAAACAAAGCAGCCCATGAATACAACACTCCCGTAAGGAGAGTTAAATCATGAAGAAAAGAAAGTGAGGCATACAGTGAGTCAATTCTTGGGAACAACAAAGACAGAAGTCATATGCATTGGCTATGCTGACACCTAACGAAGTGTTAGAAAGTCTCTGCTTCTTCACTAGCAAGCTACAAGACTTGTTCCCAGAATGGACCAGGCACAGAGCCTTCAGTTCTCCTCATGAGTAGCTATTCCCTGAATACCAGTTAAGCCTTTGGGATTTTACTTCATAGTGGCACTGATGAGTGTTCCACAGGAGAGGGATTCAGGGACTTTCGTTGAGCTGAGGCTCAAAAGCCACTCTGATAAAAAGGATTCCCAGAGACATCCTCACTTTTATTAAAGTAGGATCATGAGAAAGCTTGCCCTTCTTGCTAGATCTAGGGTAAAGATTGACTAAGGAATAGTCACCCCTAAAAGAAAGCAGGGATTTGGGGTTCTAGAGAGTTATATCTTTTCCCCTATGATGTGCCAAGAGAAACAAAGCTCTGAACAGGTTCCATTGATAAAGTTCAGGAAGGTCAAAACCATCCCTTGATCTGAAAAGACACAGGCAGAAAATTCAAACAGTAAAACTGCTACTTTTCTCATCCTTCTTCCTGTGACAGTCAATAAGATTTCCTCATCAAAGATGAGGAAATCTTATTTAAAAGTGAGATGATAGGAAAAGCTGTCAGTCATTTTGGAATAGTAACCTCATGAGATAGGAGACAAAGGTGACAGATAGATGGCACACAACAGGGCTGGCCAAGGAACTGGAACTGGGAACCACGGCATTCCTGAAAAGCACATTCCTGACTCCCACAAAGCTTGGTGCTGTGTGGAAGTTAGAAACCTCTGTCTCAGGAGGAAAAGTATCTTGCTACTAATCAGCAGCACCCCAAAATTTCTAAGCAGGTCCAATTCCTGTGGAATTACGGCAAATAAACTCTATTTGGGAAAGTCAAAATAGAGGCTGGCACACACGTCCTGGATGGGTTCCTGAACCCTTATAGAATCATAGAATCAACCAGGTTGGAAGAGACCTCCAAGATCATCCAGTCCAACCTAGCACCCAGCCCTATCCAGTCAACTAGACCATGGCACTAAGTGCCTCATCCAGTCTTTTCTTGAAGACCTCCAGGGACGGTGCCTCCACCACCTCCCTGGGCAGCCCATTCCAATAGGAAATCACTCTCTCTGTGAAGAACTTCCTCCTAACAACCAGCCTATACCTACCCCGGCACAATTTGAGACTGTGTCCCCTTGTTCTATTACTGGTTGCCTGGGAGAAGAGGCCACCCCCCACCTGGCTACAATGTGCTTTCAGGTAGTTGTAGACAGTAATAAGGTCACCCCTGAGCCTCCTCTTCTCCAGTCTAAACAACCCCAGCTCCCTCATCCTCTCCTCATAGGGTTTGTGTTCCAGGCCCTTCACCAGCTTTGTTGCCCTTCTCTGGACATGCTCCAGCACCTCAACATCTTTCTTGAATTGAGGGGCCCAGAACTGGACACAGTATGCAAGGTGTGGCCACACAGTACTCAAGGTGTCCAGTATTATTCTTAGAAGTTCAATTCCTTATGGGGATGAAACACAATAACCTATTCAAACTCCTGCACTCCCTGCACTGCAAGATTTAAATAGTATTTTGGCAAATTCAAAACTGCATGGTTTGATTTTGAAACACAGCTGCAATTTCTCTCTTTTCAGACAGGATGGGATTTAACAAGACAGTGTAAAGGTTCAAGAATACTTTAGTCAAAATAAATTACATAGTGATAGCAGAACAGCAGAAATTCACTTTGTGGGCCAAATCATTGCAGTTGGGTTGTTGAATGCTGAAATGTACACTTTTATCCAAAAAGAGTAGGAGAAAACTCAGCAATGCAAGTCCTGCTTGCAGTAAACTGTCAAGAGTGTGGCTAGTTACAATGAAAGCAAAGTGTTCAAATCTCTCATTAATACCCACACCCATCACTGGCACCAACAGACCCAGTCATCAGAAATGGTCATTTAGAGAAGCAGCAATGAAACAACTTCACACGAAAAACTAATCTGGCATCTGAACCTGTAATTTCTACACTGATTTTCAAATGCCAAACATACCACAAGCCCTCCAGACCTCAGTCAAAGGCGGTGATGCCAGTTAGAAGTACAAAAGCCAGGTTGCATTTCAAAGTATTTCTGAAGATTTTACTTCAAACTTTTTGAAAATCCTGCTCAGTGTTAAAGCTTGAGGATTAAAATTTGCAGGATACACAAGGAATGCATGCAAACAAGATGAAAGGGAGTTCTGTTGCAGTGCTTAATTAGATAGAAGTCAGTTCTCCCATGTCACTGGGATAGAATAACTAAAATTGACAAACATACTCGAAGAAAACAAACGTTCATGCCTTGGAATTGACACAGCTGTTACATGAACACTAAATATTTACCAAACCCTACCCCCGAACCCTAATGATCTCACCTAACCCTCATTGCCAAGCCCTAATTCTAACCCAAATGTCCTAACCATAAAACTAACCCTTAAAGGCCTAACTCAGAAGGTCTACAGACCTTTCTTCTTCTTCTCTAGACCCTTTGACGAGTTTATTCTCGACCAGAATCTGAAGGACTTGCTCCTAAACCCTCCAAAACTATGGCTGAATTTGCGCAGGCAACAGAACTGGAGCGAACGCCACCGATCTGCTGCGGCAGGTATGATCCCTTTTTCTCTCCACCTAGCAAGACTTCCTTTTTTTGTCTCCTTTTCCAGCAGCTGCTACCGGTGGTTTTAAGTCAGGCGGTACTAGCCCGAGGCCACACCCTTCTCCCTGACGGCCACCACCTTCCCCAGTTGTTCCCTAAGTGTATACAGTCATTACGCATGCCCCAGCTCTCAAGCGCTTCCTGGTGACTCTGAACGTCGTCCTTACCGTGAATGAGAACCGGCAGGGCTCTACCATTCCGTGCCCCTCCCACAGATTTAACCGCGTCTGATTCCTTAAGGACCCTCGAGGGTAGCAGCCCCCAGGCATCCCTCGTCCTCAGCGCTACCCTCCACACAGCCTAACAGGGGTCTGTTCCAGTGTGAGCACCACAAGGGCAGTTTCGAGGTTAACTTTTAACGCCGCCATGAGCCCACGCAAGGACCTCCCGAGAGCCCGCAGGCACCGCCACGCAGCCCGTGCAAAAGGCCTGCCCACGGCGGCTGGGAGGAGGCGGAGGCGGAGGCGGAGGTCTGACCCCTCCCCGGTTCCCGCCCTCCGCCTGAGGCGAGCTCGCGCCACGCCGCCGCGAGACGGCCCAGCCCCGCGCCCGTGCGTGCGTCACGCGCTCGCAGGAGACTGCGACTCCCGGCAGCCTGCGCGCGGTCTCCTCCTATTGGCTGACGGCGGCAGGAAGCGGTAGGCCGGGCGAAGCGTGAGGGGCGCAGGAGCGACGGCGGCCGGAAGCGGAGGCTCAGGCTGGGCTGGGGGTGAGCGGGCCCGGGCCCGGCCTCGGGGCGGTGTAGGTGCCATGGGGAGCACTGGCCTAAGTCGGGCCCCTTCTATCGCGGGGCGGGTTAGAATTGAGGAGGCGGAGCCGGGAACGGCTGCCTAGAGCCTGGCCCGGGGCGGGGGGGAGGGGAGAGAAGGGTTCGTAGTGGGAGGCTGAAGGGGAACACAGTGCAAACGGGGGCTCATGGCGCACAGTCCTCTGAGGTCTGGGATTGGCGAGAGGGTGCTGAGGCTTGTTGGTTGGTTAGCGTGTTTAACTTGAGCCCCACTGCAAGGGAAAAACCGTAGTGGCATGGTGCTGTGATAGTTCTGAGAACCTGCATTATTTGTGAATTGACTTTATTTGTGGGATCTGTACTGCCCCCGTGACGCTGCATAGTGTGTAGAAGCATGTGTAAAGTGCTTCCCTTAAGTGATGTCAAGGGTACTTTTGAGTACTTTAGAGATTAATCTGCTGACACGACATTTATTTGTGCTTATTGAGGGTCATTTCTTTCTCATTTTTAAAAACCTAATTCCTCCAAGGAATCCAGTATGGAAGAGTGTAAAGATGCAAGTTCTCCTGAAAAATTACTTGATCAATTACAACTTTCTGATCAGAAGTCTTCAGAAACTGGCCCTAAAGATGAACAGGATCCCCATAACACTGAACATGGATGTACACCATCTTCAGCCAAAGATCCCACAACAGATGAGAGTTTCCATGACTGTCATGACTCATTTGAGGCAAAAGAACCTGTGCTGGATGATGAAGGAAATTTACAGAATGATGAGAATAGCTCAAGAAAGCAGACAGAACTAGATGAAGAATATTTGCTAGAACTAGAAAAAGATATGCCAGAGGAAGAAAAACAGGTAATCCAAAGTACCAGTGTTGAATGTAAAATGACATGTCAGTGCCTGAATTCAGTTTGTGAATTATTTGTGTCTCACATAAAAGTGGACCTTTAAAATTCACCAGTTTTATTGTTCTTAATGTCTCCTTTTAGGTAACAAATATTTTTGTTAGATTTCCTTGCTATTCTTAACCATCACATTCCACTGCAGATTTTTGTCTTACTTTCACCAGTATGTAAAGTTACTGTGGCTCAGATTATAAGATACAAGAGCCTCCCTGTTTCACTTTACTTTGTGTGTGTGTGTGTGTGTGTGTTCATTGTTTTCACCCAATTACTTGCAAGGTGCTTTTCCAAAACTCAGGGCAGGTTTCAGGTTAGCTTTCCTATATGAAAGGCCAGTTTATGTAATACAAGTGATTTGGATTAAATTTGAAAGTATTCCTATAAATTATTTGGTTTTTAATCAAGCACACACATCAGATGTGCGGCCTTCTTTATTTTCAGTATGGTTAGGTTGAACAAAATGTTTTGCTAAGAAACTGGGTAATGGTGGGTTAATGGAACAGGTCATAGGAAGGATCCACCAGTGTCTGTGAAGGTGTTTACTCCCCATGTGAGTCTGTGAACCCTTTTTTTTTGACCCTCAGTCAGTGAGGCTGACTTGACAGCAGTCAGTTTCCAATGTTGTGAAACACTGTGGTCCTCAAGTAAGTAGAAATAAAGGTAGACATGTTGAAATATTTTTTCTGACTTTGAGAAAACTTGTTAAAGTTGTGGCTTAAATAGTTCCTTTGCTCCTAGTGAGGGATTTCTGAGTGAAATCACTGAAGCAAAAGGGTAATTTTTCATCTGTAGTACAGATCGTTATGTTAATGTACACCTTGAGGTGGAAAAGCAATATGGGACTAGTGGGGAAGCAAAACATGAAATATTATCTCCCTGAAGTAGGAACGAGCCTAACTCTTATCACTTGTCTACTGCTTAACCTTGTGGAAATCTGTTCATCTGTATTTTTATCTGTCTCTCAGTTTTGACCTCTGTAAAATGAGGATAATGATACCTGCCAGTTGTGATACTTGAGAGATCCAGTAATGAATAAGAAAGGGTGGGGGTGAGTCTGCAAATGTTAAAGAGTTATTTAATGCATCTTTTGCCCCAAAAGTGCCTCTGAAAGCTACCTCCCTATTCCAGGTTGAATCAAATAGATTAGCCTGTGTGGAGCCACACAAACATCTCAGAACCTGGAGGACTGCACAGCTTCTCCAGGTTCATGTCTTAGTGTTTAACCTCATGGTTGAAACATTTTTCCTCCTGTTTAATTAGAACATCCTCTTTTTGCACTTGTGAGCACTCAACTTCTTTTCCTGCATGCCTGTAAGAAGAGTCAGTCTCCATTTTTTTCTTCCTTGAAGCCTCCCCTGAGCCACCTTTTCCTAAGACTGAACAAAATTAGTTCATTTAGGCTGTCTACTTAAGGCATGGTCTCAAGTGTCCTGACCATCCTGGAAGCTGGACACCTTCCAGGAAGTTACTAGCTGGTATTTTTGTTTGGCTTTTTTTTTTTTTGTGATTGTGGGTTTTTGTTTTGTTTATTTGTTTTTGACAGAGTGGAGAGGGCAAAAATCACTTTCTGTGACCTACATTACATTGTCCTTGCATTTTTCCAGTTTAGACTAAACAGTCCCTATTCTCTTGTTGTATTCCTTGTGTGTACAAGGAGCATTGTCATCATGAGTCTGAGGCAGCCTATAACTTGAGAGTTTCATAAACAGAATGATAAAAGCTATGAGGAAAATATGCTATAGAGTTAAACTCTCGGAAGAGCAGCAGGCTGGGACATTTGGTGTCTTTGGTTTTGTTCTGCTTTTGGTTCTGTTGTATTGTTAGGTAATCATTTAATGTTCATCTTCTGTAAAACGAGCTAAAGAATCATGAATGTGGAATATATGGATTTAGCTTTGTGAAATTCCATTGGAAGCTGCTCTGGGAGTACAAAGTAATAACTGTTTAAAGCTAGAGAAAGCGTTGAGACAGCTACACTTCTCATCTTTGTCTATTTCTGTTGGTCAGTTGTGTCTTTCAGCTTGGTTTATGATCATACCAAATGAAATGGAGGAGATCCCATCTTTTAGTATCGCCATGGCTATTAGATTTGCAATACTTACATCATGAATTTTGTGTTGCATATAGAGCTTTCTGAGTGGATTATAGAGGCAATCTTTAAATTACACCTATTTTTTCCCCAAAAAAAAACCATTTTTGGTATCTCTTACAAGCAGAACTTGTGAAATTCAGAATCTAAAGAGAAATTGGAAGCTTAAGAGCAGCTGTTAAATCTACTGAAGTAGCCTATCTTCATGGTCTTCCTCTGCATCACTTTATATTCTGTGTTGTAAAACTAAGCAGATTAATCTTTCCTGAATTCCTAAACTTTCATCGTAGTACTTGGAATGATGGCTATAAGTGTTAGTTTACTTTTTAAAGTGAAACATTCCTTATAGTTGGATTGTGAAAAGAATCTGTTAAATGATGCCACTTTTATGAAAAATTACTGCAGCTGGGGTCTTAAACCAGCTGCTGTACATGCGTTTATTCAGGAGTTTTAAATCATTTTAAGCCTCCTTACCACTACTCAAAATGATGTTTTTAAGGACAGTGATTTTGTTGTTGTTGTTGCAGCAGGGCAAAACGAGGCAGAAATATTCATAATTAATCTGTTTGGCTGTTTGGGAGTAAGCAGACACTGCAGCAGTGCTGTGTTTGCTGCTTGGGCAGTCCTTGATCAGTTATGCTCAGCCCCCTGCTGCCTCCTTCATTGTGCTAGCACACCTCTCCCTGGGAGTGTGCAGTGAACCAGTTATGAGCAATGATTCAGATGAAAAATAATGCTGCATTTTTAGATCAAGGGCACTGCTGGTAAAAGTAGACATCAAATGGCAGCCTCCTGATGGCACACAGGGGTAGTTGGATTGTCTTCATTTGGATTACTTGCCTAAATAAGAAAATCTTGCTGTGAACTGTGCTTGCTGCGCCAGTCATAAACTATGCACTTAAGTCATAAGGAAAGCTAAATGTTAGCCCTGCTCAAATCAGATTTGTGGAGCTACCCCTCAATACTTCCTTGGGATTTTTAAACTAAGTCCATTGTTATGTCTTAGCAGCTTTAATAAATTAATTACTGGAGGGCATCACTCAAAAGAATTACTCTATAGAAGATAAAGTATCTAATTTCATCTGGAGGTAAAAGCAAGATTCTGGTCTTTGCTCAGTGAATCTGTGCAAATCCTGGGTGCAAGCTTTCGTGGTAGCAGCTCTGAGTAGAAATTCTCACCTCTGCAGAAATCAAGGTGAAGGAGCAAGTGGTTGTGTGTTTTCTAGAGCTTCATACTGTGAGATTTCTATTTAAGCAACAAGAGTTACTTGCAGGAAAGCAGCACCAATTCCATAAGCCTTCTCTGCACAGTGAACCAAAATAAGAATTTGAAGGGGTATTGAGACACAAACAAACCTGGAAGAAATATTCTTAAAAATAGATGTAGTACAGAGCCTTGCCTGAGCTTGCAACCCTAAGCTTTTTAAGAATTAAGCAGCCTAAACCAAAACTGACTTATAAGATTGTATTGTTGTTTTCAAAGCATGCTGATTACTGCCTTAGCAGAAGCACTGAGCAGTAAATTGCTTTTTGATGCATTACAAACAGATTTTTCTGGTTAGTTGTCATTGACAGTGATGGCTTTGACGTTGGTCTAGTCTGCAGAATTAATCAGAAGACACTCAACAGCTGTTACATGGTAATTGTTTCAGTCTGACCCAGTCCTTTTCTGGAGAGGCACCCATTAATTATGAGTTTATCCAACAGCAAGATTTGGATCCTTCATGCTTTTCCATCATGACAGATGTTGTCTTGTTCTTTGGGCCTTGTCTGGCAAAGACTTAAGCACCTGGCTTAGCTCTTGTTTTGGTTGTAGAGCACTCCTTTCTAGCTGCTTTAAGACCCTGGAATAAATATCTAATATTCCTCAAAAGCAGTTCCTATCTCTGGGCACTTGCCTGTGTATTAGAGCTACAGCTGGCTGGCATCATGCTCAACTCCTGTTTTAACACTGGGAAATATGTCAGCCAGACAAGGAGCACAGCTTTAGTAGTGAATATTCTTGATTAGTATCTTGTTATCAGCTCTGTAAGAATTAAGTGAAACTCATCTTTGAGAAATGCTATTTTTGAGTTATACCATTTTTCAGTTGTTGGGTTAAACAGTAAAAATTCCTTTTATTTTTTTCCTGTTTTCCTCAGAAGTTCTAGGATGTGTTAGAGAACATTGTCTTAATCAATAACCTGCTTTCAGCTGCTCCTCTCCCTCTTCTGTATGCATCAGGTAGATCCCACTGTTCTTTCAGAAATTATAGCTTCTGTGTGGAATTTGCTTTTCCAGAGGTTAAAGAATTGATCTGGGTTTTCCTCTGAGACTGCTTTTTGAGTGTAGTTGTTCATTTCAGCATGTGATGTTTTCCTAGTTCCATTTGTCCTGTAGTAGCCTCACCTCTGTCAAAGGCAATGTTTTTTTCCATAGTATTTACAAAATAAAAGCTAAAGTACAAAATAAAAGGTGGAATGCCATGAAGTCTTCAAGTGTTGATACTTGGAGGTGGCCTCAGATCACCTTCCAGGAAGAACTATATGGTTGGACCAAAAAACCCAGATTTTTAATACATGAGACAATACAGCTGACTGTGCACTAGTAAAAATTATTGCACAAATTACTGACAAATACCAGTAAGGAATTTATCTTTTGTCAACAATTCTCATCAGCATTCAGAATTATTTTTTATAGCAATAAAACTTGCAAGACAGTTGAATTTTGAAGGCATCACAGTGGAATCTTTTGAAATGTAATAGAAGGTGATCCCTTTATTCAGATGACTGAATTTGTTAGCCTGAACCCTGTATACAGTGCAGCACCAATACAAAAGGTGCTATTGTTTTGATCAAATCAGAGGAAAAGATAGGTTGCTAGACTGAAACTGCTCTGTCTTCTGGCTTGCAAAATGGAACAAACTGTTTTGGTACAATTTCTGATTTAATCAAACCTGGAGAAGAACAATTGAGAAGTACATCTGTATCTTCTAGTGCTGGTGAGAATAACTTGGATGAAATGTGGAGTTACAATCTTCCTGTAGTTTTTTAAGTTTTTAAGCAAGCATAAGTCTTCTGCTAGGTGGCAGTTCCCTGGGCAGAGTGAGAAAGTATACTTGCATCTTCTTTTCAGTACTGCTGTCTGATTTTTAGTCTTGCATTCACTTTTTTCTTGCTCTGGATGACGCTGGTAGTGCCAAACTGAGACCTTTTTGACTTGTGATGATGGATGAAGTGGTCAGGCCCAGTTTTCTGCCTGAGGCTGTTGCTTCTGGAACAGGAATGACTGAATGGCACGTTTTCGCTTAGGAATAGTCACAGTAGTCTGACATGTTAACTTAAGCTGATTGTCAAGGATGGATGTGACCTGTTGTCTCTGGAACTGCTGTTTCCAGTTTGAGGAAAACATGGAGTTGCAGCAAGCAGAGATCAGCCAGAGTCTGGCAATGTTTATTATTCTACCCCCTGAGTGGAGAAGGCAGATTTGGCAGTTCTGGCAACTGTATCAAGGTTTGAAAAAGGCTTTTTTGAGTGGCTACAGCTCTAAAGTGAAATTAAACTCCTCTGAAGTGCATGGTACAGCAATAACCTTACACAACTGTAGGGGGAAGCAGATGACTACTAATGAATGACTTAGAATTGGGATTTGAAACTGAAAAATACGCTCCTTGTCTGTTTAAATTCCTTGCCTCTGTGCACCCTTTGAACTCCTGTAATTTTAAATTGACTGCTGCTTGGCGACCTTACTAAAGGGTATAAGATGCAGATGTGCATTGTCACACTGTATAAATAGCCTTACAGGGAAGAGGGAATCTGCATTTGCTGCTCTTGACAAAACTGGAGCCAGGAACAGTTCCCTACCAATGTTAAATCAATTGATCAAATAAAATGCATAGGGACAGCCAGAGGAAGTGTAGTTGGAAGCATTGCAAACTGGGGGTGTTTGTCCTTCAGCTCTCAGCAGCTATATTCAAGGATTTAATTTCCAGCATTTTTATTATATTGGCTACTTCTGCAACAAAGAGTGCAAATGTGTAGGTTGCTTCTTTCTCTGATAGTAGAATAATGCTTTAAAGCTTTTATTTTTAACCTTGAAGGTTTTGGCATGGCAGCTAATGTCTAGGGACTGTATTTGATGCTCTTTCTTTTGAATTCTTGTACATTATTGTCAGAAGACCAAGCTGTCTTAGTTTCTTCAGAGTATGAACGATTGCAATTTGGTATCCAAATCTGCAAATGTTTTCAATCAGATTACTGGTTAAATGTAGTTTTTTCTTTGGGTCTTTTCAATTTTTTTTTTTTTTACTTTATGCATCCAAAATTAGTGCCTGTCACTTGGAATTTATCATCAGTTTGCACAAAAAAACAAACCTTAAGATTTTGCTGACTTTGAATAGCAGAAAATCACAATGGCACGTGAGTTAGGGAAGTTATGCCTGACCCTAATGTCGTGTATGAGCAGCCTGAGGGAAGGTAGTGGGCCAAGATATCTTTAGGCAGAGCATTCTAGGAGTTCAGTCTGACCTACTTCCCTCACTGAGGAAAAGGAAGCCTGCCCTGCAGCTACATAGATCTTTTTTTTTTCTGAAAAATGAGTGGGTGGGGGACTCTAAAATGACATTGTGCAAAATTTGTCCCAAGGACAAGTCACTTGCAATTTTTTCAGTCTGTGCTGATATGATCACAGTACAATGATGACCAGTCAACTTGCAGTTATCTGAAGCTGGAAATCTAGTACACTGAGTGAAGAGGTTATGTCTTCTAAGTGGTTTGGGTTTGGCTGTTTTTTTGTGGTGTTTGGGGTTTTTTTACCCTGTATTTGAATAGAAGACAGATTCTAGGGGTATTCACTGGAGCAGTCCTTTCAGCATAAATATAAATTCATCCAAAATAGTTGACTTTCCATTGCTTTTGTGTTAGGATTTTCTGTGAGAGAAATGTGTATGTGGAGGAAGAAGTGATGTATTTGTTTCACAAATACTTAGTGTGCATTAGAGGGCAGTACATTTAGGACATGACATGCTAAAACATATGCTTTTATGGAAATGTCAAAGGAATTTACTTTTAGAGATAGTTTGCTCCCATGTATCACTCACAAGAATTATACTTTCTGATATAAATTCTGAGTGATGCTTGAAGAACCCTATAGATTTTACTTGTGAAATGTGAAAACTTTACTGTTTGGAAAGCGAGGACCAGTCTAAAACCCTAATATGTTGGTCAAGCTGTAACAGAAATACCAGGTTTGAACCAGGATTGCATTACTGCTTTCCAGAGGGACAAATAAGCTGTAAAACCATATAGGGTGTTTTTAGCTGGCTTCTGAAACATGCCTAGGCAGTGCTGTTTCAGGACAGATAGTCAGAAGTGACCATGAGACTGTCACTGACATTGTATGTCTGTAGTGTCACTGATTGTCCTCTGTTGTTCAAGTCTGTGCAGTTTAATGTGCAAGCATGAAATAGTGGGGACTTGATCAGCTTAAAGGTTGCTTCCAATCAAGATGATTCTGTGATGCTATGAAAAGAGGCTCTTGTTTGGGATTTCAGTCACTACAAGACATAGGAATAGGAGACTCAGGATGGCAACCTGCCCAGTGATGGGATGCAAGCGCTAGGGGCGTCGGGGCTGTGGCATGTGGCAGCCTCTGTCCCTCATCCTCAAGAGCTTCCACAGCTTGCACCTAAGCATGAGGAGGAGCTTGACTGTAGGGGTAATAGAGCACTGGAGCAGGGTTCCCAGAGAGGTTGTGGAGTCTCCAGCTCTGGAGACTTTTGCAGTGACAGAGTGTCAGGGACTGGGAGGGACCTCAAAAGATCACCCAGTCCAGCCCCCTGCCACAGCAGGATTTCCAATACTAGATCACACAGGAGCCCAGGCAGGAGGGAGACACAAACCCAGAGAGACTCCACAACCACCCTGGGCAGCCTGTTCCAATGTTCTGTCACCCTCACAGTGAAAAAAATCCTCCTCATTTTTACATGACATTTCCTATGCCTCAACTTCCACCCATTGTCCCTTGTCTTGTCATCAGGCATCACTGAGAAGAGCCTGGCTTTCAAAACCCACCTGGGTGTGTTGCCATGTGGCCTTCTCTAGGTGAACCTGCCTTGGCAGACAGATTAGACTAGATGATCTCCAGAGGTGCCTTCTAATCCCTGCTGTTCTGTGACATACCAAGGAACAGGCCTTTGGGAGAGGAGCTTTTCCTGAGTCATCAGCTACCCAGTATGAGAGTCCTTAAACTCTTTGGTTGCTCAGAACATCATCGCCCATGTTTCTCTGGTGGTCAAGACTGTACCTTGCTCTTTATTCTGTGCTATTGAGACTTCAGATCACAATCCTTTTGGCTATCTAAGAAGGAATCCCACAATTAAAGAGGGTTGGTTGGTTTTTTTGTTTTTAAATATAACCTTGCTCTCCTGAAGCCTTCCTGATTTATAAATCACTTTATGTTAGTGTTTAACACTTAACTGAGGTAACCATGTAATATTTTGTATAAGTTTAATAAAATTAAACAAAATAATGATGATAATGCAGATATAGCTTTTAATCCAGTATTTGATTTTTAGTATTTCCACATTCAGGAGTACTGTTACTCTGCTCTAGTTCTCATTTTGTATCAGAAAATGCTTCCCTTATTGTAGAGGTTTTACTCTACCTTATGCAACAGTGAATCAGTTAATGGCACTTAAAGGCCGATTCTAAATAGGTCATGAGCAATGAAGTCAGTAGGGCCAATGTTTCAAGCGTTTCTTTCGTTGAAGAAGGATTGTCTATGGAGATCTTTCATATTTTCCAGTAGGATCATCATTTCCTAACCTGTTCCATGCTGAAATTTGGCTGCTTTGTTCACTGATATGACTTCCATGATGCTAACTTTCACTCCGTGACCTTCACTCAAGTCAAGCTGTTTTAATTTTTTTTTCCTGTGGAAGGCCAACTCCCTGTGTGGCAGTGACCTTGCTGGAGCTGTTCTGTGTGGCACTTTGACAGTTTGGGTACAGCTTTCAAATGCAGTCATGTACTCCCTGTGCTGAACAGCAGAATCCTGCACATGCACAAAGAATTTGTGCTTTCAATGCAGCTTGTGCCTTAAGTGCTTAAATTTGTTTGTATGCTCGTGTTTAGAAAGCACCAGCATCAGTGCAAGTGGAAGGACTTGCATAGATTTGTCACTCCACCCTGGGGAAAAGCAAATTTCTAAGTAGTTGTGCCTGGTTTTTATATTTTTTTAAATCTCAAAGGATGTCAGGGGTTGGAAGGGACCCAAAGAGATCAAGTCCAACCCCTCTGCAAGAGCAGGAATATGAGGACCAGTGAGTGTTAGAAGACATATTTAATAGGCAATAGAAACAAAAGAGTGATATAGGCATGTTTCTAAGTGGTCAGATGGTCTTTTACTGTGTAATTTTATGTGTCACAACTGAATGCCCTTCCCCTGTGCCTAGTTTTCAGACCACTGTGATCTGTTATTACCAAGAAGGTGACAGTGGTAAGGTGAATTACTTTACTGTTTTTGGAAAAGCAAGAGGAGAGAACCTCTGATTTTGTATTGTTTGTCAGCTGCTTGGCATAGCTGTGAGATGGTGCAGTGCTCCACAAAGAGTACTATATTTAGCTGTTTCCAAGGAGATGTTCTGTGCGATATTGATAATTGCATTAATCCTTGATTTACACAATCTGCAGGAAAGGAAACTGCTCCTTTTCCTAGTGTTGGCTTTTTAATTGCTCAATGATCTGTAATTTATAGACACCTTGATTTAAGTCCTTTGTGTATGCATGTGTGTTGCAGTGGTCAAATGATTTTTTTTTTACCATAGAAATTATTCATGAACATGAAAATTAATTCTTGATGTTACTGCCTTACTTAGACTTGCTTTGTTTTCACATGTGTGAGGTATGTCTGCATGTGAAAGTCTTCCATTGTTAAATAGGTTGAAGAGATGGCTTGGTGACATCCTGTGTTTTCTGTGTCAAAGGCTAAGAGCATTCATGTCAACTTCACTCGTGCTAAGAGTACTGCTAAGATATTCATGGTTGAAAACACAACTCTGCTCAGCATGTGCAATTTTCACTGTATAACAGAACAATCTTCCTGTCTCTGAGTCTGATGGTTTAGTCACTCCCTGCATAAGAAATCTTTCAGGGCAGCGTTTTCCATGGAACTGTTTTTAATGCAGGCAGCTCAATGTGCTGGTTACATCTCTAAATGTAACTGAGTTTCTGAGGTGGAATTATTTCAATCAAGACTTTTGAGTCTTTACATTTAAAATACGTTCTACAGAGTTAACCTGCACTGATGAATTAAACTGAGTTGGAAAGAAGCAAACAGCCAGCTAAAAAGCTAACATATCATTCATTATTTCTGCATATTGTTGTCCATTAACTGGAGACTTTTAATTGCCTTCTTGTTGTACTCCAGTGTTTTGTGGACATACAAAATCTAACATGTCACAATGACTACAAGCAAGCAATCTTGGTGCACCAAGTTAAAATTCTTGGGGTTGTATTTTTACTCTGATAGCCATTCATACTTTATTTGGAACTGCAGCTGACCTACTTGTTCATTTCAATTAAATACTTTGAGACATTGTCTTTTCTTTTGTAGAAAAGAAGAAAGGAAAGCACAACGCTGAAGGAGAAAGGAAATGAGCAGTTCAAGAAAGGAGGTGGGTGGATAATCTCTTAACACCATATGAATGTAAGAGAATCTTAAACTCTTAGCCATCATGGCAGTGGTGTAGAATACCCATAGGAAGATCTCACACATAGCATTGTTCAAATTTATCATCAGTATCTTTTTTCATCCAGTTCTAGAGAGCAGAAGGAGTTAACAGACCTCCTTTAAAGTTAAGTCACAAAGACTTGGATTTCTAAAGCAAACTTCTCCTGAAAGCTAAGTGTTTAAATCAAGATTATGATAGACTACCTTGTGTTTAACTTGTAGGTACATGTCTAGCTTATGCCAGAATTGATCATGTTCTGAACACAGCTGAGGTCAGTAATACATAGTTATACCAGTGCATTTAATTAAAAAACACAAAGGAGGAAGAGATTTTGACTCTTGTCTTTAATTTAAGGTCCTGGTGGCTAGGAGATTCACAAAGAAACCAGGAAATGCAGATTCATACTTTCCCCAGTCAGGAGGGACACAAACAACTAACTTCCCAGAAGTATACTCTGATAACCAGCCAGTGGCATTCCTGTTGGAGGTCTCCTATTGTGTGCTGAGAGCAAGATTCCTGGGGATGGACTTAGCAGTTCATATGTGGCTTATCACTGGTCCTTGCTTTAGATGAGATTTGGTGATGGATGACCTTCAGGTGATAATAAGTTTGTGGTGACTGACCTTTAAGTCAGTCATTGAAGACGATGAGGCAAATAAAGTATCTCCTGCTTTGAACTGATATCAATGCAGTGACGTGTTTCAGCCCCTGCTTTCTTTCAGATCAAGAATCCACTTAAGGAGACTGGTATTCAAATAGAATTAAACAGTTTCAGGAATGATAATTGTATGCACTTCACGCTGCATTTGTTACATTAAGCTCAGGACTATATTTCTGCTTTTATGAGGGCATTTATATGAAAATAATTAATTGTCATTGATATATGTACTAAGTAACGTATTTCGCCTGAGAGCAGCTACTGATTCTGGTTTAATATTGCATAATGCATTGAGAAATGTTTCCAAAGTAATCTTAGCCATGTGGCTCACTGACTGTACTGGCATTTGAAATAAATGGTCTGTTTTGTTTTCCTGCTATCACATCTGCAGACTATGGAGAGGCAGAAGACTCTTACACGAAGGCTCTGCAGATTTGTCCAGCATGCTTCCAAAAGGATAGGGCTGTTTTATTTTCAAACAGAGCTGCTGCAAAAATGAAACAGGTGAATTTTCTCCTTACTTCATTCAACAACACGTATTGATTATACAACAAATGCAATAGTTAGGTTGTTAGGGGTGCAGAAAGAAGGGCAAAGGAATAAAGCTGCTTTTCTGCTCCCTGTAGAAATGCTGGTATGCCTGGTTTTACTGAGGATAAATACACAAACCCGAAAGTTGTTGTGGGAACAGCTGTCCAAAGTTGCTCTGCTGTATTATGTTTAAAACACTGATTTCCTTTTTTGTTGGTTAGAATTGTAGTTAGTGTTTTTAATAAGGGCCTGGATTGTCACATACTCCACTTAGTTGGAACAAATGCTTAAGAGACATAGGCAGGACTAGCTAATTATGACTTTAATTCAGTGAATCTGATTCCTTCATGGCTGCTATATAGTAGGACAGGCCTGTGTTACAGGGCATGGTCTGGATAGAATGGCTGCAGCTTTCTTTGTGTGTTTTCTGTTCCGTGTCCAGATGTTAATCAGGAAGAGCAATACACTCAGCATGGAAGGCACAGAAGACAAGCTATTAGAACAGAAACTCTCCTTTAGAAGGAGGAGATACTAAGAATTCAACAGAAATTACTCCCTATTTTTGCCTTTTTTTCAAGGTTAAATTATTTAGAAAGATAGCACAGTAACTCTTACCCTCAGTTTACCCTATGCAAAAGCAACTTTCTTGCAGTTTTCCTCTCATAATGAGATAGATGACTGCAAAACTAATCCAATAGTCCCCACAGGAGCCCAAGGCAGTAAAAGACACTAGTTCGTGCACAGTGATCTCACCAGTATAGGTGCATGGAACCTGGCTGATAGATGCATTACTCTGAAAATAGATTCATAATGTTACTACCCCATTAAGTTTGTTCTTCCATACCTGCTCACCCATTTGTTTTGCACTACAATAAAAGCTTCGGAGGCATTCTTCTCTGAGAGCTTCTGTTTGATGGAGGAGAAAGTAGTTCCTCAGGTGTAGAACAATTACTACAACTTAGATCATCAATACAAGCACAGAACAGCCTGGGGTTTTGTTTGGTTTGGTTTTTTAATCCCTTTTATTTTGGATGAAAATAGGATCTCTGTCTCAGCTCTTAGGCTTCTTGTTTTTGTTTCATTATAGGCAGATTGCATGGCTCATTGTCTAACTCTGGTTATCTGGCCGCACTAAAATGCTCTCCCTAACACTTCTGAAAGTCTTGTGCATTGTCCCTTGTAGAGAAAGCTGTACTGGTGCTACAGGCAGTATCTGCTTTCTAAATGTCTTAGCTAGTACAGACAAGAATTTTTCTAGGACCCTTGGGAACCATCTATTCCAACCCCTTAATTAATTGACAAAGGTAGAAAAGCTGTAGCTGGGTTAAGCCAAGGCCTGCAGATGTGACTCAGCCTTTGACTGCAGCCTGCTGCTGAGTGCAGACTGATTAGTGGGGCAGCCGTGCAATTTGAACACTGGCAGCCTTCACAGGGAGGAAGCTAATCACTGCTAAGGAGCTTTGCATCAGAAGCAAAGGTATGAAAAGCCTTGATTACATGGACATCTCAGTGCCTTGGAATGCCAGACAAACGTTTTGGCTTGCAATTGTAAATCATGTTTCCCAAGAAATATGACTTAAATAAAACCATTGTGTTCTAGGACAAGATGGAAGCTGCCCTAAGTGACTGCAGCAAAGGTATGTCTTGTTTCTGTGCTGCTCTTGTGCCAGATCTTTCATGCATTAATTATGCCATTTAGTGCCTTACTGCAGAGCTGTACTTCTGGGCATAGTGTCTAAAGAATTCAAAGAGCAGCTGTGATGGAAAACACCTGAATCTAGAATTACTTCTGTTACTTAATTTACAAAATGTCTATCAAACCTTTCCTGCCTGTAATATTTTGCTTTCTGTTCTCTTGGGACAATAAGGCTGCTGTTTGTACTTCTTTCTAACAGGAAAGTCTTTTTATTATGGAAAATCTACTTCCACCTGCCATTCCCCCCAAATCTTGGCTTAATTTCCAATTCCAAAGAATCATGAGGCCTTACAAAATTAAAACCATTATCAAGTCCCTTTTATGCAAGGCTTTTGCATTGTCATAAGGAGTTATACTCTCTTGTTCTTGTCCTGCATAGTTTTTCTCTCTGCAGCTTCTGGTGAAATCATTTCAGTTGTGCATTGCGTTATTGCTTCCACCCACTCACCCATGCTTGAGTATTTGTTAAACTCCCCATGACAGCTGGGGAAAAAAGTCCAAATTACCAATCAGAAAACTAATCCAATGGCTGCCTGCCAGCGCTGCTTGTCCAGTAAATAAGAGTTTGTGCCTGCTAAAAGTGTTCTTGAAGGTAACAAATTCTAGCTGGCCTCTGTCACTTTGGTGGTTTGCCTTGTTTTGGTGGTGGTGCATTTTGAAAAGTACTTCTGCTCATTTTGTCATGGCTGAGAGGGAATCAGTCTGCTTTGCAGCACTGAGGCTTAAACCTACCGTGGCGTGACATTCCCCAGGGACTTGGCTTACAAACTGCAATGCAACACTTGAAGCACAGCAGAGCAATTCACACTAACCTGCAACTTGCTGACTGTAGCATTGTCTTTGTCCTTCCAGAAGAAACAAGGTAGAATATTTAGCTAGAAAATCCAGGATTTCCATGTCCCAAGAACCATTTTCGTTTATAAAATGGGCAGTCCTTCATATGCCCTCTTTCTGTGTTGAAAAATGGATGAAGAAATTCATAAGAAATTACCTTCTGCAGGTTACTGTTAAGTTCAGCATTCAACTTTAACTGCATCTGTAAATATGGTCATGGCTGCCAAGGGAATGAGAGGAAAAGCTTAAATTCAGCCAGTATTACCACTCTGCTAACTTGCAGGGCTAACGTAACTGCTTGTGGATTCCCAACCCAATTTTGGCTGTTTGATATTAAATTTAGAATAATACCAGTAGTTGTCTGGGAGTTTGTCTCAACTTGAACTGAGAAATGCTTATTTTTCTCTGCTGTGTGTAGCTTTAGGAATATTTAACTTTACCTGTATGCTTATTAAATATACAAAAGCTGAAAACCAACTTACAGGTCCTTCAGATTTCTGAAGCGTCTCTTAGAATCTCTGCATAAAGAGCAGAGATCAATGTTTGTGCATTATAAATCGCTTATGTGACAGATTGTGGACAATGAATGAAATCTGATCATTTGAATTAGGCTTTCACAGGCACGTGTATACCTTTTTTTAGTCGTGACTTAGCTTTTAAAATGTGATTCTGCTTGATTCTAAACTACCTTTTTACAGTTAACTATTAAGGTTTTAATACAAACTTAGAAGAGATGTAGAAGCATTTCAAGTAAAATACTGTGCTTTTGTTTTCTTTTCCAGCAGTGGAATTGGATCCTAACTATATTAGAGCTTTGCTGAGGAGAGCAGAGCTGTATGAAAAAACAGAGAAACTAGATGAAGCTCTGGAAGATTATAAGGCAATCCTGGAAAAAGACCCATCAGTCCATCAAGCCAGAGAAGCTTGCATGGTAAGCCTTTTTAGTATACTTTGGCCTAACTTTCTACCAAGGTATTTGGTTTGCTATTGTAAATATTCAATGCTGTTTCTGCAAGCAGCTTCACATGCAGTGGTGCTAGCTATTTTTACTGCATCTGAAAATGTAGTGGCTTTCTCATCTCATTTTATATAGGGAAGACTACATGAACTACAACTTCCATGACAAGTCTCAAGTCCTCTTTTTACCTCATGTAAAAGGAGTGAAAGTAAATTGCGTTCTGAGCTGTAAGCATCTAATTGCACGTTTAATTATTGACTAGCAGAGGTGTGCACATGCTCTTACAGTTTTCTGGTTGAGGCTGTTAATTGTATTTATCCCTGTGCTAGGAGAGCTTTCCTGAACCACTGCTGCATTTTGGTGGCCATTGTTTCAATTTACAGCGAAGGTAGTGAGACGCTGAAACAGCTTGCCCAGGGAGGCTGTGGATGCTCCCTACCTGGAGCTGTTCAAGGCCAGGTTGCATGAGTCTCTGAGCAACCTGGTCTAGTGCAAAGTGTCCTTGCCCATGGCAGGGGTGTTAGAACGAGATGATCTTCAGGGTCTCTTCCAACCCAAAGCATTCTACAAATCTATGAATATGAATCTGCAGTGTAGAGATCTGAATGCAAGCACCCTAGAACACAGTGCTTGCTAGTTGTTGAATTAAATGGGAGCCTGGTTTCCTTTCACTACAACTATTTTTCTGGTTGGTAAATTTACAGTTGAGTACTTCTATGGCATAACTATAAAATAATTACTTTTTCTGTTTACTTGATTATATAACTTTGGGAATAGGAAAGAGACAGGTTCCTGTCAGCCTGTATATACTTTTGAAGTATCTACTTTTAGTAGTTGGTATTTTTGTTTCTGGATTTGGCTGTTTTGTGTTCTTGTTCTTTGCAGCGCCTTGTGTGTATATTGGCCACTGAGTTATTTTTACTAATAGTGGCTGAAGTCTGCTATTAATCTTCAAAAACTTAGCCTTTCATTTAGAGAAAAGGCACCTTGTGGCTGCTAACAAAACTCTACTGATGCAGTTTGTTTCTTTGTTTAAAAAAATACCCTAAAAATTCTGTGGCTAACTGTCTTCCACTGTTCACTTTTCATAGATTCATAGAATGGTTTAGGTTCAAAGGGGCCTTAAAGATCATCTAGTTCCACCCCTCCTGCCATGGGCAGGGACACCTTTGACCAGACCAGGTCACTCAAGCCGGCCTTGAACACCTCCAGGGAAGCAGCATTCACAACCTCCACGGGCAGCCTGTTTCAGTGTCTTGCCACTCTCACTGTTTCAATCAAATTACAAATTCTTCAGGAATAAACGTTTCTTGCAGAATTTTTGCCTTCGCCCTGGAAGTGTAAGGAAATGCTTTGAAAGCTTCCTTGGGCTTTAGGATGTGTCAGCTTGGATAAAAAAAGGTAAATCCCCAGCAGTTTCTGAAACCCCAGTTTGACATGTAAATAATCCCTGGTCAATGGGGATTTAAAGTCACTGACACAGCCTGCTGGTTTGAGGTTTTAAGTAACTCTTTGTGTAAAATACCAGCAGGAGTGATTTTTCTAGTGATACTCAGCATGTTAATGCTCAGTGTGGAAAATAGCTGTGAATTTGACAAGTGCAGAGGGTCTTTTCACAGGGGTAGCAAGAAGGGAAATTTATTTTGTGGAGAAAGCTCCTCTTACAGGCTGCTTGATGTTACTGGTTATGAAAAGAGGTTATGCAGACTCTGTTGAAAGCACACATGTGGTAAAGGTGTAGCCAGACAGCCTGTGCTTTTGAAGGAACATGTGCCAATGGAATGTAGCCATTATAAAAAGTACAGAGGTGGTCACTCTGTCAAACTGGGAGCTTCAGGTTGTGGTAGGTGAATGGTTTAAAAGCACCAGAGAGCTTGGAAATAGCTGACCATCTTCTACAGGGAAATCAAGAGCTGACTGTTCTTTACTTCCACTTTAAGGTGAATCAATGCATATTTCAAATGTAGTTCTTAGTTGGGCACCCCATTTGCCAGAACTTACCTTTACCTATCTGGCTAAATTTTCAAAAGGTGTTGTCATTTTATTTTAGCTTCACATCAGTGAATCTGCAGCTTATTTTTCCCTGTAAAGAAAACAAAATGTTGCATCACAAAATTACCTCTAAAACCACTTTGAATATGTTGATGCAGAAATATTTTTGAAGGGCTCAGATTTTAATTGCTTTAACTCTGCATTTGGGAAAATAAATAATTAGTGATTTCCACCCCCATTCTCCGTACTGCGGTGTTATAAATGACAGATTAGAAACTGCTTTTGTAGCATATTAGACAAGAAGCCTTGCCTGAAATTACTTCCTTTGGGACAGGATCAGTTGCACTGATAGCAGAAAAATATTCTGCTTAATGGTGTAGCTGCTGTGAGTGGTGAGGGTATGGTTTCACAAAGTAGCTAAAGTGATCCTCTAACTATGGGCTGCTGACAAAGCTGTCCAGTTGCTTTCCTTCTGTTAGCACTGGTAATAGCTGATGTCCAACCCTGGGAATGACTGATTCTATCTATGACTCTAGCAGACAACTCTGTCTGAAGAGGAACACAGTAACAAGCAAACAAAAATAAGTCAGCAACCAAAATACTTTTATATTGCTTTGGATTTTTGCAGTCAAAAAAGTCCTACTGTAAATGCTAGTGAGGAGGAAGATGATGTGGTCAAGGCATTGCAGGAATTGGGGCCATCTCTTTTGGCAGCACCCACTGACAAGGTCAGTTCACTGTACTGTGAAACAACCCCCTGATGCTTGTTGCATGCATCTAGTTGGGAGCAGGAGAGCACTTTATCACCTAGCTCTTGGCAATGGCTTAGTGAATGACAAGCTTGTCAAACATCGTTACTTCATGGGTAATGAGTGTGATGGGTCTGCCAGAGTCTGGAAGAGTATTTGTGTTGGCCTTGTGTATAGTCTCTTAGCTGAGACTATGGCTTATTTGATTTAGGAATTCAGCCAAGGAGTCTGCTGACATTTCTAAAGGAAACAATGGGGTTTGGTGTCTATAGCTTGTGGCCATTTCTGCATTAGGCTAGCTCCAGAGTGTGAGGCCTGGTGTAACCTAGTCGCTCGCTTGGTAAAATGAAACTGGTGTGTAAGGAGTGTGTTTGAGCTGCTCATTGTACAAAGAACAACACTGAAGATCAGACAGATTAAGAAACACCTGTCAGGACTCCGCAGAGTATAGATAATCATAGAATGGTTTGGGTTGGAAAGGACTTTAAAGGTCATTCCTGCCCCCTGCCATGGGCAGGGACACCTTCTACTGGACTAGGTAATTCAAAACTTCATCCAACCTCATCTTGAACACAGAGAATGCCTCCCAGAGAAGGGGCATCTGTAACCTCTCTAGACAACATGCTCCAGTGCCTCACCACCCTTCTAGCGAAGAATTTCTTCCTAATAGATGGCTTGGGAACACTGTCAGCAGTTGGCACAAAATGTAAGGAGTTTAAAATATATTTTGGCTGACTGGAACCTCCTGAAGGTATGGATACAATCCTTTGTCCCTTTTGTAAAACCACTATTTTCTTTTGCTGAGTGTCCCTATAAATAATCTCACAAAAGAGCCCTTGCTCAGTAACAAATGGAGATTCAGACTAGGAGAGAACCACAAATAGTGCTGCTGTTCTTGCTGGCTATTTTTCAGGAATGTTTTAAAGTGATCAGTAATTTATTCTTCATTTTTTGTAGCTGGGAAGTATAGAGGTTGACTGTACCTTCTGCTCCTTGACCTCATTTTACCAGGCAGAGGCATTAGGCTCACATGTGGTGCAGAACACTTTGTACAAAATGCCCTCAATTTATACTGCAGTAGGATTTAGGACATTGTGCCCCAAGTTGCTCCTGTTTTTTGTTAGGTTTCAGAGTAAAAGCAGTGTTCTGAAGCTTAAAACTCACCTCTCCAAAAGCTAAGGAAATACTGACAGCTAGTTTCACACCTTTAAAAGTAATCTTCATAAATCTCTAAATTTCATAATAAAAAGCTAATTCCAGCTCTAATACTGGCTCTGCTTTGTGATTAGCATATCTAATTTGTAGGAGACAAGAAGCTTTGCTTCATTGTGAGGTAAAGTGCACAACTCTTTGCAGAAATATGGCAGCTTCCCCCCCTCCCCCCCACTGGTAATGAAATGATACATCAAGAAAGTCTGCAAATTAGCCTCATCCACTGTTAGAGCAAACCTTTGTCCTGTACATATAAAATATTTCACGTACTGCTTTAGGGGGTGTCATGATCTTGTTAAAGGACAGTTTACAAATATTAAATACACAGTAGTTCTTTGCTTTTGATTCCTGACGTGGTAGCTGCTTTAAAATTTCAGCACTGTTTATATTTCAGAGTACAGTGTTAGTGTTTTAAGTCCTAGCGTCACACACTTTAGTTGTTTTTTATGTCTTCAATGCCAAATGAAATAGTTTGAAATGATAATGATTTGTGGTCAAATAGTCCCTGTTGATGCTTTCCCAGAAAGTGTTTAATTATATGGTATCAATCTGTAGGCTTTGTTTTCAGCAGGTGTGTGAATTTTAGCTTCAACGGTTTTTGAGGGATTGTCAGGCCAGCTAAACTTAGTAACCAAAAAAAGCTCTACTGTAAATATCATAGATACTGGATAAATAACCATCCTTGTGGACACCTTTCCATGGATTACTGATATTGCAAATACATTCCTGGAGTGAGAAATGCTAAATCTTTGGGACAGTGAAATCAGACAGACAAAACATAGATGCAGATCAAGGATTTGTGTCTTCATTTCCTACCAAAGCTTAATGTCCAAATGTGAGCAACACAAGCTACGTATGCCAGACTTATCCAGGATTCAGCAAATCTCACAGCCACAATGCAAACTGAATTTAGAGCCTGGGGATATCTGCACATGTTTTTGTGTGGGCTTAGGTCTAGATCTGCACCCAACTTAATAAGCCCCCCTGGGTCAGCAGGAGTCAGATGAGGTCTGACTGGGCTAATTAGATCTGGCTCACTGGTGGTGATGCTAGGCCTGGGCAGGTTTCAAGCTTAGCCATCCATGTATCTGTGTTTTATTGCTCAGTACTTGTTTTTCTGTATTCTTTTCCTGAGGTATCCTACTTCTCTCCCCCATCACTATAGAAGATGAACTGTTCTTGTCTGTGCTTACCAGCATACCCTGCATCAAAGAGGAGAGGAGTAGCCAGGCAGCCTTGTCAATGGGCTTTTTCTTGAGGTGAACATCTTACTTCACTGTGGCAGTAATATCAGAATGATGAACCTATCCATGGTGCCAGAGTTGGAAATAACAGGAGAGAACAAGACTGGAAGATGAATTAACTATATTGAAATCTTTTTTTAAAGAGAGGTGTGCAGTGAATTCCACACCTGTTACCACACTCTGCAACTGTAATTAATTTACTGATAGCACCATTACAGCAGATCTGTTTTATTTGCTACAATCTCCACAGCAAAGAATGGACAGCATAATTATGCATATAATTGCATGCTGGACTGCCAGAATTACACAGTACTAAGCATAGTATAGAAGCTTGAAGCAGTTCTTCTGAGAAACATGACAAAATATGTATAAAATGTGGCTGTCATTTGTACTCTGTTTTATTAATACTATGTTTAAGTGATGTATAGAAAATGCAGAACTTAAATGATACAATGGTAAACAGAGTTGTAGTGAATAGAAAGTTCTGATTTAAAATGATCATTACCATCTCATAGCAGAAGAGCAGTGCTGTGGTGCTGTGTAAGGATGGAGGAGGAGTCACAGCTCTTCTAGGCACACATGGGAGCCTCAAATGGTTAGGAATGCATAGAGACCATGCAGTTGTGTAATGCGTAGTAAAAGCCTGTGGAAAATTTGTCCATGATGGTGCAACAGATTTTAACATCAGCGCCAGTTCCAAGAAGGGCAAAAGCTTGTCAGTGAGCTGCTGCTTGGCCTCTGCTTTGCTCAGGATGAACTGTTGGAGTTCCTCCATGTGTTGAACTGCCCTTTCAAGGTCCTCCTGTACAATATCCTCTCCTCAGAACTATTGTTTGTATTCTACATTAAGATGCTGCACATTAGACTGTTGCGAAGCTCGTGGTTAATTCAGTCATCTTCTGATAAAACATTTGTTATGTTGTCACCATGGATTCCCTCTCAGGTGCCACCAAGAGCTGACTTTATGGATGTTTTCCTCATTACACCTGTGTTTACGTTCAGAAGTCAAATGCTTAGTCACCCTAGCCTCTCTTACCAAATTGAGTGCGTGCAGCAGAAGAAATAGGGCTAAAATATACTTTAAGTGTCTTAGTTTCCATAAGCTTTTCAGGTAAATTTCCAAGCAAACAGATCTGCCTTTCAGCAGTAAATGTGTATGCCTATATGAAACCCACGAGTTATGACTTACTGTTTATGTGAGCTGGTGACATAGGATGGAGCACAGGTTTCCAAAATAAGATGAAAGTGTGGTTTGACATAAGGATTCATTTTAAACCACAAAGATTGTATCCTGAGTATGTGTATGAAGCTTCCATTAGCTTAGCCTGCAGCGTTATTGACAGTGTGTGGCTGATTCCAACTCTCACTTCTCTCCGCAGCGATTGCCTAGACAAATTGAAGAGCGGAATGAAAAGCTGAAGAAAGAAATGTTAGGTAAGTAGCATGTGCCTATACCATAGGTAATAATCTTCCTAGTTTACTAGAAAAATTAAAAGTGCTCATGTAGACTCTCTTGTATGAAATTGAAATAAAGTAAATCTTAATGGAAATACTTCATAGACTCATAGAATGGCTTAGGTTGGAAGGCACCTTGGAGATCACCTACTCCAGCCTCCCCACCATGGACAGGGAAACTCGGCCACTCAAGACCACATCCAACCTGGACTTGAGGCGAGGAGGCTTCCACAACCTCCCTGGGCAACCTGTCCCATAAAATTCTGTGGTAAACAAAACTCCTGATTACTTGGTTTCACCTACAGGCCATTCTAAGCCAAATAGTTTTCCCATACAGAAAAGGCTATTAGTTAAAGAATACTCAAGACCACCTAAAACCATTTAATATTGATGCATGTGAAAGCAGTGGAAAATGGTTCGAAAGAGACCAACTGCTCTGCCCTTTCTCTCTGCAAGTAAACCTTCAAAGGAAGCATTCACATGAAAGGGATAAAGCAAGGTTTTCACTAAGCCTTTATGTAAAAGGAGTCAACCAGCTGTAATAACTGAGCATGTTTGATTTAGTGTCTGGAGAAATAAATTTGGTTCTTTTTGTAGCACTTCCAACCTAGAGACCTCCAAGTCTTCATGTGTACTGTGATTTGTGTAGTATATCAGTTCTGTTTGTTTAGAGGCTGAATTACACCTACCTAGAGTTACAAACAGGCATCTTGTCTTGCTGGGAGTGGAATTAGATTTCCTAACAGCATAGCTCCTTGTCATTTGCAGTTCTGTACCAAAGGATGCTCCAACTGAACTTCTTTGTAGAAAAGAGAATTAATTCTTTCAAGTGTATCTGCCCTCATCATCATGTTGTGTGGTATTGCTTGGATAATACCTTAGCTGGGTTGGTGTATTTCAAAAGCATAGCTCGCTAAATATGATTGGCCAAGCATAACTGATTTTCATGTGTAATGTTAAATACAAAAACACTTCCTTGCTTTGTGACCTTGCAGTATTATGGAGGTTTCCTCCAAGGGTTTTGGAGGAAACCTCCTGCACCTAAAAAGACTGCTCTCAATGTTGCCTACTGTCTCCTAGTTAATAGGGTTTGGTAATTGTTACAGGTTCAGATACCAATCTGATATCCTGGTGCTTTTATATAAAAAAAAAACAGCCTTATTCTTAATCTTTAATTCAGTTTAGAAGGACAAATGACAGTATTAGATAAACTAACTGTCCCTAACCTGTTTGAGAAACAGCTTACAATAGTTAACCATGTCACACACATTGTAGGTGTGACAAATAGTAGAAGAAGTGCTATTTTAGCATAAGTAGGCATTGGAGGGTTGGGATGGGAAAGGGGAAGATAGTGTTTTGCTATTCTGCAGAGAATCAGGCTAAATAAACTGAGTCTGTCTTGCATACTGTAACACTAATTCTTAAAATATTTGGGAAGAAGAGACTGCTTCAAAGGCTTATGCTGAGACTTTTGTTTGTTTTTTCCCTTGCTGTGCAAGGAGTCCGATTTGCTCTTGCTTTAAACCTGTTTTGATCGAGTAAAGCTGCAGTGAGGCTTTTTAGAGCTTTTCATCACCAGATTCTGTTTCCACCATTGCACTTAGAACAAACCATATATAAAGAAAGGGTAAGTGTGGTAGTGCTGTAAGTAAGTGACAAATGCAGAAAATCTCCAGAAGGATCAAGCTCTTTTGTAGGACATGGAATGAGTTAACACAATGTGAACTCTCTTCATTACCAATGTCTAAAGGGCCTCACTAATCACAAGGGACAATGCCACAACAAGAAATCCAGCTTTATAAACTGTCATTACAAAACTACTTCTGTACTGCTGGTTCTTGCCTAGATTTCACACAGGATGTGATCTTTTCAAATGTATTAATCCAGTCAGTGGCAGTTAGGATCTAAGAACTGAATTGGTCTTCTGGGAACCAGTTCAGGCTGTTTATATTGGAATTCTTAAGAAAGGAATCCATCCTCAGTGACATTACATAGATGCAAGGAGATAACAATGTTTATTGGTGTAAACAGCCAGGCAAACCAAACTAAGAGTGGGGCAGTATAGCATGTAATCCTCTGGCCATAGAATCATATCATAGAATCAACCAGGTTGGAAGAGACCTCCAAAATCATCCAGCCCAACCTGTCATCCAGCCCTATCTAGTCAGCTAGACCATGGCACTAAGTGCCACATCCAAGCTTTTCTTGAACACCTCCAGGAATGGTGACTCCAGCTCCCTGGGCAGCCCATTCCAATGCCAATCACTCTCTCTGTGAAGAACTTCCTCCTAACATCCAGCCTGTACCTTCCCTGGCACAACTTGAGACTGTGTCCTCTTGTTCTGTGGCTGGTTGTCTGGGAGAAGAGACCAATCCCCACCTGGCTACAGCCTCCCTTCAGGTAGTTATAGACAGCAATGAGGTCACTTCTGAGCCCTCTCCAAGCTAAACAACCCCAGCTCCCTCAGCCTCTCCTCACAGGGCTGTGTTCCAGGCTTCTCACCAGCTTCGTCGCCGTTCTCTGGACACATTCCAGTAGTTCAACATCTCTTAAGTTGAGGAGTCCAGAACTGGACTCAGTACTCAAGGTGTGGCCTGACCAGTGCTGAGTACAGGGGAGGAATAACCTCCCTTCTCCTACTGGCCATTGCCTTTGCATGAGATAGGATTCATACAAATTCTCACAAAGATCATTACAGTTATATGGTGTCAGTTAGGCAAGTGATATTTTATTCTTAGCACTGCTTGTGATCATTACTACAGTAATACCAGGTGAGGATTTTCTGTAACACATTTTCTTAGTAGAACACTTGAAATTAAGTTAGGAATATGGGCAGTAAGAAGACTTTTTTTAAATCTCACAAAATTCCCTACATCTTCTTGTTAAGAGAGGTAGCAGTGATATGGATCAAATTATGAAGGCCTGGGAAGGAAATACTTGACAAGGTGTACAAAATGTTGCTGTTCTGTCTGAGGTCAAGTTAAAAAACACTTACAATGGAAGAAGAGAGATTAGATGGAAGTTCTGAAGGAGTGAAAGAGGAGAAATTATATAATGTGAGGGTTACCAGGCTTCTTTGGATTGATTTTATTGTACAATGTATTTGTTTTAAGCTGTTCTAACTTTTTTCTTTTTCAATAACTTTATTAATGCTGTTGGACAACTTGAGTCCAGTTTCAGAATAGACAACTGCTTGTGGTAATCTGCTAGGAAATTATCTGACTACTAGTTAAGCAATGCCAGATGTACAAGGATTCATTCTTGCCCTCTCACTGGGGAGTCAGCTCAGGTGTCTGGCTTGTACCCCAGATTTTCTTATTCCAGGAGAGGAAGTCAGGTGCATCAGGCTAGGTCTGCTTCTGGAGCACTGACACTAATGTCAAACGCCACCAAAATCTTTAGAAAGAATGGCACAGTTCATGCTTTGGCTCCTTTGAAGCTTTGGTCTTGAACTCTTACTTCAGTCAATGAATCTTCCAGCCTTTAACTAAAACTAAGCCCTGCTATACCAAACTAACTCATACTGGCATGAAAACTGCAGCTGTGTACAAACAAACTAAAACAAATGGAGTGCATTTTCCTCCTTCCCCAAGTGTGTTTCCTGTTTTCCAGTGCTACAGCTCATTACCACATAGTTTGTCAGAAGCCGAAACCACTTCTTAAGTGATTGTGTGTAAATAAATCAGAGCACACATTCTTGGCTGGATTTTTCTTCCAGACTACCTAAGTATGAATTCTTTTGTGTGCATGTGATTGATGAAGTCGATGTGACTGGAAAAACTGTGGTTTGTTGCCAAACCAAGTCCATTTCTGCTATGTGTTCTGCAAGGGTCTGACTTTTTCAGAGCTGCCATCTGTATTGTAAGTATTTTCATATTTTCCATTCAGTCTTTGCAGAGTATTTCTTCCACTTGCCACTGAGGTTTGCTCTGTATGAACTAAACTCTGAATTTCACATTAAACCAAGCTTGGCTTTGGAAGCAGGTTTTACATCCATCTGGCTCTTTATGCTTTCGTAACATGAGCATCCTCTGCCTTAGTGATTGCCCAGGACATGAACATACATTGACCATTTTTTGTAGTCTTGCTTTATTTCTCTTCTGACTTTAAAGCCAGACATTTCCAGCTATTGTGCAACAAGCTAATCTTGTTTAGAGAAACTAATTATTGTGATAAGTAGGACCAGCTCCTTTGGAGAGAGTGAGCAGAGAAGTTGGAACAGTTCTAACAACGTTTAACAGCTTGAGGGCTGTGACAACAGGTTTCTGCATGGTTAAGTATAATGGATACAAGGAAATGGGATGAAATATGCCAATCTGTGTCACCCGTGCTATACACAGCTTTTGCTAACTCTAAGAACTGTTGGGACCTTGAGCTTAAGTTATAAATGAAAGCATTGCAGAAAAGAGTGAAATGTACTTGATAGGCCTCCCCATAAATCACATGGACAGTCAGTGTATCACTCTGGGCCCTTCTGCCAGGAAGAGATTTTTCCAGCTATTTGAGATCAGCAAAGATGTTTATTAGGCTCAGCGTCTGAATTAAGGGGGGTTGATACTGAAGGGTATGTTGTATTTGCAACGAAGTTGCTGAACTCAAATAATTTCACTTCAAACAGTTTAAACCAGAGCTGATACACACTTGCTTTAGTTCTGTCCTCCCCAGTTAGGGAAGGGAAAAGGAGTTGCCTTTGCTCTTTCAATTGCTTAAGGAGTGATGTCGGTAGTACAGAAAGTTACACAAAGATGAGACCTCATCATGAAAGTTGCCCTTTATAAAAAAATAACTCTTAAACAATACCTACCTGTTCAACCCCAAACACCACCTGAGCACTGGCAGCCACATCGGAATTGTTGCCAGGAAGACTGAATAGCAGTTAATTGTGGCTGCTACAGCTTGATGTAAATCATCAGAAATCTTTTTGTGCATCTGCCTTTTGCAACAGGATGTTACATTGCACTTCAGGTGAGTAATAAATCACAGCCCTACATTGATTGCTTGCAGTTAGTTTACTTGTTAACTTCCTGAATGTTGCTTTGCTGAAGAAACTTAACATGATGGAATTCCAGGTGAAAAAGAGAAGTAGGTCCTCTGAAATAGAAAGGACGAGATCAGTGAAAGACACAGACTTGTAAGGGAATGTGACCCTGCTCCAAGACAAGTGAATGTTTGATTGCTGGGAACTCGCTGCAGCTGAGTCACAGCCTCCCCATGCCTCCTTCTTTCCTTCAAGCACAGTCTCTTTTAAGAGAGCTTTTCTTTGGGGAGAGGGAGGGAGGTTGGACTTAACTACAGATCTTGATTTAGGGATGAAAGGAGAGTGGGGGAGGAGGATACAGTGCTTTCCTACAATGATCGGTTTATGTGTGCCAGGAGCAGTGCTTTGGGCTTGAGCGGCTGGAAAAGGCAAAGCCGCCTTCTGTTCCAGTAACAGGTTCTTAAATGTGGCTGCACCTAACGGCAGTGCTCTGTGTGGATTTACTTGATAGAACAGGAAGCTGACCTATGACTTATTGTTTTAATTATTCAGTCACAGTGAGATAAAGACTAAGGTACTAAATATATCTTATTACCTCTAGCTTCTCCCAGAGAAGAGAGCTGGCCTAGCTACAAGAGAGAATACCAAGGCAGTTGTTGTGTGTTTATTGGCGCTTGTGTGGCCGGAAAAGAGCCATCGCACTAGCTCCAGTTAGAAAGGGCCTTTTCACAGCTTCCTGAAACAGGCAAACTGGTCTGCCTGCTCCTGAGCCAGCTGCAGTGCCTGGATAACTTGTGAATGGTTTACAACTGACTCTAGCAATGCCAGACTATGTCAGGATTCTTCCACCAGCAGACAAAGACACTTCTCGCTGTGAACCTGAAACTAAGCAGTGACCAAATGTTTAAGTACAGTAGCAACCAGTCATGGAGATGCTGTGAGCTACTTTATAGTCTAATAATCAAAATGCTCTCAGTATAAAATTATGAACTTAACTGTTCATTAAACCTCCACAGGATGTAGCTTTAACACATCACCAGTACAAAGAAGCTAATCCTAGCTGAGCCACTCACTGGAGTGACTTTCACCAGATCACTCAACCACCTCACCTGTTAATCCACACAGAAATAAAAGGAGAAAAAATCTATCTTACCAAGTAGCTGCCTTCTGTAGGGTAAGGCTGTCTGATTCCCTCCTGTGTAGGGTCATGGAATTTACATATTGCTTTAAAATAATTGCACAAATCTTGGGAAAATACCCAGCTGTGAATCAGCACTTTGATGCAGGCTCTCAACTGCTGTAGAATATTTAGCAGTTAGCTATAGTACCACTGGTAGTTTCTTTATGCAAGACTGAGTTGTTCCTCAGAATAAAATGTTTGTGTTTTTCCCCAGCTGTTAACTGCTTTTTGTATTTTCAGTGAAAGTGCTGAAAATTTCAGCTTAATTTTGGAAATGTGATTGAAAAAAACAAAAGTATTTCGATTTATGGTGATGGTGTTTTAAGCTGTCTTGAGCTGTTGCTAGATTGTTGCTTCCATAGGGTGAGTTCAGAGTTGGAGACACATCTGCTTTGAGCAGGGTCACAGGCCTGCAGCGTTGTGCAAGGCAGATCTCTTCATCTGTCTGTACTCAGTTTGTGCAACACAAATGCTGCTTGGCTCTGTCTGTAAAGAACTTACACAGGGCTTTGTTCCTTATGCTTCTGTGCTTTATCACTGCTGTGGAGTTATTGCTTCAGTATGGCTTAGCACCAAAGCCTGAATTAAACCCTGGCTGGTGCATTGTAGCGAGGAGACTTAGTAGCAGTAGTGATGATTGCACTGCTGGACAGAAACAGGGTTTTCAAACACACCAGAGAACACAGGGAAAGTAAAGAAACTAAATAAGTGTTCATACAACCTTGCATCTGGACTCTGAGATGTTGATTTAGAAACAGACATACAGGTGAAGATGACTAGAACACAACTAGAAGAAAGATGACTAGAAAAAGACTTGAGATGCCTTGCTGAAAGCATGCACATGCAAATGGAAGTAGGCATGGCATGTGCAGGGTTTAGTTACGTGACTGTGACTGCTTCAGTTGCTCAGCTGGATTTCCTGTGTGCCACTTACTGGTGGTGTTGGGTTTTCCCCACTGTGTGCATGCACAAAACTCCCAGCAAAACAATGCTTTGCCTTGAAGAATCTAAGTATGTGGGTGCCAGCCTAGGGTAGGCTTCACCTTGTCAAACTTCGTTTTGTTGTTAGGGAAATTAGTCTACAATTGTACAAAGAAACCAGGATGAAAACAATGTTTTACTTGAAAAACACACCATCTTCCTTCTTTGTCTTGTCTTTTTAGGGGCTCAATTAGCTTGTGTTTAGCCAACATTGCAGATATTACCTCTGCTTCTTGTTTAATTTTATGTATTTTATCTATTCTGTCATTTCTATATAGTTTGGGTTTTCTTAAGGATGTCCTTTTGTTCCTCTTCTCTTGTTTGTAGATGGAGGTAAAGCTGATTTTATAGAGTCAGAAAGCATGTATGACACACTTTGGTAGAAACCTTTAGATTCTATGAACTGTTATTCCCTATTATATTTAACAATGTTTGCTAAATAGTAATTGTTTAGAGAGTTAGTCCTGGAGAGCTGTCCTTTTGCAAGTGAGTTAATTCATTTTGCATGACCTCATGGTAAGTTTTCTTGCAGGGAGTTGTCTTCTACAGATGGAAGTGCTTAGCTTGCACATGCAAACAAGGATGATTTTTACAAGAAAATTGTCAATACCTAGATTTTAGAAAGGGACTTTTAATAACTGCAAAAGAGCAGTTTGAACTTTGGCTGTCATTGTTATGTTTCAGTGGTCTAGGAAACTGAGTGCCTGAAATACCCCTGACTGTTTGTGGAGCTGTGGCTGCATCAAAAGTAACCAGAACTGAAATCGTTGTGTTAGAAATTGAAAATTGGCAGCTATCAGAGTTAAATCCAAGTGTAAGCATAGAGAAGATCAGTGCTTTGCTGTGAGCTGTGATACCTCAAGAGCTTGTAACTAGAGGAAACAAGGTACTTCTGGCTAGCTGGAACCACATAGCCATGACTGTCAGCGGCCACTGGCTCATCATTGGAGCTGCCTGAAAAAACATTCAGAACCACCTTGGTGATCTGTTTTCCACCCCAAAGCTGACAGTAACTACATCACAGTTGGGTTTTGTTTGGGTTTTTTTGGGTTTTGTTTATGTTAAGAGCCTGAATAGTCAACAAACTACAGGAGTTTCCACAGCATTTAACATAAATTAGCAGATAAATTAATTGGTAGAGCTGTACTGTGTAGATGGGCATAATCCAATGGAAGCTTTCCTTCTACTTAACATATTGTCTCTCCTTTTCTTTCTAGGCAAACTGAAGGATCTTGGAAATTTAGTTCTGCGCCCCTTTGGCCTGTCAACAGAAAATTTCCAGATAAAACAGGATTCATCAACTGGCTCATACTCAATCAATTTTGTTCAAAATCGAAACAACAACAGATAACAGCAATTCGATCTAATTCTGCTGGCTTTCAGGCTTGGCGACCCTGTGCTTGCACGTACCACTGAAAGGATTCAGCAAACATTCTTCATGCTCCTCAAGTGAAGATGAGACCCAAGCATATTCATTTTCCTGCTTGCAAAATTATTTACAGTGTGGATGTAAAGCAAGTTATTTGACTTCTCTTAGTGGTAACTGTGTCCAGTGTGTAATTTTATTTTTGCTTTATTTTCATTTCTTCTTTTGCAGTGTTTGGCTTATCCAACAGTCTGGGCTATTCTTTTGGCCCATTCAATGCTGACAAGGACATTCTAACAAACAGTGCAGTTAAATCAAAATGCTGATGCAGCTGCAGCCAAGCATGGTGGGCTAACCCTAGCCAGCAACTAAGCCCCACACAGCTGCTCTCACAGCCCCCTAGTGGGATGGAGGAGAGAATCCGGAGGATAAAAGTGAGAAACTCATGGGTTGAGATACAGACAGCTCAGCAAAAGCTGCATATATAAGCAAAGCAAAACAAGGAGTTCATTCACCATGTCCCACTGGCAGACAGGTGTTTAGTCATGCCTGGGAATGCAAGGCTCCATCACACATAATGGTAACTTGGGAACACAACCTCCATCACTCTGAACATCTCTGCCCACTTCCTTCTTCCTCCAGCTTTATATGCTGCGTGTGATGCCATATGGTGTGGAACATCCCTTTAGTCATTTGGGGTCAGATGTCCTTACTGTGTCCCTTCCCAATTTTTTGTGCACCCCCAGCCTACTTGCTGGTGGGTTGGTGTAAGGAGTAGAAAATACCTTGACCCTGTGTAAGCACTGTGCAGCAGTAACTGAAACATCTCTGTGTTACTGAGGCTGCTCTCAGCACTAATCTAAAACATAGTCCCATACCAGCTATGGTGAAGAAAATTAACTCTATTACAGCCAAAGCCAGCACGCTAAGAACAAAGCCTAATGGTGTCTTGGGGAATTAATGAATCTAGGAGAAGCACTTCTCCATGCTCAGCAGGCGGATAGGACTGACAGCATGCATGGAAGCAAGCCAGTGTCTTCTGTGGAATAATTTCTCTTTGTAATAAAGGCTTGGTACTTCTGTTGGTTTGTGAAGTTCTTGCCTTATTTCTGTCCTTGCCATGGTGGTATTGTTGTGTAAAGTGCTTACAGACACCCACAAATAGTACACCTGGCAGACATTAATTTGATGTGTTTGCTTATTTTTCTTTCCTGTGCTTATAGCAATACCAGAAAATTCACCTCAGGCCACCCCTGCACCACAGTTTGTTTATTAATTTTTCTGAGGGCAACAAGGAAAGGTTGTGCCTATATACATATGTACACACTTTGTAATGGTGCCATAAAATTAAATCTGCTTGTCTGAGAGTTACTGATATTACAGAGCTCCCTAATGGCAAACAAATAAGTGATGGTAAAGTTGATTGCCAATGACCTTCATAGTACACTAGATCTTGAAGACTCTGATATGTATGTGTGTGTATATATATGTATATATAAATGCTGCTGAAATACTTCATTAGGACTTTGGAGAAGGTGTCTTTTGTAATTAGTATTTGCTGAGGTTTATATTGATGCTGAAATGTTTACATTAGAGGCAGATTTTACAGTTGTCTCCATGCAGATTTCAGTAGATGATTCAATTAAATAATTAGTGGTGGCTAGCTGAAGGTCACTGGTTGTCATCTTGAATTTATCTCAAGAAGCATCCCTGTGTGTACTTAAGGACTGAAATTCTGGAGCTCCAGTCTTTCCACTGACATGCAGGAAAAAACTGTTGCATGACATAATCTTTTAAGTAAGTGCTCCTACACCAAGTTCCTTGCTAATTTGCTCCAGCAGTTACTCACCATTAGCAACCATGTGCCTTTTGTCCACTTCGAGTTGTCTGTCCTCAGCTCCCAGCCTTTGCTCCTTCTTACTCTGCCTGCAAAATTAAAAAGCTTTTAGTACCTGGCCCCTTCTCCCTGAACATGTCTGCACGGTAACAAAGGGGCCTGTTGCTCTTCTCCCTAAGCTGGACAGCAGGGCTGCTGTAATCCTGAGGCTGATCCTGAGTGTCTTTTCCATCCTGAATGTTTCTGTGATATCTGTAAGTCTCTCCCTACAAAGCACTTTCTCCAGGATTCCCATAATGTCTGTATTTCAAACCTTCCCTTTTTTGACATTTAGGAAGGGATGTCAGAACTGACACTGAGATTTGTCTCTGCAGAAGCAATGCCATTCTTTTCTTTGTTACACTCTCAAAGGTGGTCTTAACTCTTCTGGGAACATAAGAGCTAAGTTTTAGATCTCCCCTCAGCCTTTTCTTGTGTAGCTGAGATACAGCCTCCCCTTTTCCTGCAGCTGTGGACATATTCTTTCTGCAGCTAACAGAAGTCATGTTTTGTTTGGCAGGCCTGGCTTACTGAGCAGTAAATCATTTTCTGTGTGTTTTCCCACCAAGCTATTGATTGTCAGCATTTTCAGGAGTGACTTTTAGATTTGCTTCTCAATCACTGCTGAAAGTGTCAGATGGTTTGAGCAGAATGTCACAGGAAACATCCCTGTTTGAAGGACAGTGGGAAGCTGTTTGAGATCTGTCATCTGTCTCGGAGACCATCTTAGCCCACATATGCAGCACTTTGTGTTGTAGCTGGTCCTCTGCAAATATTGCATTGGCTGCAAAGTGCCACCCCATGTGATGTCTCCATAATTAGACTTACTAAGCCTGGCCGAATGACATGGTCTGGTTTTGATGGATTTTAATTGCATGTTTGGCTTTAATTCTTTATCAATGGATTTTCCATCCTGTTTTCAGGTTCCTATCCTTGATGTCAGCCTGTATTTAGCTTGGTTGCCATCTTTGCCCACTGCTGCTCCACTGACCAGATATTAAAGGCAAAGTGGGTGAGCCAGCTGGCTGTTTCAAGTGGAATACCTGGATTTATTTTCAGCCCTACCTGGTTGCTAACAGAACGGCAAACACATCAAACCACTTGTTTTAAACTGAGAAGTACCAAACACCAGTACTTTAATGGTCAGCAACAGGCTGCCCCTGGCATTTTGAACTCTGCTTTTGTTCCTAATGCATTACAGTTTCTCATCTGTCAACCTCATCTTTGTTAGCTGTGCTTTTTTCCAAGCTTTCTCCATCAAGACTGTATTCTCTTACATCAGGTTTATAGCAGCTACCTGTTTTGTCTTTCCATGTGCATTTGGGGTTTTTTCCAATCTCTCAGCAATTCAATTATTCTCCTTCCTGTAGTTATCCCCAGCAGCAGCCCCTTGCTGGGTCTCTGTATCCCACCCAGCCTTGTAGCTGCAGCTTTCATTTCTGCCCTTGCAGCGCCACACTCAGCAGTAGCCAACCAGCAGGGCTTCCAAAATGGATGTTTTGCAAAGCTCCTAGATGGATTGCTGAGAAAGCAAACACTCACTCATCCCCCTGAGAAAGCTGGGGGGACTGACATATGCTATGCCCACGATTTACCCTGAACACAGCTATTCAGCAGGGATCTGAAATCTCAGCCCTTTGTGTTGGGATATTTAGGATCTGATAAAGCACCAAGCTTTGAAGCTGCATCTTTCCTTCCCCGATTAGCGCATTTCAGCACAAAACTTCCTTGAGATCTACCTGCCTCTGATTAGCACAGACATAGCTGGAGAGAAAGAAGAAACTGCTGGTGACCAGTTCCTAGGCTTTAATTAGCTGTGTTATTCCCAAGGGATTATTTCAACAGCCGAGCTCTGTTGCTGGCTGCTGCAGCCAAGAACCAATTATATCAAAGTGCCACCTCTTTTTAACAGTAGGTAAAGATGTGTAGGGGCACATATAATGTGCAGCATTAATACATTGCTCATTCACAAGCTTTCCCTCTTTGGAAGAATCCCAGCATTTTCTTGTTCAGCAACTTAATTTTTTTCAATCCTGTGCAGCCTCCTGCTCAAAAGGATGTAATTGCTTGAGAGTATTTATCAGCAGAGGCTCTGGTCAGCCTGTTTGTCTGCCCAGACACAGCCAATTGTCAGGCTCTTGGCTACTGCAGCACTAAACCAGGGTCACTACAGCCTACCCTAACAAAGCTAAGTCCTTTCTAGATTAAAGGTCCTAAAACAACTGAAAAATATTAACTACATTTTCCTGATTCTGCAGATTCAGTGGTAATCTCCCCAGATGGAAGCTTCACCATCGGCAGCTATGACTCCAGCCTAGATACTCATATCTGCCTATTTCTCAGCCACCAGCTCCTAAGAAGGTGATTTACAAAACCAGGATCCCTGAGGTAGATGCAGCAGACACAGGTTTGCCTTTTGTAGACCAGCTGAGACTAATACTCTGGTCCTGGCCTCAAGTACAGCAGCTCCCTGCAGTGATTGGTCTCTGGGTGCACATATATGAATCCCCCACGGCTGCTGACCAAGAACATAACCCTCCACCAGCCACAGAAATTGAGACTTCAGGTGCTGAGGCATTAGGCACAAGCACTTTTTTTCTGATCCCTTTCTAACTCTGGCGTGTGCAGCGCAGCCTGGCTGTGGCCTCAGCAGTGTGGGAGGTGCTCCTGGGCAGCACCCTCTCTGCAGAATCAGCGAAGTGAGATGTCAGGAAGCAGGAGGTAAATGGTATTTTCTAGTCTAGGCAGTAGCTTTGTGCCTGGCTGCAGCAATAGCTTCCTAAATGTATTCCTGGAGCAGTGCTGGTGAGTGCCAAGTGAGAAAACAGGCCCTTGGAGAGGCAGCAGGGCTGTGGGCTCTGCCTGCCTAATTGCATTTGAGCACAGCTTCTCACAAGTGCATCTTTATCTCGGTGAAGACTGACACATTTGCATTAGCTTGTCTGGCTTTGGTGCTCCATCTTGGTGCACTTTTCTACCTCATGAAGGAGGCACTGCAGTATTTGAAAATCCTGGGAAAGGAGAAGGCTGGAAGCTGATAGATTTACTACCAATGGCTACAGCCCTAGACCTGCCTTTGAAGCCACATTTCTCTCTGTGTCCAAATGTATTTGCGTGTCCCTACTCCAAGCTCAAACACAGCTGAGGTCACGGTACTTGCAGCCAGCAGCAAGATTCCTAAGCCAAGATGTGGCTTCTGGTATGATTTTGCAGTGCTGCTGAAAAGTGTATGATGTACAGCTCCCCAGCCCCTGCTCTCACAGCTCGTTTGCAGTGTTGTCTTACTCAAGGCAAACAGAGCAAACGGAGTGCACCACGAGAGGATTTTCCATATCTATCTGTGCAGCATTGGTATTTCTGGGATCTTATATTTACCATGGTCCAGTATTCATCTTTTTACACTCTGGAGCCCCCAGCCCCTTGTTCTGATAGCTCACAGTGCTTCAATGTTTGAATGAGCCCTTCAGCAGGCACAGCCTTAGTTTAATATTTAATGATCAAGACAACTACATTTGGAAATTCCAGTCCCTAAGCTCTGAAGATGTGGAGCTCTCAGCTGAAAAATCTTCAGTTCAAAATTAGAACTACCCCTCCTAGGCTTTGAATATTTACCCCAAATTCAGAACACCTCAAACACATCCACAGGGGTGTTCTGCCTACCCACCATGGAGCATCCACGGAAAGGGAGTAAAAACAAAGACCACAGAAACACTCAGGGGAAAAGCAGGAGCAGAATCATAAAACCAGGCTCCAGAATGCAAATAAAAACCAGCTGCCAGCACTGCCTGAACCAGCAAACAATGTGATCCTTTTCCTACTGCCACCCAGCACACGCTGAAGCTCCCTGAGCAGAGCCTTTGGAGAGCCCTTCCGGCATGAAGAGGGAGAATGATGAATCCACCCACAAAGGCTTGAGCAAGGACAAGTGAGCAAGAGCGGAAAAAAACGACGGCAGTGAGCGGCAGCTGATAGCAAGGCCACATGCACGCTGGCTTGTTTCTGCCCCGGCAGTTGCTTAGAGACCTGCTGTACTGCTGTGTGCTGCTGCTGACAGGCTCTCTGCATGCCCGTTAGCACTTGGCAGTTGGAGCGCTGCCGTACCTTTGGCTGGAGCAGAGCGATGGGCTGCCTTGCACAGCAGCTCAGCTGCTCTGCTGCACCACGGCTGCTCCTCACAATGCACAACCACACCTCAGACAACTGCCCCAGCCCCCTGACGTTCCCAACTTGCCAGAAAGTGCAAAAGCACGGGGAGATCACCATGCAAATCCCAGCAGCTCCCGACACTATCGGCAGCCTTGGAGGACACTGTCGGTCAGGGAGACTGGCCCAGGGAGCACTAAGGTGGTGTAAGAGTATCCCTTGTATGATTTCCTCAGCTGCAGATGAGGCTTCAGGCAGGTGACTGCTCACATGCTCAACCTGCACTCCTCATCATTTAGTGCTTCAATAACGAGTGTGTGGCAGTGCCTGAATTTACTGCTTCATCTCCTTCTGACCCACTCAGTTTCCTGAAGAAATCTGCCCACTGGTCACACCCTAAAAGAAACCATATCCCTCTGTACCGATCTCTCACGTTTTAGCTGCCAAGCTATCACAAAAGCCTCCTGCGCCAGGAGCTGCACTGAGCAGCTGCTCTCTGCACTTTTGCCCTCATTAACTATCACCCTTTTGATGCTTGAGGGCAGCAGTAAACACTATTACTGAGTGGCATTGTGTAGGACTGGCTCCATCGCTGAAGGTTGGGTTACTTTTATACTTTTGTCACTGAACTACTGGAGTGAAGATTAATCAATGGAGTAATTGCCGAGCTCTGAAATCTGCCTGGCTAACCTCTTTCGTGGGCTTCACAGTCACGCAGCAAACCCAGCAGACTCCCACAGTGCGACGCTACCGACATAATGTCACAAAGGAAAAGCCATTAGAGAGCAATTACATTTCAGCAGGACTTCCCCTCTCCACCACGGCCTAATGAGGATAACCAATTCAAGAGGAACTGCCGCAAGAAGGAAGGAATAAGGAGAGAACGAGGATGGGAGTTCCTGTAATGCAAGCAGAATAAGAAACAACCCTGTGAAGGAAGAGGAAAACATATGCTGGAGCTCAGCTCCAAGCAACAGACAGATGTGGATGTTTGCTTGCAGTTACAGGAGGCATCAGCTGGCTTCAAAAGCACCTTAGAGGCCCAGGGCCAGAACAACAGTGGCTACAAACAGCATACATGCACACGACCACTCCAGGTCAGGATTTTCAGGAAAGGCTTCTGGCTACCAACAAGAGGTCACTGCAACAAAACACCTTATTTGCTAAAATTAGGAAATCTTTACATCAATAAAAATGCAAATGGGGAAAAGCCCTCTCTATAAATGCTCTACCTTCTGTTTAATGGGAGAGGGCAGCTCTGCAAGTTCTGCCGTTTGAAGTATTGGCCAAGTGGCACTCATTTGACTGCAGTACCAGCAATGGAGAGCTCCGATACAGGAGTCAGCTGCCACCACACAACTTGCTGTCTCTCCTGTAGGACACCATGGCAAGATAAAGCAGCTCAGTGCAAGGCATTTCTTCCCTAAATGGAGAAATACCCAATTACACTTACCTGCAAGAGCCAGGCTTGTCTGAGACTGTTCGTGCTGCAGTGCAAACCAGCCAACGCTCAGCTAGACTGTCCTCAGGAGCCCCAGACCCCTGAAGCCCCAGAACAAATCAGGATAAAGGAGGCGCTTGCCTTGGTTGATGAGGGCTGGGTTAGAGATCAGTTAAGCAACCTGGGCATCCATAAATCCATGGGTCCTGATGGAATGCACCCACGGGCGCAGAGCAAGCTGGTGGAAGTCATTGCTGGGCCACTCTCCATCATCTTTGGCAAGTTGTGGGGACCAGGAGAGGTACCTGAGGAAAGCAAATGTCACTCCAGTCTTCAAAACGGGCAAGAAGGAGGACCTGGGTAACTACACACTGGCCAGCTTCACCTCCCTCCCTGGAAAGATGATGGAGTAACTTATTCTTAGAGCTGTCTCTAGACATAATAAGGGTAAGGTTACTGGGAGCAGACAGCATGGTCTTACCAGGGGGAAGTCATGTTTAACCAACCTGATAGCCTTTGATGAGGACACAACAAGGTGAACAGATGATGGTAGAGCTGTGGATGTGGTTTATCTTGATCTCAGGCAAGCATTTGACACTGTCTCCCACAGCATTCTTGCAGCTAAACTGAGGCAGTGTGGTCTGGATGATCAGGTAGTGAGGTGGATTGGAACTGGTTGAAGGAAAGAAGTCAGACAGTTGTGGTCAACGGGATGGAGTCCAGTTGGAAGCCTGTATCTAGCAGGAGCCCTCAGGGGTTGTTACTGGGACTAGTATTATTCAATGTCTTCATCAACAACCAGGATGAAGGCACAGAGTGCACTGTCAGCAAGTTTGCTGTTGACACCCAACTGGGAGGAGTGGCTGACACACCTGAAGGCTGTGCTGCCATGCAGTAGGACCTGAGCAGGAAGGAATACTGTGTCTAGTCATGGGCCCCTCAGGTGAAGGGCCTCAGAACCGCTTGAAAGAGCCCAGGGCAGAGCCACAAAGATGACTAAGGGAGTGGAATAGCTCCCTTATCAGGAAAGGCTGAGGGAGCTGGATCTCTTTAGCTTGGAGTAGACTGAGGGGTAACCCCATTCACATTCATAAAGATGTGAGGGGCGAGTGTCAGGAGGAGGGAGCCAGGCTCTGCTCAGTCCAACGACTGGACAAGAGTCAATGGGCACAAGCCGGAGCATAGGAGCCACATGAACACAAGGGAAAACTTTTTTCACTGTGAAGGTGACAAAACACTGGAACAGGCTGTGCAGAGAGGTTGGGGAGTTTCCTTTTCTGGAGACTTTGAAAACCCACCTGGATGTGTTCCTGTGTGACCTACTCTGGCAGAAAGGGTTTAGACCGGATGATCTTTCAAGGTCCCTTCCAACTCCTAACATTCTGTGATTATTTCCCTTTAAAAGAGCACTGAAAAAAAATCAAGGCTTTATTTGAATAAATGTTACACAACATTCTTTATCATTTACTTCTCAGCAAACCTTAAAGGGTGAAGTATATTTTCCTCATTCAAGTCTACAAAATGAAAGAGGCATAGTGACCATTCAATATACAGACAAGAAGGTAGCACGGAGCAAAGCTTAAATATTAAGCAACTAAAGCAAAGAAGTGAAAAGCAATACAATTACTGTAATTCTCTACCATTAGAATATCCCTGACAATTTCATTTCAAAATGAGAATCTGGTTTCAAACAAAAGGGCTGTGAAAACAAAGGCAAATACAGTTAGCTACCTTGTCTATCTTTATGCTATTTGCTTATATACCCATATTCTCCAGTGGAGAGACCTGCATCTCCCTTAAGCATATTTTCTTCTATTTCAGCTGCTGTGCACAAGTGCTCGTGAAGATGAGGAAACAAGAGCACTGGTTCAGAGTCAGATGTCACACAGGCAGGCACTACTGGCTTCTACTTACAACATCAATCAGTTTTCAATCCAATGTGCAATAACCCTGCTATTACAGACTCGGGCCTTTTTCCTGAGCAGAAACTGGTTTGTGCCACGTTGTTTGGTGGCTTCCTTTTAGTTTGTGTGTTGGTTGGGTTTTTTTGTTGGATTTTTTTTTTTGGGGGGGGGGATAAAAAATTCATTTATTAGGCCAAGACCCTCGTTAGTTGTCAATACAGTCAGGGTTGGGTCTCCAGAGGTGAAAGGCTAGCACATACACAACAGCAAATTGCTTCCCAGGCCCTTGAATTACATGCCTTCTGTTGTCTAAGTTGTAATCAAATCTCAGACCACAAACAGGACCAGATTGCCAGTGATCCTCTTCAACTGCAGTAAAAACATTGATCTCAAATTAAAGAAGAGGTATTTGTACCTTATTATGAAAAGTGGTACAATTCAAACCTACTGGACAGCATTAGGCAGCTGCCTTTTAAGAAGGGAGCAAGTATGAAATGTCTGGGTTTATAAATAAAGAATTTACCCTGGAAAAAAGGGAAACTGCCTCAGCACACTTGTCAGTGATACTCCTTTCTTGGGCCTGGATGTCTGTCCCAGCCTCTCACTTCCCCCCTCTCTGACTGTTTAACAAGGATAAACCTGTTTGCCAATATCAAAGCCAAACGACAGAGTTGTCCTGACTTCAGATTGGATGTGATTAACTGGGGCTTGAGAGACAAAGGCTGTGAAACTGCCTTTGTGCTGATACAGATGCCTCTCAAGAAGGTGCCCCTCTTTTCAAAGGATCTCGATAAAGACACTCTGTTTACTCAAATCGAATCAGGATATTAGTAAGGAGGAAAAGAGTTTACTACAAGTCTTTTCACTTCTACAGAAACACAACTTTGACTTTTAGTAGATCATGTGCACGTTTTCATTTCTTCAAAACAAATATTTCTCTTCCCAGGTTATATAATCAAGCCCCTGCTAAGAACTCTCTAAGAAATGATACTGCTGAGAAAGTGTGCACACAATGTCAAATAATTAGTGACAAATAAATTAATATTTAATAACTCAATATTTCAGCAGCGTGTCCAGCATTCACAAGCTCCATGGAAGTAAGTCTTAACCAAACACCTTTTAGGGAAGGGAATAAAAATGGATAAAACCCACTGGGTTTGGATCTTTCTTTTTTGATTTACAGCTATTCAAAGAAGTCAATGCAACTCAGATAAACAACCATCAGAAACACTAATAAAACCTTTGCTCTACTAGTTACCTATCTGAAAAATATTTATGTCAAAAGGAAAAAAACTTAACCCATGATCTGAAATAGAAATGCCATTCCATTTAAGCACTCTCCATTTGTGATTCCCATCTTGTTAGAGTAGTATAAGCAAGACGCTGTTCCCTGCGGTGTAACCCTTCTTAGCATCATTCCACAATCCTCAATCCCCTAAGTGTTACAATAGCACAAATAAAATGCAACCATATTCACACAGAAGGAGCTTTCCCATAATACAGAGATACATGAAGTTTGTGGTCACTGTCCTTTCCATCACCTCTATGGGAAATATTGGTCTTGTATAGCAGGACTGTTCATATTTTACAATACAATTGTTTCTGGACATGCTTTTGATCACAGATCACAGCTCTGCTAACACCTGCACTAAATACTAACTAAGCCTCATAGAATGGAAAATTGCAATGCTAAAGTTAAGAATTAAAAAGAAAAGTTCAAAAGTTACAGTCAGCTTCCCAGGCAATTGGCTCCATCACTGGCACCTATCAAAACATACAAACGTGACTGTCACATTACAAAAAAAAACCCCAGTTATTTGCAGTGATTCTTCATACCAATAATTCAAGTGGTTCCTTGCATGTCAGTGTTGTATAGTCCTTAATAATTCCATGCGTCACTTATTGCAAAAAGGTTTTATAAAATAGTTCCTAACCTCTTTTTAAATCTTTAAAGAAAATGTACATTAGGTACAGGTGCCCTAAAGAGGGTTGCGAGAGGGAGCTTTGACGTATTTACCCCCTTTCCCCTTCAAAAAAGGTTTACTACTTGGTGAAGATTTCAGAGGAAAAATAGGACAAGTCAGTCTCAGATTTCTTTCAGTCCTGATGAGCTGGTGCTCTTCGTGGCAGTGTAGTGAGGTTCCATAAAAACAGCAGTTGACTAGTGTCTCTGAGCTGAAAAGGGGAGAGAAAGGGAAAATGGTTAAATGCCTTCCAGTAAGTATTGCAAAAGTAGGTAAGTAAAATCTGAGGTGGCCAGGAAAGCTACCAGTTCACCTGCTTTGTGCACTGGGTGCAGAAGGGGAAAAAAAGAAAAAACCAAAATTACTTATCACAAGCCATACACAAGGGAGCAAACTCCTCAGTTGACTAGAGTTTTAAGAGGAGCTACTGTACCAATCTAGGTTATGTCTCACCCCATTTCAGCATTCAGAGAGAATTTCAATTGTTAAAGACTTTTAAAGACAGATGATGAAGGAGGGCAACTAACATACAAAGTCCGTACAGTGATGTGCAGTCTGCGATACAAAGCTAAATCTGACACTGATGCCATTCCACGTGCAAGGCCCAGGTGTACATGGGAACACTAAAATACCAAAAACCTGCTAAAATTGTTTTCCATTATTGCTCATGGAACCTTATTGGTTCCACAGAACTGGAATAAAATGATGCTAAAGCAGATAGAAGCAGTCCAAGTAATAACTATTGCATGAGACTGCCACCAGTCTGTAACCATACAGGGCAGTGAAGAATCAGCACAGTCTGCCCTTGGCATGCCTCTTGTGCAGCGTGAAGAAAACTTTGTTCTAGAATAAACTGAGTAGGAGAAGACCTCTGCAGATCATCTGCTCCCACCCCTTTGCTCAAAAAACACACAGGAGAGCAATAAAGGTTCCAACAGGACCAGGCCACTCTTCTTGATTCCTTTTACCCATCAGTCGAGCTTTTGACTGCCAGGACTACTTGAGAGGTATGTGCACATTTTCCAGTACTGACCACAGCACTGTGAATAACATAGCTGAATTTAAAAAAAGAGACTGAGCATGGGCAGGAAGATCCTAAAGTTAATTCTAAACAGAAATAAGAATAACAGAAATAATAACTTTTTTTTTTTTCTGGAAAAAAAAAAAGAAGTCTAAGCAAAAAATGAGAAAGAGGAGTTTGTGAAAATGGTCCTACCACAGGAGGAGGCAGGGAAGACAAAGGGGATAACTATGAAGTTTCTCAAGGGCTCAGTTGCTCACTGTGCCACAAAAGGACAATATAAACCACAGAAGAATAATTCATTAAGACTAAAACAAGAATGAAACTTTGGGAAAGTTGAAACTTGACAGATTCAGGCAACGAGGCCCTGAGCTACTATGTGCTGACAGTAGATTAGCAGGCACTCATCCCAATACCCAACAGGTCCTCATTCAAGTATGATACTCAGAACTGCTATGTAATTAAACCTACTTTAGCTATGGTCCACTCCAAGGTGCACAATATAAATCTGCAGGACCTCTACAAAGAGAAGAATGCTAGACAACATTCCACTGTGTTCAATAGTACTTACTGTTGGTGCAGGTAACTAAACACCACAGTATTCCAGGCTGCAAAACAACCAATATTGGGTATTAAAGCATACAGTCAGTGAGAAGTTCTCCAAAGCAAGATTAATAGTAAATTAGCATTGTATGTCTATGAGGCCTTGCAATGAGAAGTGTTTAGAGTATGCCCAAGAACCAGACTCTACTCAGAAATCAAAGATCCCATAAGAAGTTGAATGACAGTTCAGCCGCTAGGTTCCAGCACCCACATTTCCAAAGGTGAGCCTCAGTGACACTATTAGTAGCCAGCAAACTTCTATGACACAAAGAAAGAATCTGGTTCCCTTACCTGAGCGTGCATATGGATAGTACCAGCTCTAAGGACATGGCCAGTTCACTTTAATGTGACTCTTCCCTCATTTTAAGGACAAGCAGTTTTACTTTTCACACCCCCACCTTATCAACTTAGCAACTGATGCAGTTGCAGTGATTCAGAACCCAAGTCTGTTCCTTAGAAACAGGCACTCATTCTTCTGCTGAAGCCAGTTCATACAGCTCTCTTTTACTCTTCAGTTTACTGTTGAGAGATTCCAGAATGCCCTTAGCGAGCTTCACTTCTCCACTGACATTTACACATCATTACTAGTGAGTTCAGAAACGTCACTTATCTGTTATAATCCATTCTTCTGTTTGCACCACCAGCAAACCCTAGTTTATAGAACCTGAAACCAATGGATGTCAAATACCGAATCCCAGACCTAATCCAATAATATAGGCCTGGATCACACTTTCTAATGTTTATGACTTCAGGCAAATTAAGCTCCCTTTGCAGCAACTCTAAGCTCTCCTCACTGCCTTATTTCCTCTTCATGTTAAAAAAAAAAGGCTGAGACATGCACACATCCATGACAGAGCTAAGTGCTGGGTATGTGTCTAGGCTAGAATTTCCAATAATGTTCAGTATTTGCTGGCTTTAAACATGTACTTTAAACTTCCTTATGGACTCAGGCACACACTGAAAGCTGAGCATGCTTGCTAAGTGTCATTCCCTCAAATCTAACCTTTGGAAATTGAGGGGTTTAAAAAAAAACACAAATAAAGACTTCATTTTCCTAGAAGTCCCTTCCTAACTCTGGTCCCTACATCATCTGCAGGTTTCTTGTGAGATCTTCCTACTCATGTTTCCCAGCCTTTTCCTTGTTTTAGGTAGTAAGCTTCTTTTAAAATACCCAAATGTTACTATATCGTTTCCTTTCATACATCAGGAAAGGCAGGAAAATGGACTGCCCATATGGTGCATCCTATTAAGATGTGATCCACATAGCAAAAATGTTTGATTGCTGGTTTAAGGGACAAAAATCTCCATTCTTAATTTTCTTCTTTTTACCTTTACATTATACCTGAAAAGTTATTTAATCTGTTCATGTAATGCAAGCTTCAAGATGCAAGCCTAAAGGGAAACTTAGTGTGGATCTTTTCAATAAAATATGTGTCAATCCTGACACTAGGTTGAGTCAGAGAGAACAGCTGGAGTGTTCAAAAGGAGGGAAATAAAATAAGAGGCAGCTCATTACCTCTGTCCTAACCTGCTCTGCATATGATTAGTTGACAGAATAGCACTTAAGGCAGGGCTTAAGCCAGACAGACCTGCCAAATTCACTGAAAACTTCAGTGCCCCTGGTATGAATCCACAGTGGTCAAACACTGTGAGGGAGCAGCAGGACTCATCAGACCGATGTAAAAAGCTGCTATTTGTTGAAACCTATGGTAGAAAAAACCCAGTTAATGGGAGTAAAGAATTGATGAGGGTTTGAAAAAATAAATTAATTAACCTCTTTGCTTGTCTGAGTTCTTACTGACTGTGCCATAAAAAAATCATGCCAGAAAAAGATGCTAAAGTCTCAGAGGAAAAAAAAAAATCAGATGCTTTTTTTGAGCTTAAACCAGACTTTACTAGCAGAGTTCTGGGGATGTTACACATCATTTAGTAAACAAACGAGCAGACAGCAAAACAAAATATCTACCAGTACAAACACCTGTGCAAACACTGTGCTGCTCAAAGCCAGAGTGATGCCATGGAATTCTGCTGGACAAAGTAAATACTGACAATAAGTGGAAACTGAAGCAATGGATTCATAATGACCATCACCTTTCTGTATGTTAGAGTAAAAACAGTCAAACTTAGGGCACTATATATTCAATATTGAGACCACTGGAACAATCTCCCAAAGGGAGTAGTGGGTTCCCCTTCATTGGAGAGTTTTAAGGTTCAGCTTGACGTGGTGCTGGGCCATCTCGTTCAAACTATATGATTACCTAGAAAGGTTGGACTAGATGATCCTTGAGGTCCCTTCCAACCTGGCATTCTACGACACATTTTACTTCCATTATGCAATGAAGCCCATAATAATCCAGAATTTTTATGTCATGAGAAATGCCAACAAGTGTGACAGCAAGGCAAACAACTTTCCACTGCAGCAATGTGACTGGTAGTCAAATTCAGATAATCAGTGCTTTCTTCCACATCTTAAATTTCTCCTGCTTTCTACAATGTGAAAATCACCAACTACACCCCCCTTTGTTAGGGCATGACTCAGATGAGACACCTATTTTCCCTTCCAAGTAAAAATCATTAAGAAGAGATTGTGCCTTCTTTTGACTTTGCATCTTCACATACACCTGCCTGTACACTGTACTTGTTGTGGCCAAACTATCAAGAATTTCTTCATTACAATAATTAAATTTGCTTAATAGAGAAGCAGATGACTCACAGTTGTGCCCTGCACTGGAGTTTCTTTATGCTTGTTTGCATTGAAGTTTTCTTTATGCTTCTCATTCCTTATTACAACTACTACAAAAACTTTCCATTTGGTCACTCAGCTTTTTAAGCTGAAATTCAAAGCTGTCTTAACAGTGGCATTATAATCTTTGTTGAAATGATTACAAGATAGAAGAAAACTGAGACGACAGAAAGTGAAAGAACAAATGGATCAGTTGCTCTTATGCATATTATGATTTGCAGGCAAAAATCCAGAGTAAAAAGGAGAGGTTTCTTCATTTCAATACAGTGTTTCCAACTTGCAGAATCTCACTATTCCAGTATACACTAAACTTGTTACCTGCACACTGGCAAAATGAATATGAAATATTTTGTATGGGAACCTTTGTACTGTCACAGTGAAGCTGCCTCCAGAGTGCCGCATGTAAATTTAGCTCAGTCCAGAGAGGACTAACCTTGGGCTGGATTGCTATAAAGTATGAAAATCAACTAGAGGATGTCTTATCTGCCCAGTTAAAATGCAACTGGCATTGCACTATTTTAGATGTATCAACAGCAGCGTTTTGTATAGCAGAGGTTTAAGGCAGGAGTATATATAAGCTTAGGCTGTCTGATACAGTGACTGGAAAATAAAGCCAGACACCTGCAGTCACCTATCTCACTATTCATGTGCTGTGAGGAACATTTCTTACTCTGCAGATAGAATCATAGAATCAACCAGGTTGGAAGAGACCTCCAAGATCATCCAGTCCAACCTAGCACCCAGCCCTAACCAATCAACTAGACCATGGCACTAAGTGCCTCATCCAGGCTTTTCTTGAAGACCCCCAGGGACGGTGCCTCCACCACCTCCCTGGGCAGCCCATTCCAGTGGGAGATCACTCTCTCTGTGAAGAACTTCTTCCTAACATCCAGCCTATACCTACCCTGTCACAACTTGAGATTTCCCCACTGTGAACCACGAGGAGCAGTGACTGGCGACCCAGAGAACAAAAGGTACAAAGAGCGTAGCTGCCACAAAGGATGAAGTGTGCCTGGGTCCTCAGAGAGTGCGAGTCACCTGCTTTGGCTGTATCCCTGCCACTGAACGCCCTGACCCTCCTGAACGCAGCCGGCTGCCCCAGCGCCTTCGCTCGCTTCACCCTGCAAGCCACGATCTGCAGCGAGCCACAGCAAAGCCTAATTCTGAGAGTGTGGCTCCCCAGTGGTGTGCAGTCTGCACTCTGCTTGGAAGCAGTTTCATTCAACTGCCAGGGACTACGGAGTCATTAAACATCACCAGCAGTAACAGATGTAAGCGTGTGGGTTAGAACGAGCAGCGCCGCGGCTTATGGCCGCTCGGCACTGATGTCATGAACATCTGCCTCACTCAGCTGCACTTACACAGCCTTCCTGGGAGTCGTCACTGCCATGTGCAGTCTGACTTTTCCAGTGTGAACACCGCTCTGATCCTGTCTATTCATTGATGTCCAAAGAGAAGCACTGCCTTTGAAAGCAGCTGGTTTTCTCTTCAAAGGAAATGCAGAAAGACAACAGGCAGCCATCAGAAGGGAGAAAAGGCAGCCCAGAAGGGCAGGAATGCAGAAATAGCAGGCTGCCCCATCACACACGGTGAAGGAGACAGTGTAGAACTCTTAGAAAGCCCAAAGCTCCAAACAGTTGCAGTAACATCCATGCAACTCCCTAGAGGACTAATACTCTGTATGTCAAACTATGCAATTGAAGAAGAAAATATGCAAGTTAACTGTTCCTGATTAAATTAAAAACTAGTTAGGATGAGTTAAAATAGGCTTCTTGCCCATACCATGAATGACTAAAAAGCAAGCAGAACTAGTAGATTTCTCTGCAGCTCAAGGCAGCCTTCACCAACAGGGCCTCAACTACAAGGAAAACCAAGAGCAGGAACACGTTCTTCAGTTTGCACAACTCGTTCCCTGAAACAGCACCAAGAACTTGTAAAACCCAGCCAAACCCAGCTTTTTCATATAACTGTATCAGAAGAGATACACTTGAAAAATCTTAAGGAAAGATTTTTCTTCCCCCAGAATAGGAAAATATTGCTAACAAGAAGAAAATAAACCACAACACCACAAACCGACCAACCAAAACCCACCCACCCAAAAACTAACCAAACAAAATACCCTCTTCAGGGCTCAAACCCTTCTGCTATGATTTTTAGCATCAACTTGTAGAGGGAGGGGAAAAAAAAGGTAATCTGATTTTGGTTTTGTTTTGCTGTTTTCCCTAGCAAAATACAGGAAAACAGGTTTGCTTTGTTCTGGTTTTGGGAGCAAAGGTAAAGGAAGGAGCTATTTTTAGTACTAAACCTTCTCTCTTATCTTGCCTGAAGAATTCGGGAATTAAGAGTGATTTGGGAGCTTTCACAAACACATCCCAATATCTTGCACGATGTCCAAGTTAAATAAGCACCATGAAAACAGTAAGAGTAACCTCGTAATTTCCTTCTCCTATTGCTCAGAGGTCAGACTTGCTGTTACAACCCCTAGCAAACACATTTCTTGGCATTTTTACCAAAACAGAATGAAAATCCCTATCTACTAAATAAACGCTGCAGATGGCCAAAAAACCACAACTTTGTTGTCAATCACCTTCCAATTGAGGTTCCACAGGTTACCAACAGGAGAGCAAAGGTAGCAGAGCAGACTGAGACTGGATGTTAGGAACAGGTTCTTTACCATGAGGGCAGTGGAACACTGGAACAGGTTGCCCAAGTTGGTGATCCCTGGAGATATTCAAAGTGAGGCTCGAAAGGGCTCTGAGCAACCTGATTTAAATGAGGATGCCCCTGCTGACTGCAGAGGGAGTTGGACTAGATAGAGTTTTGGAGGTCCCTTCCAACCTGGACTATTCTATGATCTAGACCATTCCTAGTACTAGCAAACATAAGGACACGTTTCTTACCACACTCCTCTGTGGCACTAACTGATTTTAGGGCTTACCTTAGTAGTAACATCTTAGAAAAGCTGACACAGTATGTCCCTTACTAAAATCAGTATCAAGACACCTTCAGTTTGAGACAACTAAAGAACCAGATCCCATTAAATAGACCACAATTATTTATGAAACATTGTTTGTAGATACCTGTGCCAACTGAAGCATTTAATCAGGTCACACAGAGCAGCTTGAAAGTCTAACCCAAACTTAAACTTCTTTGAAAAATCCATGGTTTATGACTTTATCTCCTTTTCACTAGAGCTAATTGCCAAAACTGGCACCACATGCTTTAACATTCTGAACCACCACAGCAGTGCAGTTAAATGCTAGTGTTTCCCAAAGCCAAATAGAACCCCCCGAGTATTACTAAGTAAAAATTATGCAAAAGTAGCATTTCAGTAAATATTTGCTTGAAATGGTATCTGCTTACTTTATTAGCAAAGCAAATACACTCCTCCCCTGCAGGCACCTGTTAAAAGCAGGCAAGGACAATTCTGTCACCAAGAATTACGCTGTGTCTCTGTTATAGAAACCTTTAGTGATGGTAACAAGCTAGTGAGAACACAGCTTGCCTTCCAAATTAGATTCATAGCACATAGCTGGTACATGTTTCTTATGGCATATTTGACATCAAAACCATTAGTAAGTGAACATGAAAACTGACCTAGATCTACTTTTTAAACAAACAAAATGAAAACCAACCCATAGCCTAATTTAAAGCTGACATGGTATAGAGACAATGTTGCCCAAACATGATTTTGGATAGAAGTCCCTAGCAGGAGATGCAGTGCAGCTTTACTACATGTGGAAGCTAAGACCCCATCAGAAATCCATCCTTGCATTCTACCACGCATGACTCCTGCAGGACTGTGAACAAGGATGCATGAGGCAGAATCTTTCACGGTATGTCTGTTTCTACAAAGACTTCAATCTTCCAAAATCACGATGCACAGTAACAAAATTAGAGAAAATGGAGTCATGATGACAGAGTCAGGACAGATCATCTGTTCCATCCCATACCCAAATGCAGGATGAGTGTAACCCTTTCCTAACAGAGCCAGGTAGTTATGCAAAACCTGTGTTGTTGTTATTGATGCTTTGTTGCTTGAAGTGAGATTTTTACTGTACGATTGCACATCTATATCCCCAGAAGGTATGCTACTATAGTCAATTCTAAAAGAACCAAAAAGACACAGGCACTTCATCTATGCACAGCTGAAACTGGCAAAATACTGTAGGAAGTCACCCCACTTCCATGAGTGAAGTGGATTCTAGATGACATTCAAACAGTTGGCTGTGGGACAATGACATACTTCATGCCAGAATTCTCCTATAAGCTCTCTAAAATAGGAGACTACTCCCTTCTACTGAACTTGCAGAAGAATGTATCACCCTCAAAACCCACCACACAGTTCCCCTTCCACTATCACATCCAGCTCAACACACCAACTTCTTCTCTTTCCCTTCAGGTTCCCTATGACCTTTCTATTTATACCCTTAAAAAGTCAACTGAAAATCAGAAGAGAAAGCACTTCAGCGTTTAACCACTATAAACTCTGGACTAGAAGATGACTTTCAATATTGGTTTTAGTGTACCTACTCTTTTACACAAAATACTGCCACATCTTACTGCTCTTTTGATCATAAACTCACTCTACTTAACTTCCAATTCTCAGTCTTTAAAAAGTCAGTGCAGTGATCTCACTGTCTTGCCTGAATTTGCTTAATTCTACAGACATTTATTAGAATACAGTCAAAAAGATTATCTGAAGTAGTTTTTCACTGATTGTCAGCCTCCTCCTTTCCAGAATTCAGCCAAGAAGGAAGCTCTATTTTTTTTCCCACTGTATTCTGGAGAACATGCAGAAGAACAGATGATGATGCTACTGAGGACTAGCTACTAAGACTTTTTTTCCCCCCCAAAGTTCACTCTCCTATTCTACTCAGCTCATTTTAGCAAGAGGTTATAAAAGACTCAAATGGAAACCAGTTTCAGGACATAAGAGAGTTAACTAGAAACCAACCTAAGGCTAGCAATACAAAAAGCAGTTCTTACTCCTTCCTCACTTCCACTGATGTGGAACCAAAACACATTTATCAACTACTTTTTAAAACAAAAAGATTTTACAACATGCTGGGAAAAAAAAAACCACCACAAAAAAAGTCTTCTCAGCCTTGGCAGAGTTGACTTAAGTTACTCCCAGTAACCACACCCTTCCTGGTGAGGTAGCTGTTAGTTATGTAGGTTTCAAAGTAAAGATATCAGTGCCTGAAAGAAAACACCATATAATCAGAGATGATTATCTCATTTATGTGTTGACATAAAATCACAACTCTGATTAGAAAAATAACAAATATTTGTTCAATTTCTTGTAGAACTCCACTTCAAAGACATAGAGGCATTTGATGTTTTCTTCCAGCTACACTCATGAACTGATTATACCCTTCACATGCTCATGTTAAATCTAAGGTTTTTTTCCAAACCACTGTAAACTGAAGCTAAACAGCTGCAAAGCAAAAGTAGGCTGGTACTAGAAACTCCTCACTACAAGCCACATTTCCCCCCTAAATTGTAAGGCCATACATATTCAGTAAGTAAACCGAGGAATTTCATTAATTCAGAAACACATGATTTGAAATCTATATTAAACTGACAGAAAAGTAAGTCACTCCTCCTACTGATGTTTGTCTTCTCAGGACACACAGAGCTTACCACAGCTGCATAGCCTAATGACAGAGCTGCACTACTCTGGCAGTGTGCGAGCCTGCTCCTGTCAGCAGTTATTGGAAAGTCCTTTATGCTGCCAAGCTAACTCAGAGGTGGGCAGATGTGTGCCCAGCTGCACAGTGCAGATACAGAGAAATGTGGGGGGTTTGAAGTTTCTAGCTAAAGTGACACTAAGCTTTGTCTAAGTCTTCAAAGCTCATCTCCATGCAGCATCCATACTGCCCTAAGCAAGGTTGCTTACTGTAACCAGGCTTTACATCAAGCCAATTTTGTCCACTGTTATATCTAGAGCGTTAGCTACTTCAGAGTGAAAGGAAAATTATGGCTGAGTGTGAATAGGGTGTGTACATCCTAATACAGCAAGGGATGAAAGAAATCCCAACAAAACAAGCTGTTTTGAGAGCTGAAGTGAGAATGCATCTTCACTGTAAAACTGTAAAAAAAGACTTCTTAAAAGACTGAGCGGCTACAAATCACAAACTAACTCTTTAAAGGCCTTTCATAAACAGTTCTCTGAACATAAAACAATCTAAAGAAACCCTTGTACTTATTGTTACCCTCCCACGTTACTATTGAACACCTAAGCAAACTATGTATGCTTGAGCACTATTCTAACTGTAGACAATGGAAGAGCTAAGAGTACAACACATTGAGGTCTTTTAAAGAAAAAATAATTACATCAATATTACTTTCACCACTACCTGGCTCAGAACAACTTACATCCAGTTCACCTGAGCTCCTAAACCTAAAAGGAACTAGTAGAGACACCTAAACCACATTGTATGGGTTCTTGACTTCAAAAAGCAATCTGCTTTAATAACAAAGTAAGGGTTATTTACTGAAATAGTTAACTGTTTCTGTTTGCAGGTAAGAATACAGAGAAGTCAAACAGGATTTAATTTTATTTTTTTTTCTTTTACATTATTAAATTTTTGGTGTGTTTATCACAGTCAAAAAGCATTGAGCAGTGTTTTGGGGTTTTTTGATAACTGTTAGAATGCCAAGGTAACGTTGGCTTATTTGGAAGCTTAATTAGCACCTAGCAGAGGTAACCATAAACTTGAGCATTTGAATGGCCATTTGTTTGACACTTTTAGACTTCCAATTGTTCTGTAGGCACAGCAGAATAAAGGCAAGAATGCTTTGGAAAGACCAGAAAGTATCATCAACACACTAAATTTAATCTTTAATTTAAAAATATTTTAAAGGGCCAGACAATTAAATCCTTGCTCCCATTTTCATGCCTATTTAAAAGGTAATTTCAGACTGAGCTTAAATTTTTTACATCTGTCAGGATTGCCTACATGGGCAACTATGAAAACCAAAACAAAACCAAAATGGGAGGAAAACTGCTTTGGGATGAACACAGAGATTCTTCAAGGCATTGCAAGGCTGAAACAGGAGTGGGTTGGAGAAGAGACAGTAATTCACATGGTCAGATAAGGACCAAAACTAGAAGGAAAAAAAACACGTAAAGTCAGTTGCATGAAAATGCCCCAACATTGAGCAAAAGACATGCAAGGAAAACTGAGTAGCAGTGGAAGTGGGTCTGATTAGGTTTTGATAGATGGAGAAAACTAAAAATATTTCCCCACTGTACAACTGACATTATCCACAGTCTTTATTCAAATATATGGAACAAACTCTAATTATGGGAGAAATTTTATAAACTCCACAGTTTTGTAATAAAAGGGTCAGATGATTGCTTCATCTCAAAATTAAGACTGAAGTATACCAATAATGCTTTTATATCAAGCAGTTATCTTTAAGAGTGCATGAAAAAGGACAATTTACTTTTTAAAAGGGTGTCCTCTAAATATGGCATACATATAAAATACTCTAACATCCTGGATTTTTTTTTTTTCAAAGCTTTTTGAGAAACACACACAAATAATTCAGCTTTAGTCAATTTTATTTACAGTTTGTTTTTCTTTACATTTCAGAGCATTACACAATTACATATTCTCATTTTCTGACCTGCAAACAGATACCTTAAACGGAAATATTAAAAAAAAAAAAAAGAAAGAAAAAAAAAAAGAAGTTAGATACATCCAAAATGCAACAATTACACATCTGACAATTCACAAAGTGTAATTTACTAGGACGTATCCTAAGAATTTAGGAACAACCAGTCAGGAGAAAATCTGACCAATTTCAGCAATCAATTATTTACACATTCAAAACAAAGCCTCTCTTAAGCTAAACCTCCAGGCAAATGGCCTGAAAGATTTCTTCAGGAAGAAAGACCAGAAGTTATGATTCACACCTATGCAGCATTAACAGCCCTTGATCCCAAACACTGAGCGACTTCTCAGCTTTGTCTTAGAGCTACAGGCATCCCTCTCAGCTTCTCAAACCCTGAAGTGTTATATTTGTGCCCCCGTGTGCATAGAAAGGCTGAGTGTTTAAGTGGTCACTATGATAAAACCTCATTTAACCTGGTCTTTAAGTTACACAGATTTTTCTTCCTTCACAATTTCAGCAAGTCTTCTAATGCCATTTCCACTGGCCTGTATGGTGGGGCCTGCCTCCTCCAGATGTTTAAGTAGGCTTTGAACCACTTTGCACTGGCCAGACTACATACATTAGAGACTATTTTAAATCATCTTTAAAGACCATTTAGACAAGGCTTACATTTCTACACTTCCCTGATGGGCCACCTAAGAAGAAAAAAAAAAAAAAAAAAGAAAAGAAGTCACAACGCCTACTTTCATCCCTTGTGTTAACCCTTTGCCACACAGCAACTAGTTATATACTGGGTAGAAACTACTAAAAAATTCCCTGCAAATAAGCTGCCTTTCAGCTGAGGCTATGGCTCCTATGCATTGGGTGTCTGAGGAGGTTTTTTTTTTCCTTAAAAAAAATTCTCGCTTGAAAAATACTGAAGTTCTCACTTTAGGCTAATTCTGATTGCATGTTCAATTCACTTAACTGTCAAGAAACCGCTACAAATGGAACAACTTTAGTATAAAAAGCAGTCAACCGAGTGCAACTTCTGACTTGGCAAGTCCTTCATGGTAGTTCTCTAACTAGACTATGAATTTTGTGGAGCCTCCAGATTTCTTGCCTACCTTACTTCCCATGTTCACGTTTCAAACTGTGTCAGCAGGGCCCGAACTTCGGGAGTCAGCTGCTTAGCAGCCTTAGCTGCCTCTGTGACGGCCTTGCGGTAAAGACCCTTTCTCTTCTTATTAAAGCGCAACTGGAAGCTTTCTAAAAAGGGGGAGAGCTGTGCAAGAGCAAGAAAAGATGTTGTTGTGGAGCCAAACCACGAGATACGAGCCTCCTGTCGAACTAAAAGGCCATTATCTTTCCGGCTCACAGTTATGGTAAGAATACGGGCTGGCCACCAAGGGAAGCCATAAATCTTGGCCCAAACAATGTCCCCTACACATACGGTCCTGCCATCTGGTGTGACACATTTAGAGACGTTTTTGGAAAAGACTTCCGTTTTCAAGGAATTACTGAGCTTTTTCTCTTCCTTTGAAGAGGAGGAGGAGGAGGAGGAGGAAGGTGCATGCATGCTGCCTGGAGGAAAATCAAAGCTTTCAGTAGAGCTACACTCAGAGTTGGTAGATTTCAAATCATCTGTGCTATCGCTACTACAAACTGATGCACTGGAAGAGTCAGATTTCTTTTGATTAAGGGTCATGTAAACCGTTATATTGCTTTTGCTGCCTCTCTTGCCCAATGTCTGGTGTTCATCCTGATCAACAGTTACATGCATTTCACTTGTGTCCTGAACCTCACTGCTGGCCTCTTCAGGGCCTTCTGAGGGGCTCTGATTTTCTGAAGGGGCCTCACCTGCTGAGCGGGTGGAGGAGCAGCGAGACTGGGGCTTAGTTGCCATCTTGCCACTCCGTATTTTCTCAAGTCCTGTCTTGAGAGAAGAGTCATTTTCTTCATTCCGATACCTTTGTGGCTTTAAACGCAATCGGGGTGGGAGGGAACCTGAGCTGGTGTTCTGGAGACGCCGCGTGAAGTGGACCTTAGAATGTGCATTTTTGGAAGAGGAGGTTGCACTCTGCTTCTTTTGTGCCTTTTCTTTGGCCATTTTCAAGACTTCCCGAGCTTTTGCATGATCCATGTTTTTGCTCTGGAGAACTTTTTTTGTACTTAACTGCGCTTTTGAAGTATTTGCTTGTGCAGAAACTTTAACTACTCTGCTTCTGCTATGGGCAATATTTGAAACCTTGACCACAGCATTCCTTTTCTGGCTTTCATTTTGGCTTTTTCCATCCACCTTATGGTCAGTCTTAAGTTTTTTATTCACAGTAGTCACACTCTCGTTTCTTCGCTTTTTATTATCCTCATACTTTGAAGAGTCACTTGCATTGCCACCTTTTTTTATTTCCTTTTTATCTGCAACAACACTGTTTTTGCACTTGTCACATAAGACCTGCCGGGGTCGTAGTTTGATAGCATTCATAATAGAAGTGGGCTCCTCCCTGTACATTTTACGCTTGGGTCGCTTAATTTTCCGGGGTGGAGGCTGAGGTATTGACTGGTTATACGTGTCCCTGATAAACAAAGGAGGAGGGTATGGCGCTCCCTCGTGAAAGAGAGGAGGTGGTTTAGAAGTCCATAGGCTTTTAGCTATGCTAGGTTCTGATGGCTGCGTCAGAGAAGAGTCATCAGGGACTGCAGCATTAGATTCACACTTGACCTGTGCCTCATCTTGGAATGGTTTACTTTGGAGCTGCATGGCTTCAGGTTTGTCCTTGTATTCCCTTTTAGGAAATATGGTCACAGGAATTCCATGGGGTCCAAACCTTTAAGAGGGGAAGAAAAAAAAGAAAGGAACCAATTAAAAAAAGTTGAGGCTTCTTTTGTTTCATTAAAAATCGTCTGAAAACCTGTCCACATTCTGTAGCCACCATTTGAAAGATACAGAACTGCTGAAAAACTAAAACTTTGTACCTAGCCTTACGGTAAGCTTTGAAAAAGCAGGACACTAAAATCAGATCAGTAGAGAAAATCAAATACACAAACTTGAATCGCCTTGAGACAGCAGTAAAACAATTTTGTACTTTTAGAACATGTTTATCAACATACAAACTACATGCCAATCCAATCAACTCTAAATCTACCCAAAATTATTCCATACTAAATCAATGTATACAAAAGCAGCACCTTTTGCAAAATTATTCCATTTTTAGCACAGCACAAAAGGCTGAATACGTTTTGGATTTATGCAGTATAAATACTCGCATTGAACAGAGAGTACCATTATTCCTCATCCACAAAAGATTAGCACTTGATCATCTGATGAACTGCAGCCCAAAACAGGATGGCTTATTAGTTTTTGAGTTTCTTCCAGCAAAACTGCCCTTAGTCCACCACAGTATAAATCATTTCTTTCTGTTCTACAAACAGACTTTTTAAACCTTAGCCTACTTCTCTCCAGACTCCAGTTCTGCTGCCCTACTTGACTCAACATCTCTGAGAGAAGAGAATGAAAATTCCCTGTATGACTTGAGCATAGCTCAGCTTTCCCCTTAGTAACAGCAGTAGAAGGTTGCCTAACAGGTAACCAATACCGTCTGCAAAGCCTTGTACTACAGGAAACATTGCATAAGCAAGGTATCATGCCTGCATTTTCCTTAGTGAAAAATCAAATGGTAAATATATTAATTGCAACACTGTATCTTTCAATCCCCAGAGCAACAGCAGGAGGGATTTTAATAAAAACTTGCCTAGATTTCCTTCTGTTCCACTCCCCAACCTACCAGCTGAGACACCAGCCTTACACAGAGCTGTCACTAAGCTCTTCACTGCTTTTCAGCTCTGCCTAACTTCAGGTCCCATACGCAGACTAGGGTCTCGCTTCTATCAGTTGGTATATGAATAGTTTGCCTCGAATGCAGTAAAAAGTGATAGACAAGGTTGCAATGCCAAATCACCCACTCTGAATCACTAAACAAACACCATTGTGTTTATCCCACCTGACAGAACGAAATATTTACTCAAGATTTGTCCTCAGGTGAACACTACTTCTAGCCGCACTGCAGCTGCTCAACTGCAACATCCTCTTAAATGATCGAAATGAAGTTTATTTACACTCTCTGTCTCTCAACTGAAGATAATGCTGAACACCCATTTATCTTCCATTCACACTCCGGCAAGAAACGCAGTTTATGCAAGTGCCTACAGGTCGACTTTATTTCTTTAAAGCTGGTTTTGAAAAAAACAGTCTGTGTGTTAGAAGATTCTTTACACTGTCACCAACAGAAGCCATCACTTGTTTGTCCTTTTGCTTATCTGTTAAGCCTCGTTTTACACTTAGAAGCTGCAACTGAAGGAAACAACCCACCCAAGATTAAATTATCCATCCAAACAATTTGCACTTCATCACAGAAGGAGAGCAGAAGCAGACAACCCAAACAAGGGGCAACCAAACAATTTTATCATCATAAAGAAAAGGGAATTTACATTTTAGCAACAGCTAACACCCGGGCACTGTTCCATTGCTAGCTTTGAACTCTGGAGACAGAGGCGGCAGCCCAGGTCGGCAGCTGCTAGAGCAGTTCTGTCCTTACCCATAGGTAATTAACAACAGTTAATTTCTGGGGTTTGAACCCACTCCAGTTGAATTCCATATCCCTCCAGAAAAGATCAGCATAACTAAATACAGTCTACTGCACTAGTGAAGGCTACAGAAAACTACAAACATTTACCACCTGATACAGGCATTTCTCCAGCCTTGCAATCTTGGATTGAACCACAAGAGACTCACCAATAACTAAATTTAAAGTTCCCTAAAGCCTCAGAAGTCCAAGTTTAAGACGTTATTTTTTCACAAACACTTTTCTTTCCACTGAGGATTGTATGCGAGTTGTTCAGTTCCAAGTAGGGCTTTAAAAGAAACTATCAGCTGCAAATAATTAAATTAGCAATATTTTCAGTGTTACTTGCATTAATAACTCCAGCTTCTTTAAGAGCAGTAACATCCAGATCCCATCTTTCACCACCTGATAAAGATTACAGAAATAAGACAGCTGACAACAATACAGGGTAAGATTTCTGATGTGCAAATTTCAGTCCCAGATAAACACCGTAAAAGCAGAGTTAGACAGGAGATTCATATCAAACGGGCAAAATCCATGCAGAGCACCATTCAGAACTCTTCTCTTTTTGGAACTCTATTTCCTAGTCCCTTACGTGACTTTTCCATTCTTTAATGCACAACCCTTTCCTCTAGAAGACATTTATGATGACCCTGTATTAGAAAGTGTATTGTTAGCAGTGACCAGGGAAGAAGCAGATTCACAGGGACCGCAAGGAGGTTCTTCAGAAGAATCCTATTGAAGTATTTAATCTCTCTTTCCCCAGACTTTGTTCTACTGCTTCACAAGCAAAATTAGCATGATTAGGGCTTCAGATGCATTTAAAAAGCCAAACAGAACGCTCAGCATATGACTGATAGCATGACAGCATCAAAAAATCAATACTGCAACTTAAGACTATCATTCAAGCATCTGCACAATACACAGGCCAAACAGCTGAAGAACAGAAAAGCCAAAGAGGAATTTAACTAATAGGCAAGCTTCCTTTAGCATGACACAAAAGCAATCCAGATTGAATCTCTGAAGCCAGTTTGTCTCAAAATAAAAATCACAAATTAATTAGAATCTCCCACTGCTGTCCACCTAAAAAATAACAAACTGTAAAATTAGAGAACAGTCACAGTTACCAACTAGTGCTAGTTATATCAGAGCAAACAAAGACATCATCCTTAAAAATGATGTGTCAGCAAAGACAGAGCTTGTCAAGACACAGTCTACCTGAAGATAAATTATAAGATAAATCTGCTAAGTCCAGAGACTGAATATCACTTCCAACAGCTCAGTGTATGATGCCTCCTTCACCTTGCCTAATAGCAGGTTGCATCCATAAATAGAAAAGTTTTAAGATGATCTTTGTTTCCTTCTGAGTGACTGAGGTTCTCCAGCTACGCAGTTTAGAAGAACTATGAAAATGAAAAACAATGGCAGAAAAACTTAGAAATGAAACAGTAAATGACACAGGAGAACAGAGACAAAGAGCAAGGTAAGAGTGAAGGCAAAATGAAGAATGGCCTCATTCTACTTAATAAAAGACGATGTGATCTTATAAAACCTATTCAAGACAAGGCATGACACAGCACCTAATTAGTTCAACAGGAAGCACAACTATTTACTGCAAATGCTAGCATTCTGAGCCCCATTTTCCAAAGACTAGTGGTTGGATCTTGAATACAAGTGCTTCCCATGCAGTCACCATAATTATTTATTATATAAGCTACCAGTCCAAAATAGCCAGGAGTGCCATGTGCATGCAGTTGAGACCTAAAAGTTGTGAAAGCTAATATGTGGTTCATCTACTGCAGAGATGGGCTAAAAGGCTACCATATAAAAAACCCAATGTAACTCTACTGTCATGACATTCACCAATTCCCCTCAAAGAAACCATTTCATATTTGCTGTATCAGTGAGCAAATCCAGATATTTCATATGTCATATGTTGCATAGTTAAGTAGAATAAAAAATGGCAACTCCTCAGAGTAACATCAGATTTAATATACTGATCCTAAGGACCACCCATCCCTACTAGAATCCCAGAAAAGGCTGTTCTTAAAATATACTGGACTAGTTTCCTTTTAAAAAAAGTCTCAAAAATAAACACCTCAGTTTGTGCCTAAGTTGTTCATTGTACAGCCCACTCCTGCATAACATCACATACATCTAGCTCAGTTAAAGGATTGCAAGGATTTGTTGATGGTGGCTCTAAAATGCAAAGAAAACCAAAACATGAAATGGGCATTTCAACCCAATTTAAGGCAGTTGTAGAAAGTAGTACTCTGCTGCTCCAAACATTCAAAATTAGAACCAGTCTTCCATGTTGCCACCAGCTTCCTCTCTTCTAAAGGTGTGCTGGCTTTTTTTTTTCTCTTTGAAAAGACACCTCTAAAAGAGAAGAGAGTTGAGATCCATTTTAAGAAATCAATCTCCAAGAAATTTTACAAGCAACCAGACCAATCAGTAGGATCCAATCATATTGCTGCTATACATATCACTTCAATATACATATGCATTAAAGACATAAATAGCAACAGGAACATCAGGAACTGTATATTAAAGAGAATGATGAGCTAGATGAGATCAATTCTGTCAGTCCAGTGATCTTCACATCGAGACCTTTCTTTTGACCAAGGTATGACAGAGACAGATTTGACTTCCACAGTTTGTCAACTGCAAATTGATCATGAATATGCAGCCAAGGCATCTTTTGTAGTTATGCAAAACCTAGTCTGGGTATCAAAAGCTCAGAACCCTGTCACTTAAAGCCATATAGATCTGTATTATAGATATGTTAACTTAAGTACTTCAGACAAAGTAAAAACTTTTTTTTCAGATCTAATCTCTACAGCAGAATTACTGCAACGAATTCATACTACTATTCAATCTCCATGCAAAACAACTCAGTTAAAGAGCGCAAAAAGAAGGAGCAAATTCTGTTTAAATGTCTACCTATGTACATAAACATCTAAACAATGCTGTAGCAAAGCATTTTTATGTTATTATGTAGTCTTAAGCTCCCATCTTTAGCCTCCAATGTCTAACTTAGTTCTCTATTGAAAGAAATAAAAATGAAAAAAACACCTTGTTCTACTAAGAGCAGCCAAAAGGACAGAACTCACTGAACAGGTTCAAAAGGATTTCACGATTGTCTGCAAATACACTGAATTAATGTCAAAGCACAGTAACTTCCACTGTTGTGGCAAGTGTTAAATGAAGTCTGTTAGAAATGACTATGATCAAAACTCATCTTCACTGCTAAGAGTACAGTAATCTCCGATTACCTTTTTTTCCATTGCCCTTACACTCAGTATCATCCAACACAAGCAATATCTGAAGCCATGTTCACTGCATGGATAAAAGTTTAGAGACTGGAAGTATAATAATGTGCTGAAATAATATAGAGCTAGAGATATATATTTCAAGCCTGTGTCCAAACTGGGAGCTTAAATTGTAACGTTCAATATACAATTAGATCACAGCTATTTGAACACAAAGTATTTCAGAATTGCTCTAAACAACCTATATTCAAAATACAGATTATGCAATTGCTCTTTTTTAATATACAATTTTCTGGGTGTGGTAAAACCTGATATAGAACACATTGCTTTAAGATGTACTGAAAAAAGCACACAGAAGCCAACCTAACAACTCAACGCTGTACTCACCTCCTGAGCAACTTTATACCAGGCTGAATAAGACTAGTAAATGCTTATTTCACTTAGAGCCCCAAGAACATGGCAAGGAACTGCAGGGTTAAGTGATTCTTTGGACATAACACATCATCAAGATTAGATGTTGCCTCATCATCACAAACTCTTGGTGCTAAGAAAATTTTGGTTAAAGATACGATAGTTCAAATTAAGCAATGTGACAGTTCACATCTACGCAAACATAATCAAAGACTTTCACTAATCAGTGTTAAATTCACTGTTTCTCAAGCAGGTACCTCGCCTAAAATCCAAGCTCTTGCTACTGGCACACTTTCAAGGGAGCAGAAAGACAAGAGTAGGGAAGGTATAAAACTGAGTTTGAAAGAGTATGTCAAGGAAGCTGGTTACAAGAATCCATCTTAGTCTCCTACTGCAATCACTACCCAAGGGGAAAACAATTCATGGATATCAAACAATATGCAAATAGATGAAAGAGTATATGAGCTAACAGTACATCTTCCCATGTTAAAAGCCCTTTGAAAGACTCAAGCTTTCAGGAAATTCAAACAGAAGTCCTTGTAATCAGGATGCCAATGAAAACTTTTTGAAGGACTATCCATTACAGAGAGAATGAACTAAGATGATAAACCTTAAGAGTCCACAGGTGATCCCCTAATCCTTGATCTCTCTCCCTCTCCACCCCCTCCTATAAATCAGAATGTGCATCTCAACTTTTCATTGGAAAGGACTTACATGTGAATTCACATAATTTCCTTCCATTTTCTGTAACATGAACTAAAATTTTAAGCTTCATACGAACTTCCACAGTTTTACTGGCATGCTTTATAAAGCTGATGGTTTGCTTAAACTGAAATTCTTTTACATTTTATATTTGTTGGCATTATTAGCTAGAAGTTTCAGCTGCATTTTGAAGTGGATGTTTTGCTGATACATGTGCAGGTGTTACACAATTGCCAAGCTCCGTGATTAAGATAAAATACCTCGAATACACACTTCAAGATCATTCACATACCAAATTCAAGACACATGGAAGAGAATGGTACCATTTACTGATGAACTCTAAGCCAATTCAGTGTCAAGATGAACAAAATTCAGCCCCACACTGGTGTAAATAAAACACAATTTAAACCATACCCAAAATTTCACCTTCACCCTGTCTCTTGAAGCCAAGACAAGTCAAGCTACTGTTACACAGCAATCCCACGCTGTTGGAATGCAGGGAAGCACACCATAAGAAACGCCAGTTTAACCATCACCAGTTGCAGCTGAATGAAGAGGAGCAGCAGCCTGCAGCCACTTCAGGAAAGGCAAGCTTCAGGCACAATCATAGACCAGCAAGAGTAAGCTCTACTGGTTGGAAAAAAGGAAAAGTCAGCATTCTTTGTACTGACTCAAAAATCAGAAGCAGGCTGGCAAGTGTTTTCAGTACAAGCAACAGTTTTAACATGCTCTATACCTATACTAGGAAAATCCTAGAAGCTACTCCAGTTTTGTGAGGTATTTTTGCTTTCCAAGTCATGTTCTCTAAGTGTAGTAAAACTCACTAGTACGTATAATCAACTATCAATCACACACATATCCCTCTTTCCAGTGTTCTGGGGATAAAAATGTGTCAAGATGTGTTATGTATGTTCCTTATACGCCAGAATTTCACCAAGCTACTTCATACATCTGAGAAACAAGAGACCTGGTGGTGAACTGCAGGAGCACCTTGTAAAGTGAGTGCAAGTGGAAAAAAAAAAAGGAAGAACAGCCCAACCAAAACCACAGCCCGCAGGTAACCCTGGGGAGCACATGTTACTGTTGAGAATGTGTATCATAGAATATCACTACTTCTACAGAACTTCAGCAATCCCCAGACACGGACAACCAAATGTCAGAACTTAAGAGCAGGGAAAAACAAGCCACATTTTTTTCCCAAGACTTCCGCTACTTCCTTCTCACATCAGCAGATCTTGAATTAGACTTGGTAGCACTATTTTTGACCCCGCTACCTTTCCTGGTGCATATAGTTACAATATGTTAAATTCACCCTGCAGAGTTTATGACATCAAAATGTGAAGATACATAGGCTGCAAGTTCCAAGAAGTGATAAATGTAAACAGTTTAGAAATCTAACAGATGTTCTGCAGATTAAGACAACACGAACCAGGGAACGGATGCAACAGTTCATTGCTAATTCTTCTGCAGCAGAAACTCCAATCAATATATTGGGAAAAGCATAAGATTGAAGAGGTTAGAGAAAAAGATAGCAGAAAGATATAGAAGCTCATCAGGTCTGTAGAATTAAAAGGAAATTTTATTAACCAAGTCCTGACTGTTGTCAAAACAACAAAACAGATTTTATCTCAATTCTCCCCTCAATCTCTGAGAAAAGGAGAAAGAAAAACCACAGAAATAATTTTCCTCATCCAGAACAAACTAAAAGCTGAACTTCTTAATTTTACATATTAAGATTATATGCTCATCAAGTAGTTCCTTACTGTCTACTTCCTCCAGGTGCAGAGCAAGATTTACACTAAATGTGAGCCAACAGGTGGCATGAACATCTCCTACCCCTAAGCAAACAGTAGCAGTCAAGTACTGTATATCAGCAAGCTTACAAGCTCTGTTTAAGACCCATACTTAAACAGCAGAGTAGTTTTCAATGACAGTCTGTACAATGACAGAAAATTAACTAGTCATGAAAGAAGCATTTCACTATTCACTCTGACAAGATGGAACTGTCTTCCCCCGCCTGCCCAATGGTTGGCTGAGGTTCCCATCTCTCCTGTTTGCCCAACTCCATCAAATATACATTGAGGAACTCGCATCAGAACCTTACCCTAGCATGCAACAAGGCACTTGAAAGGTAATGGAAACAGAAATAAAGAGTAAGATCACATTTTACATTTGTAGAGTAACAGAAATGGAGGTATGTCCCTCTTTACGTAATGACTTACTGCATAAGAAATTGATTTGGAACTCAGTAGATATGGATTCCTATTTTCTGCTGATATCCAAAACTTCCTGTGCACCTGCTGACAGGTTCTCAAGACTGCCATTAGTACAGGGCACAGAAAATACTTCCTTACCTCGAATAAATGTAGGAATAAAGCCTATTGAACACTGAGGTGCCCATGTTCTTGCACTGTAAATTGGACAACCTATTTACCAGGCATAAGAGAGAAAGAGGAAATCAGATCTTGAATACAAACATCACTGACTTCAGTACGAAGTCCACAAGAATAAAATGCAAAGTCAGTGCATCATTTCAACAATGGAAACAGGATTAGAAAACAAGAAAGAAAAAAACACTAAAAGAATTAAACAGAGAAATATAAGGGGACCTTTTTTCTTTTCTTCCACTTTGAATTTCAAGTGATTCAGAAATAAATTGAGACAGCTAAAGAGAGCTCAGTGGACAGGTTTTTAGAAGTCTTTGAAACTTACTCTTCTTAGTACTGTACAGAAGTAGCACCTCATTGTCCTGGAGGCAAAAGCAGAAGTTAGAATCCAAAATAGACTAGGATGTATTTTCTTCAGGGTATACGATGAAAACAGTATCAGCATGTGCAGCAAATGCATCACCCACTTTTTGAAGCTATTTAGTAAATTCTAATACAAAATTTGATTTTTATTTATTAAGAATTGGTAGGCTTAAGATACTGGTTCCCTTTTCATTAAGAAAGTTTATAAGATTATTCCTACACAACTGAATCAGTGGAGACAGCTTTCAATAACCACCATTTTGATTCCAGAAATCCCAATGTTTTAATCTAAATGCATGCTGGAATTTAGACAGGTCTGATTTAACTGTACCCTTGCTTTTTCTTTGGTTTCCTTTTGGTGGTGTTCTTATTTTTGGCACAGTGGAAAAATTTAAGAGTAATTTCAGGGCCTGCCAAAGATATGGAAAGAAGTTCATGAAAAATGTTAATATTCTATAAATCTGCATGCTGCTACACAAAGCAAGCAATCAAAAGATATAAAGAACAGCTGATATCCAAACAGTACTATCATTCACTTACCACCAAAGTCCTAAGTCTAGAATAAAATTTAAATATGGGAAATTGATACACCTGTTTTCCAGTAAGGCTTCAGTTTTACAGGTAATAAGACCTTGGATTATTTCCACAGTTTGCTTACCAGTAACTTCACTTCCCAAGACCTGTCAAAAGAGACTCCTATTCACTTTTGAGTATTTACTTGTCACCAGCCAAATAGTACAGACCTTGTGTCTAGTAGCTCTCCAAAGAACTCGACTTTTAGATTTTCAATTTCACCTTCTGGACTCATACGTAATAAGCACCTCTGCAGAAAGTCCAAGATCATATGAATGTAGAGAAAGGACTAAGTCGTTTTCACTGCATAAAAGAATCTGGGAGTAATAGCACAAGCCTCTCTATATATGGTTACAAGCTGCAGCAGGGGAGGTTTAGGACTTATTTCTTCACTGAAAGGGTTATCAAACATTGGAATGGTCTGCCCAAGGCAGCAGTGGAGTTGCCATCCCCCGGGGTGTTCAAGCATCATGTGGACCTGAAGCTTAAAGAGCATGGTTTAGTGTTGACCCTTCAGTGATGGGTCGAGGGCCAGACCGAATGATCTTTGAGGTCTCTTCCAACCAGATATATTCTGTGATACCACTTTTCCATAGTTCCTTCTGTGAAGACTTGCCCTGGGGGCCTATGCCTCAGATGCATGCTTCCACTGAGGTCACCATGCAAAAAGCAGTTTGCCTGCTACAGATGTCCTTTACTGCAAACAGCTGCTGTCAGATTTACTGCATGAGAGAAGGATCTTCAGTGCACACAAAAAAATGTAAAAAATCAGGGAAATGAGATGCTTTTGGACAATGTGTATTTAGCAAGATATGATCTTTTCCAGGTGTAAGGGACATACAGACCCCTAGAAGTACAGAAGCCCATGCTTTGTCATCCTGCTAACCAGGCTAAACAATCTAACTCTGCTAGCATAAGTTCAGACCTACAAAAGAAATTATGCTAACTCATGACTTAAGTTGTAATGTCAGCTTTGAGACATAATATTTAACAGTAAAAGTGAGCACAGTTTGCAGATCAAATGTTAGTATTTGGCTTCAGACTGAAAACCTGCATTTCAAATCACAACTGACAAATGTAAAACTTACTTCCATGACACTATCCAAAAATTAGGTTTTCAAAAAGGCCTTCTGTTTCAAAAAAAAAAAAAAAAAAAAAACCAAGAAACTAGGTCCAAGACAAAAGTGATGGTCCCTAATATTTCCTTTAAGAAAGTATTGACAACATTGATATTATAGGAAGCGATTAAACAGCTGGGGAGTGATAAAAGACACAGGATCACACATGCAGTTTAAATCTGGGGAGAAAGGTGCACTGCATTTTCTGCATCTCAATTATTTTAAATAACTCTGGTCAAATTTCACGTTGCTGTCATGCATATCCTTATATGTTTAGAAAAGAAGCACTAAGACGAAGAGGTATTTTCACCTCTGAATAGTAGATTGTTCATAAGACACACAGGATCACTGATGACGTGTGGTCTCCCAAGAACCTCTTGTTATAGGAAGGCAATGTAAAAAACGACCCCCAAACCTCACAGTTTGATAAGGCTTAAGTAATTCTGTGATACGTAACTGTTCCTCTCCCCAAAAGGGTATTTAAGAACCATTAAACTTCACCCCATTCATCGCATTGAAGGAGCAATCAGTACTAATAACTGTACTTCAGGACTGTAATAGCCTAGCTTGCAAGCCATTATTCTGAAAAATAGTATGTACTGAAAAATAAGGTTACCTAGGCAATGTAAGACAAGCCCACAAGAAAAACGGATCTCTGGGTCTGTACGTTTCGACAGACTCCAGAATGAACGCCAACATTTGTCGCTCAGATCCTTTTTTCCCCAGCAGCCGGGAATGCTGGAGGCCCGACGTGAATCCCGACCCAGTCAAAAGGATTGTGCCTATGTGCTCGCCCTCCTCCAGGCTCCATCATTTTCTCTTTCTCACTCGGGACTACTGTTGTAAGGGCACCACTGTAAAATGGGTGGTCGGACAGCCGCTGGCCATCGCTCCCTTCTTCCACGAGTTGAGGCCGGGGAGCGCAGCGCCCTGCCCTCCCCGCTCCCTACACCCCCTGCTAGAAGCGTCGAAGAGGATGCCCGCGAGCTGCTGCGGGCTAGAACCACTTGCCCCAGGCAGTCTCACGGCTTCGGGCTTCCCAGGGCGAAGGCGGGGAGTCTGCTGCCGTCGTGCCCCGCGGCTACTGCCCAAACTGCTCCCCGCCGCTGGGCGAGCCCTCGAGGGTCTCGGCAGGGACCGCCTCCCCCCCTCCCCGAGGGCAGGAGAGGCGCAGGGCGGCGCGGGCAGGCGGCTGCGGGCAAGCTCGGTGCCCTCATCGCTGCTGGGGGGTCGGGCCGGTTCCCCCGTGAGATCTCACCTTTTAGAGAGGTCCATGAGGACCCCAGAAAAAAGCTTCTCTCCCAGCCGGAATGAGACCACCAGGGCGTCCTCGATGATGTGATCCAGGGTGACCCGCACCTCGGAGCCAGGCAGCAGCGCAGCCTCCACCTCCCCTCCGACCGGAGGCACGGGCACCGGGGACTTGGGCTCGACAGCGGCAGCATCACCAGCATCCGGCTCCTCCTCCTCCGGCCGGGACGGCTCCTCCCCGGGCTCCGGCTCCGCGGAGCCCCCAGTAGCCGGCGGGCAGGGCTGCGGCTCCTCCTCGGGAAGTTCAGGGTGCCCAGCAGGCGGCGGGCAGGGCTGCGGCTCCTCCTCAGACTCGGGGCTAGGCGCTCGCCGGTGCTCGGCCTGGGGCAAGTCCACCTCCGGGGTGGAGGGCGGCAGCTTCTCCGTCCTCTCAGCTTCCGGCTCCCGAGTCCCGGCCGGGCTCCGGGCGAGCTGCACAGGCGGCGGCTCCTCGGCCTCGCCAGGAGCAACCTTTCCCCCGTCGGCCTCCTCTCCGTCAGGCACCACTGACTCCACGGCCTCAGTGACGGCAGGGAGAGGGTCCGCACCGGCCTCGCTGCCAGGGATAGGCTCCATCTCGGGCTCGGCTTCTCCGGCCCCCCCATCGCCCGGCACCGCTGCAGTAGCTGCCGCCTCCGCAGCCATAGCCGCCATTTTCTCTGCTGCTTCACCGCCGCCTCCCTCCAGCAGCGGGATCGATAACCACGGCCTTCCCCGCCCGCCTTGGGAGGGAGAGCCCACCCCCTAGGCTCGTATCTGGCAGCCTATTGGTGGGCGAGATGCAACTTTCTATTTCTACTGGGGAACGGAATAGTCCATCAAGCCAGCGGCAACTTCTCGTTGGCCGGCAGGAACTTCATTCAATGAAGAGTCGGGAAGAGGAAGAAGGGGTGTGGTTTGGTGCTGAACGGGCCGTTACAGATCAGAGGGGCTGGACCTCTGGGGCTGCTCCTCTGTCTCATTGGTTGAAGGAGGAGCTGCTCCCGGGGGAGGCTGGTAATTGGAGGCGCCAGGCGTCTGTCAGGGGAGCGCGGGGCAGGAGTCGTGCGGTGGCGGGCGCGGGTGCCGCGGGCGGCCGGGAGGGGGCGCGAGGGAAGATGGCGTGGGCGGCTCAGGGTCGGTGGTCTTTGGAGCGGTACCCCCAGCTCGGCCGGCAGTCCTGTACGGGAAACTGCGTGTGTGTGGGGCGGTGCTGCGGTCTGTAGCGCTCCCTGCCCCTCTCTGTGAGGGCGAGCGGAGTCCTTAGCGGAGGGATGATGGGTCGAGGGGAAGAGCAAAGATCTGAGGGCTGCAGAGGGCATAGTGTCTTTTGTGTAGTAAATCAACGCCCTAAGAGATTAAGTGGCATAAATTAGGTACATCAGATGAAGATGAAGAGAGTAGCGTGGAAAGGGTGAGAAAAAGAGTTAACATTTTCCCCTTAAATCTTCTGAATTGGTGATTTTTTTTTTCTTCCTGTGGCATCAATGGTTTCTACCTTGTGGGCATTTTGTTCCCCCAGCTAGGAAATCTCACATTTCCTAAACAAGAATCAATTAAAGAGTTTTAATCTCTTGTATGAATGATTTTACATTTTGAGGAGCCGTTGTGGAAAGGAGGGATTTGCGGGGAGGAAGGATGGATTAGACAGAGCGGTGAGAGCGACTTGTGAAAGACGAATGCGATCTTAGGGCATGAATGGTTTTATTCTCCTCAGTGCTTTTATGGGGGATTTCAGCAACAGGTGACCTTTTCTCAAATGTAACAACTTCTTAAGAGAGGCAGGGATCTGCTAGAGAGGGTCTAGCAGAGAGCTACAAGGATGATGAGGAGACTGGAGGGCATACTTTGTGAGGAGAGGCTGAGGGACCTGAGTCTTTTTAGTCTGGAGAAGAGAAGACTGAGAGGGGCTTTGATAAGTGTTTGTAAACATCGGAGGGCTCTGGGCGGAACACAGGCTCTGCTCACTTGCTTCCTGTGAAAGGACTAGAAGCAATGGGTGTAAGTTCCAGCGCAAGAGGTTCCACTTCAACACAAGGGGGAATTTCTTTACTGTAAGGGTCACAGAGCACTGGAACAGGCTGCCCATAGAGATTGTGATGTCTCCTCTGGAGACTTTCAAGGCCTGTCTGCATGCTTTGCTCTGCGATCTGTGCTGGATTGTGTGGTCCTGTTCTGGTGGGGGGGGGGTCGGACTCGATGACCTCCTTGGGTCCCTTCCAGCCCCTAATATCCTGTGATCCTGTGTGAAGTTAGCTCTATAAAATTTTCTTTATTTCTTTTCTTTCATGTTAATGCCATTTACCGTCAGACTTCAAAGTTGCTGCCAACTGTATGCTTGAGCGTGTCCAGAGAAGGGTGACGAGGCTGGTGAGAGGCCTTGGGCACAGCCCTACGAGGAGAGGCTGAGGGAGCTGGGATTGTTTAGCCTGGAGAAGAGGAGGCTCAGGGGTGACCTTATTGCTGTCTACAACTACCTGAGGGGTGGTTGTGGCCAGGAGGAGGTTGCTCTCTTCTCTCAGGTGGCCAGCACCAGAACGAGAGGACACAGCCTCAGGCTGCGCCAGGGGAGATTTAGGCTCAAGGTGAAGAGAAAGTTCTTCACTGAGAGAGTCATTGGACACTGGAATGGGCTGCCTGGGGAGGTGGTGGAGTCGCCGTCCCTGGGGCAGTTCAAGGCAAGGTTGGACATGGCACTTGGTGCCATGGTCTAGTCTTGAGCTCTGTGGTAAAGGGTTGGACTTGATGATCTGTGAGGTCTCTTCCAACCCTGGTGATACTATGATACTACTATGATGATACTATGATACTATGATACAATAGAAACAGCTAACCCCTGGGTTGTTAGTAAAAAACTTAATAGGCATAGAAAATAAAAAGAAAAAATTTGCAAGAGATGAGACCAAAAAATCCTTGATCTGATTTAAGGCCTGATACTACATGCACTTTTAATAGTAGGAAAAGTGATTTGTACATAGCTAATAAGTAGTAGTAATATGAAGAATATTTATATATTGCCATAATGAAGGAGGACGTGGAATAAATAGTCTGTAACAGCTATGTATAACTGCATACATATAAAACATGACCTTGCAAGCTGCTAGCTCTGGGATTTTAGTAAGTAATAAAGGTCTGATTAACCTACTCTGTTGTCCTGGTTATAGTGGCTTGACTAGTATAACAGGTGTAAAGATTTTGTTTTGTGTCTGAGAGTGGTTTACTTTGCAAGGTGAACATACTGTTTGCATTACTGGCTGTGTGAAGTGTGTAAGGAACATATGGGAACATCAGGAAGAACAGCTAGACACATTTCTGGGGACATGCAGTAGAATTGTAGTTAATTTGCAAAAGATACAACTGCTTAATACGTTTTTTTTTTAATGTTTTGCCACCATACCTGGTAATGTGGGTAAGTAGAATAGAATGTGCTTCTTTGTGCAAGGAGTAGTAGATACTGAATTGCAATTTTTTTTTCCAGCCATGCTTGCAGCTTTATCAGCCTGTATGACAGAGAAACAGCAGATGGATCCAACATATGATCTGTGGCTTAAAAGAAATCAGATTTGGTAAGCTTTTCCAAAACTAACCTACCATTAATATTGCTTCCTAAATCGTTTTGAAAAGATTTATTAGACTAAATTTGTAAAATATCTGTATTCCATATCCTGAGGCCATAATGCTTTCAAAGGTGACAACTGTCTAGGTTCCTCTAAGGCTGAATATGTTGTCACAGTTCTGGGGAGTGAATGAGAACATTTGCGTTTCTACTGAGTTACCTTCATTTCAAAGCATTCTCTGTGCAAGGATTTCAGTTTTAATTGAGATCTGAGATTTTAGAGCATTTGTATATTCTCTAAGGAGAATGTGACTGCATCTCTAGAACGTTCACAGAAGTTGCAAACCGTTTGTGACGAATTCTCATTTAGAAGAAGCTTGTTGTACAAAACCAGCCAAACAAACATAGAACACCACACGAGTAGAAGGACAACTCTGCTGCTTTTTACTTTTGTTATTTTGGTCCCGTGCAATTACAGCAACACGTGTGTAAAATCGAGATTTGTTTCCCAAAAGCATTTTGCCTTAATCGGATGAGTCCTAGGACGGATGTGAAGATAGCTCATATGTAACACCACAAGTGTTTTTACATTGCTCTCCTACACAAAGAATTCCACTGTGCTTTGAGATGCTCCAACTCTATTTCAACAGTAGACCAAACCATTCTTTGCATGCACGCAAGTGTTCTGTACATTAGAGGTACTATCATCTCTCCAAATGCTTTTTTCATCATTACTGTCTTACACTGGTAATATTCTGTTTATTCAACCCAAGACTAGTAATATGAGGAAAAGGCATCACAGTAATGAGAAGGGCTGCAGGGTACAGGGATGTGTATTGTCATGTGCTTTAAAAAAAATAATAAATTACTTGGGGGTGGGTATATTTTGTTTTGGTTTGTTGATTTTGGTTTTTTGTGTGTGTGTTTGGGGTTTTTTTGTGTTTTTGTTTTGTTTTAACTAAGGATCTGTAATGCTCTGTTTCAGGCACTTGCACTCAGAAGTTTGCAAAAGCAAAGTTGCCATGCAGCTTTCATGCAGGGCAGGCCAGAACTGTCATATAAAACAGCATGGCTTGTGTAGATACTTTGTGTGGTTGGTGATTTTAGTTGTGCTAGCCAGTCAGTTCAGTCAGCCACAGCTGATATCTCTGATGCTGCTCTGCCTTCTGGGCGGCAGTAAATTCTAAGTCTACAAGACGTTACCAATTAATACAAAAAGACTACTCAGCCCTTGTGCTGATGGGACATTATGGTCCAATAGCTCAGCCCAGCAGGGTTTTTGTTATGTTAAATTCGGAGTTACACAGAGAATGGGCATAAAATGGAAGATTTCCCCTTGCAGACTTTGGCTAAGTTAATGCTTACTGAATTGCCTTGCTTTTTAGCAGGTGTTGCTTATGGAAGACAGTTACCATTAAAATGTTAACTCATCTTTTACATCTACTGGCGTCTCCAGCAATCCTTATGCTGAGCACAGAAAACAATCTGGTGTATGGCTGGTTAACACTCTGAATTGGTTTCTTTGCAGTAACAGAGACGATAATGTTCTTGACCCAGCACTTTGAACTGCTAGGAGGTCTTAAAACAGAATGTAAACAGCTATTTTGCAGTATAATTTGCGTGTTGAAAGGTGTGCGTTGAAGAAGAGGTATAAGGACGTTTACATACCACTCTAATGGCCAGCAGAAATGTGACACCATAAGTAACCCTTAAATGGAAGTATACTAACAGTAGGCTTGCAGATGCAGGACAAAACTTCTAAGTTTCACAAAAAAACCCTCACTACTCTTTTTTTAATCCCAGGTTCATTTGATCATCATTTAATTTCCATTTATTTTAAATGTAGCCTGTAATGTCTTTAGGCTAGGTTTGGGTTTTTGTGATTGGTTTGCATAGTGACTGGCATAGCTGAGGTCTTGTTTCTGTCCTGAAACCTTTAGAGACTGACAGAATAAAATTTAAAAAAAAAAACAACAAATTGCTCTGCCACACTTTCTGTAGATGAAAATGAATCTTCATATGTTCATCAAGTGATGGAAAAGACAGAAGTAGAAAGGAAGTGAATTTGAGAGAGGAGATGATAAAACTGGAGGGAATAAAATGATGAATTTGAAGGCAGGGCTAACACAGAGCTCTATGAAGGTGTGTTAACAGTGTGCTGGATGAGTGGGTAGTTGAAGAAATTGTAAGTTTGGGTTGTGTGAGTGAACAGTTGTAATGTGGTTGCATGATGCCTATGACAAGCAGAGGTGAAAGCTGGGACACGGGACACAGGAAGGATCAGGGCTCACATCTTGACTTTGTTCTTGTCGTGACCAAAACATGTTACTGCACTGACCTATCTGAGCAGAAAACTTTCAGGTCTGTGAATAGTCACAGCATATGTGTATGTGTGTGTTCAGTAAGTGCCTTGGGTTGGAGAGTATGGTTTAAGATGAGGTCTAGTGGTAGATCATTCTCTGGGCATCAAGTTCTGTAAAAGTGCACTACCATGAAGAAGCAGCACTAAATGCAAACTTGTAATGGAACAATATATGTAAGTGGAGTGCAGTCAGCGAAGCCAAAGTGCCTGATTACAGCATATTTAACAAATCACTTCCTTGAAGTTAATTTAGCTACCAATAATGCTGAAACTGGGATAGCAGTCTCCAGAATGGGCTGCGCCCTGGTAATTGCCTAGTAGCTGGAATTTGTGATGTTACTAGTATCCAGGCTAGCTGACTGTGCGAGTTCACTATGCCTGCTTGTGCTGCAGCTGGTCTTAGTGTAGGCATATGAGAGCTCTGCCTGAGTGTGGGAATCCATATGGAGTGTTTAAAGTGTCTTGATAGGATAGTCTACACTTTTCCTAATATCTAGACTGGAGCATAGGGATTTTACATTAGAAGATTACAATTTGAAGTTCTGACAGCCTTGCTGAGACTTTGTGACCACATGTTAAAGGAATTGTGGTTTATATACATCCATTTCTTGCTGGCTCCAGCAAAACCACCAAGAAATAGTGTACTGCAGGAAATGCCATACTTCTCTCCCTGTGTCAGTCTGAATCATAGTGTCAATCACTTCCCGTGGCTGCTATAGACACAGCAATTTCCTGTGTCCCTGAGGAAGGTCTGTCGGTCTTACAAAAAACTTCCACAAGTCAGATTTAGAGACCAATTCTATGCTGTAATAGATCCATCTTAACATTTGCAGTGTTTGCAAGGCGTGACCTGCCATTGTTGTAACATTTTCAGGGCTTTTCTATTTCAAAATAAAAAGTGTAACGGATTAAAGCCAATGCATGTAAGCAATGCAGAGAAGTGTAAGCAAACAAACATAGTAAAGAGTGTATGCTGCAGACTTGCTGCTTCTGTAGCAAGTTGGAAAAGTAATGCTCTTAAAACAACTGTTATTCACATTTAAGCTGCAGTAACATCCATACAGGAAAATTTTAACCTGAGAGTGTGTGTCTTGTGATGTGATGGATCTGAATTTGGCCTAGAACTGTTTATCTTGTCAACTAGGAATAACAGAAACAGTAGAATGCTGACCTTGATTACTTAGAGAAATGGGAATGATATGTAGTCTACTCTTATTTAGGTTTTTGTGCTGACAGAGCTTAAGAAGATGGGACAATAGAGGAAATAAAATCGACTAGTAATTATTTGGAACCATTATAGTTTGTGAGCTGAAGGAAGCAACTGCCAACACATCTCTGACACTGTGTCCTTCTTTGTCACTTACTTGTAACCTCAGCTTTGCTGCCTGTGAAAAATGGACAGTAACCATTCACAGAAATGTAATGTGGTTTAATTACAGTGAATGCTTAAAACTTGAGGATGGAAAGAGCCATGTAAGTGCTAAATGTTATCCTTGACAGAGACACAGTAGCTAGATAATTAGTCTTTCAGATACACCTAGTTATTCTATAAGTTACAAGATCATTTCTTCCCTTAAATTAAGATATTGACACACTTAGCCTTCTTCCTAATTGGTTTACATGACCATTTGGATATATTTCAGTAAAATGGCCAGTGAAGGCAAATGTTTTCCAGCTAGACATTGCCTTGCATTGAACAATTATATGTGGATTGGCTGCACATCAGATCTAAGCACTGCATTAAGATCAGCAAAGTAGGTTTCAAAAGTGTGCATATAACTGGCAGTCCCTCTTGAAGTCATCTGGACTTCATGGTTTACCTGAACAGAAGTAACTTCTGTCTCACAACCTTGTGTTATTGTTCATATGCCATTCATAACTGGTATGTTTTGTAACTGAATCCTCCTTTGAGCTTGCTATCTGTCTGATGTTTTGGAAGCCATAAAATGAAGACATTAGGATTCCACACTAACTTGGTTCTTTCTGCTTCACTTGTGACACAGTTTTGCAGCTGCTCTAAGGGGAAGGGAGTGGCACAAATGGCAATTTATCGAAGTTTCTCAAGCCTTTCCTTCTGCTTGAAGAAGCCAAGTAAGAGTATTGAAAGCTGGATCATACTGCTTACTCTGCCAACAGGTTAAGCTTGCAGTTAAAAAAGACACCCAACAAACGAAAAAAACCCTTGCATCAACACCAAAAAAGCTCACCTGCTACTAATGTCTGTGGTTCTTATGTGAGGGGGCAAAAAGCCACTCAGAACTGGAATCTTCCTATACAATATGATTGCATCATGATAAAGATATTCAGAGTAGTATTAATTTGTTACAATTCCACTGACTTTTAAAACCAATTACAGTGAGGATTAATTCATCCCTGTTGGTGCCTGCAACCACACACACAAAAGGCACTAAAAACAATTGAAGAGGTCATGGCCCTTTTTTGTATGCTGATGTCTCTGTGCCTGGGGTGCACATTTTGTCTCTTTATCAAACGCTCTGTTCTCTGAGTAAAATTACAATAAAAACTTGCAGTTAATAATTTTCAGTGCTAGACTTATTTTTCTTCCTGAGTTTCTTTTGGTAATATTTTGCTGGAAGATTGGTTCTTGTTCTTTCTTTGTCTGCCTTTCTCTTTCCTTTCTGTCTTTCCACAGAGTTCCCTTTTAACACATCCTCTTACTTCCTAAGATTTCATCTGATCTTCATGGTTTGTCAAGGCAAATGCTACCACCACAGACAAGTACTTTCAGCTCTTCTGATCTTGAAAATGTACCTCAGACTGTATGTGTCCTCATCTACTTAAATTTTTACATTCTTGATAAAAATAACGAATGTTCCACAGTGTTCAGTAATAATGACAACTTCGTTATTTATTTTAAAATACAGATATCAAGAAGGAGTTTATGGGAAAGTAAACTACAGAGATTGCTCTCAGGCAGCCTTTTGAGTAAGAGGGTGAAAGGGGAGAGTTGTAGTGTCCTTAAGTCCTTAATTTCTTTGGAAGGGAATACAAATTTTTAGCTATTCAGATTAAGATCTTTTACCTCCTCCTCCAAAATGAGGACGATCTGAAGACATTGCTGACATCTTGTCAGTAGCTTAGGGATGTGCATGGAGCATTCAGCACTTGGATCTGAGTGTTCTCATTCAACTTAATTTTTTAAAGTTAAATTAACCTTGAAAAATCTCTTTAAAAACTGTTCAGGACATGGTGGAGAAATTAATCTGGATCAAGCCATGGTACTTGGAGTTTTGGGTGGGAAATACTTTCCTTTGGCTAATAAAGGGTAAGTGTGGTCTAACACTGGATTGTCACATGCCTTAATTCCATCAGCAGTTTTCTGCTTGTGCCACTATTTAACCAGGCTTGGTAAGCCTAAAGTTGTAGAGACCTTTCTGTGCCAAAACCCTTTAAGTATGCATTGGAGAAAATGACGTACTGCTTTCAGGGAACAGGCATTCCCCTGCACATTGACAGGAAAATATGCTTGGCATGCAGTGACTTTCAGTGCTTTCTGAAATAAGAGCTCTTAAAAGACAGAGTCTGGCCACAGGACTGCAGAGTTCAATCCTTAACACAGTGAAATGACAACCTGAGCGCTGGGTCACTGATCACAAAGATATCTGCACTTCTGACCACTCTAATTCTTTCTAGATCTTAAGCTATTTTGTTGTTCCCAATGTATCATCTTATGTTCTCTTACAGATCTTTATCCTTGTCAGTGTCTCATGTTCTGTTTTCTTGTGGACTTTTAAGTTGAAGAACCCATTGTGCTAGTTGTTTCAAAACAGCTCCACATCTCCAGATCCTTTTGTCCTTCAGTCTTCCCAACTGCACCAGCTTGATATCATCTGCAAACTTGGTGAGGGTCCCCTCATTCTCACTGTCTATATCATTGATGAAGATAATCGAACAGCACTGGTCCCAGTACAGATCCTTGAGGGCCATCACTTGTTACTCATCTCCATCTGGATGTTGAGCTGTTGACTGTTACCCTTTGGATGTGATCATCCAACCAATTTCTTATCCACTGGAGAGTCCACCCATCAGATCTGTATCTCTTCAGCTTAGAGAGAAAGATAATGTGGGGAACTGCATCAAAGTCTTTACAAAAGTCCAGATAGATGACATCTGTTGGTTTTCCTTTGTCCACTGCTCTAGTTACACCACCATAGAAAGAGCTGTGTACAGCCCACGGAGTCTGAAAGAATGCTGAATTCAGGACTTAGTGGAAGTGTCTCTGTCAAAGCTGGAATGGGGTTCTTCATTTTTTTGTTATTTTTCTATTGGTCAAATGACTTCTAAAGCTGCAGACATCCCATTTTTAAATCATTAAGGTTATCAGGATTGATTGCATTTTTGTTCTACCAATATCCAGTCTTCTTCTGCCTGGTTAATATCAACTCTTAATGTGTAATGTACTGAGGCTTTGCAGTATTTTCTACAAAGTGTCTTGCAGTGTCTGTAGGCCAGGAGTCTCAATGCTGTAATTCAAGCATGGAATATTGTATTTTCTAGGCAAGTGCTTGAAGTCACCGCACCTTTTGTTTGCTTTTGTTTCTGCCTGATTTCAATACTAGACAATAAATTGTCTAGAGAAGACTCTGGAGAGGGCCTTATAGCTGTCTTCTAATATCTGAAGGGATTCTACAGGAAGATTGGAGAGGGACTTTTCATAAGGATGTCTAGTGACAGGACAAAGGGGAAATGTTTTGAAGCTCAGGGAAAATAGGTTTAAACTGAATCTTAGGAAGACATTCTTCTTGAATATGAGGGTGGTGAGACTCTAGAATGGGTTGCCCAGTAAGATTGTGGATGACTTCTCCATGGGGGTGTTCAAGGCCAAGTTGGATGAGGCCTTTAGCAGCTGAGTCTAGTTGAGAGGTGTCTTTGCCTGTAGTGGGGAGGTTGGAGTGGATGATCTCTAAAGCACCTTCCAATCTAAGCCACTCTGTTATTCCATGAAGTAAAAAACCATGCCTCCCTTAAGGAAGGCAGCTTGAGTGGTAATTCTCAGTAGGTACTGCAGATTCTTAAAGGACAGTAGTGTGCATGAAAACAGTGCAGCACGTGTGAAAATAACTGTGTTGTTTCACTGGGGTAGCAGCAGTAATGTCTGATACTGAACTGCAACTGAAGGATGAGACAATGTTTGTATCTCTTGTAACACAAATTCTCTTAGTTCTAGAGTTGTCCAACCAAAACTCTTCTCCTCCCACCCTCCAGCAAATAATAAAAATAAAATCATAAGCCTGCAACAACAGTTTCACCATTCTTGTAAGGAAATACGTTGGTGTAACTGTGCTCTCTAGTTGTACTAATCTAACTCCCCATGTACAGGCTTATCACAGGAAAAGGCCAAGTCTGCAGTACCAGGGATATGCTGATGTAGCTGTATGGAACATTTTTTTTAACAGATGGAGTTCCTTCCCCACTGCAGCTAAAACCACCATGCAGAATAGTACATACTCTACTAGGAAAAGATACCTTTGCCAGCCTAAATTTATTTCTGGAATGGTTGGTCAGAAGTGTGGTTGTTTTTCTTCATGCTCCTAGTAGGCATAGTTAGGTTGCAAAAACATTGAGGGCTCATGTAAAAGTGCATTTTTCTCAGCACAGTTTATACTAGTTTGAAAAATACAGGAATTTAACTGCCATAGAAGAGATTCTTCATTCTGAAAATATTAATGATTATGTTTTTTTTACAAATTGTAGGATTCCTCTGCTTAGGTTATGCTTAACTAAATAAATGAAAAGAGAGGGGAAAACTGTTGGAAAACTAAATAACTGTCATTCTGTTTATTATGATGATGATTTAAAACAGCAGCACAGCTTCTAAGCAATCTGCCCTTCATGTACAAGGCTCATTCTCTGTTTTTGAGGCCCACAGTCTAGATAACTAATGTTGAAGCACCACTAGCGTTTAGTGTTACTTTCTCCTACTTGTCATTGGTAACTGTGTCTGTTAGGTGTTTCCTGAATGTTCCATCACAAGTTCTTGCACTTCACTATGTCTGGGGGTTGTAAGTTTGTTCTGCTTTGGCATCCATTTGAGTTACAAAAATGTTCTGGAATGAAACTTGAATTTCATGATGTATCCTGTCAAGTGACACATTTCTGTAGTAAATAAGGTATGGTGAATTATACAATGCAATGTATCCCAAAAGAATTAACAGAGCTAATGCTCTGTCTTAATGACAATGAAGGAATTGAGTTGACCTCATGCATAAAATTAGAATGTTCTTAAGGTGAAGACAGCAATAATTTGGCATGACACCCTTAGCTGATGCTGCAGTCAAATTGTAGACAGGTCAGGTTCTGCTCCTTTAGGATTTGAATACCAAGTTCTTCCAAACCTAAATCCAATTCATTACTACTTTTTTTTTTTAATAGGATTTTCTAGTAAAGAAACACTGATTGCTTAGCTGTATAAGAAGTGCATCAGACTTTAATATTTTGTATTTTTGTATTCTTAATGGTTGTGCTTTTAAAAGATACTGGTTTTTTTTTTAATTTTCTTGTTTTAGATGATTTCATTCCTCATTCTTTGCTCAGGTAAAATTTACATTGTTTTCAATGCAGTTTTCCCAGTAAAGCCCTTGGAATTGCACCCAGTGTTTTTCATCTGGCAGTGCATATTTCATACCATGGCCTATGCTGTACTTTCAGGCAGAGAGCAGATGTTGCAAGTGTCTTAGGTATAAAATATGAAAATTGTAAATGCTTCTGTAGGCCACTCTATTAGAACAAGGTAGCAATTTAGTAGTTCAAAACACTGATGTCTGTTTCTCTGGTTTTTTATCATGGATTCATACATACCTATGAATGTTTTTTTTACATAAGTAACTCTGTGGTACAGTAACATTTTTGTAATTTTAAGCTTTTTTTTGGTGTTTTTGTTTCTATGGAATAAATTTAATATAAAAGGGATTAATTAAGTTTTTTCTCTCAGAATAAAATCAAGTTGACTGATTGATGCAAGCATGGGCCAGTGACAGACCAGATCTACACAACTGCATTCAGATTGGAGGCCAGGAATTCTCTGCCACATTAGTAGAGAGACTCCAGTTACAAATTCAGTATTGTTTTGCTTTTCCTACACCAATCTCAGCTTGATTGTAATTTTCTGAAGTCACCCAGGGTGACTCAGATCTGGTCAAGCTAAAATAAGTTCTTAAATTATTCCTAAATAATGGCAAAAATGAGTCACTTCAGAGAGCTAAGCAAGTAGGAAACAATCCTATAGGTATAAAACAACCATAAAGCTTTGTATGGTTCAATAGGAGAGAAGGTGAGTCAAGGATGAATACAACTGGGACGCTTCTGTTAGCAGAGCAGGTGAATGGACAGAAGAGAGGTACAAGAGCTATGAATGGGGAGGCAAAGTGGCCTGATACTTGGATGATTTGTTTTGGTTCAGTATAAGCAGCACATCCAGAAGAGAAGAGGTTTGAGCTGTGGCCTGGACCTGAATGTTCTTTTGAGGAGAGACTATGATAATTAACAAGGTGGAAATAGGCAGCAGACTTAAAACTCTGAAGGCAGGTGATGAGGCTGTGACACGGCTTACACCGTGAGAGCACATTCCTGGCCTTCATTAGCATTTTTGTTGCTAACTGTATCAGCCTGGGTACACATTGCAATTAATAACTGTGCTTTCTCAATAGTTCTGGGAAAATCTGTGCTACTGTTGTATACCACAGGGAGTAGTTACTGTTTTGCAAAAACTGCTGTTAGCTGTGGGAAAAATACTCTTGCAGTGAGCTGCAAAACAGGAGAACATGGTACAGCACAGTAACACATCAAAAGTCATGTTTAAATATGCTTGCTTTTTAAAGAGTTGTGCTTCCCAGCTGTCATAGGCAAAATACAGTGCATGTGCCGAGTCAAGAACTGTAATTTAGAGTTGGCTTTATGAGTGTGGTTACAAAATTTGGTGAAAATTCTTTGTATAAAGGCAAGACCTCAGTGATGAGTGAATTTACAGTCAGGTATGTAGTGAGACATAATCTTTTAGCTCTTTTCTCATTTGTAGCCTATTGCTGCTATCTCTTTACTATCCTATTCTTTGCTAGAGCAGTAAATCTGAAGACCTAATGGTGTATAAGCCCCTTTGAGGACAGCACTGACTTTTAAAATATTCATTTCTATGCGGATCAGGGATATCCCAGTCTGGCTGTAATCAGAGGAAGAAAGGAGGAGACAAATAATCACTGAACATGACTGTTTAGGGAGCAATTTCTGTCAAAAAAACAATCAGCAGCAAAGGTAGATATGAGCTGGCCTTGCACCCCCAAGCACAAGTAAGAGTGATGTAGGCTTGTTTGATAGCCATAATAGTCTAATTGCTTCTTTCTACTCCTTCATCTTCTAGCCAGCTGCTTCTCTTCACTATGCTGAAATGCCTGTTGTTTCTTTCTGCTAACTGCTGAGTAATGTAGGGCTGCTGAAAGGTACCAGACTGACAGCAGCAGGGTCTGCACATCTTTGTTTATACCCAGAGTGCAGCTATATCATGAGCTGTGACAGCGCCCCTTGTTACACTGGTGAGATACAGCCCTGACCTGCAGGGACAAATCACAAAGCAGAGCATCCCTCAGGGCAGCTCAATTCTCGGTTATTTTTTGTCAAAATGGTGCTGGCTGTGGCTGTGAATTGCATGTTCTGGAACAGCAGTACACCTCTTCTTCCAGCCAGTGATCCAGGCAGAGACCATTTCATAGCCTGAGTTATTCCAAATGCAGTAGACCTTTGTGCTATGAAATCGATTTGCAGCTGGTTTTCCAGCTACTGGGAGTTGAACTGACTACCAAATTTATCTTGCCCAGGCTTAATGAACAGTCATCAGGTAGTAATGATCCTACTGGTCTTGATTTAAATGTAAGTTATATCAGGGATTGGATTCCAGATCCCTGGAGTATTTCTTGTGCCATCTAAACCTCATCAAAGCATCTTGGTGAAGCTTATTTAAGCTAACATGTTGTACTGCGTGTTGGCAAGCATCTGAGGGAACCCATGTATCAGTTACTGTGGCTCAGTCGTAATGTGTTAACTCAAAGTAACTTCATTGTGTCTGTCCCTCAGACTTGTGTTTTATTCATACAGAGGCATAGCTCTAGGCTCTTTTCTCTATTCCCCTTTGCCTTTCCCTTCCCACTTTCAGTGGATAAACTCTAGATTTTTTTAGAAATAGGTATATAAAATGAATTATGATGGTGAAGAAAAAACATAACCACATAAAAATTATGTAAACTCATATCTGACTGTGTGAAAAAATAATACAGAGACCACAGCAACTCCAGAGCTGGCTCAGCCAAGCAATGTCACATAAAGCTCTTTTGCTTTAATTTTTTATTTGGATCATGCCTGTATGTAGGTCACAATGACTTAAAAGAGAAGGCACTGACCAGATGAAGCCAGACCTTTCCACAAAGTATCATTGAAGGAGAAGGATTCTTTCTTAAATGGAAGACTGAAAATTATCACTGAAAGTATTTCACTGTTCACTGCTATTTCACTTAGTTGTGATTTCCGGTACCAGTGACTGAGCAGAGAAAAAAAATGTAGTGGTGATGTTCTCAGCTTTCCTGGCTCCTGCTTGCAAGCTACCCAGTGCACAGCAGCAAGATGCTATGAAGCTGGTTCACGACATTTTATGCTGTGATGGCCCCATATAAATTAAGTCTAGCTTGATCATTCTTCCTCGGGTATAAAGGAGAAAAACCTCTTGCTGCAGCTCCCCATACAGTTCAAAATTTCTGCTTTCCTTCACTTCTTAATTACAGAGTCTGGGCAAAAAACACTCCTGCTGCTTCCACCCTTGTGAACTTCACTCAGTGGCCAGTAGCCACTGTAGATATTTCATGTTTCTCTACAGGAATTACTCCTTTACACAAGGACCTGTAAAATCCATACATGTTTTCTGAGGAAACTATTTTCTACTTCTGAGGAACCTGAAGAGGAAAGGGAAAGCAGATCTTCTATCTAGCTCTCTGGACAGCCTTTGTGCAAGCACAAGAACAGCAGCATGTGACAATAATCTGATAAGCATTTCTTCCAGGAGAGAGGAAGCTGGAGGCAGCGATGCAGCTGTGAAGAGCCAAGGCACAGAAAATCTAGATGCTGCTGGCCAAAGAGCTCGTAGTGACACTTGAGTTACAAATAGTAACAGTGAAGAGGGGGAAAAAAAAACAAAGCCAAGAAAAACAAAACACACAACTAAAACAGAAACAAAACCCAACAACCACCACCAAACCACAGCCCAAATAAAACCCAAAACCTAAACCCAAAAAAACAACCAAACAAAATAGAAAACCCCCAAACCAACCAAAACAAAGACATGAACTGGGCCTAAAAAGTGCAAATTGCTTGTAGGAAAGCTGTATCAAAATGCAGATTGATGTTTTTGAAATCAGCATACTCTTGAAGACTGTCCTATAATCACAAGAGACCACAGCAGAAACTCAGCAATCATAGGAGAAGGTGAGAGCTAATGTCCAGATGTGCTAAGCAGTACTGGACTGACGAGATAGCTGACATTAAGAACTGTTCCTTTGGCTGTTACAATGTATTATTTGTAAAGAATCTTGACAGCTTCAAGAGAAAAGTGTACTAGAACTGTAAAGAATTGGTAATTAGGAATCACAGAGGGCTGAAGAAATTTTTATTTCACTCCTTGGAGACAAACCTTGCAGTCCAAATCAATAGCAGAATGCCCTTGTTGCGCTTCTCTTTGCATTACAAGTTGGGAGGGATTTTTGTACTAAAGCTCAATCTTGCTGTCATCCTATCTCTGCATGCAGGTGTCATTACCATGGCTTATTCTGCATTCTACTGAGAAGCAAAATGAAAAAAAGCCAAACCACAATGAAAGCAAAAGGCAGCCTACCTTGAACCAAGGCAGCATTGTGTTGCAAAGCAGTCTTTAGTAACCTAAAGCCAACCAGACACCATTTGCTATAAAATCTTTACATCTGTCTTTTAGAACATAAGCTCAAATTAGACTTAGAAGCCACAGAATTTGGCATCTGTGGTCCATCTGTGGCACACTTGAACGTTTACTCAGCTGAGAAAGCAGAATGGAAGCTTTCTCGCTAGATGGCAGTGTGGCTTATGGCACAGGTGTCCTTACCTGAGTGTCAGAGTCTGCTGAGAAAGGCCATGGAGAAAGTGCCACTGAATTCCATATTGGTTTTGGAACCACTTCAGCGTGCACACCAGGGGAGTCACAAGAAAATCCTGGGCACTAGAATCCTGTGGTTACAGCAGTTTTTAAAGCTTTGTGCAAATTCTGTCAAAGCGTTTTTAGTCTGAGGAATCAGAATATTGGCAAGTTGATGCCCTATCCAGTCACTGAACTAAACATCCACATTTTTAGCACTCTGAGAATAAATGATCTGTGTATCTTGCCAAACTGTGCCATACAAAAAATGTGTGTTTAGGTTAAAAATGAAGTTTAAAAAAGATAAACAATTTTAACTGTTTAGATTTTTTTTTTTTGTTCCCTGCTGCTTCGCCATCATTTAGGAGAGAAACAGCTGTTGTTTGGCATCATGAAGTAAGGAAAATTTCTGAGTGGAAGTTCAGATCTTGAAGTGTTTTCCAGATTTTCTTCCTGATTCCAGAAGGAATCATTTAAAGAAATATAGTCTATTTCAGTGTTAAGAAAAAAATCACAGCTGTTCAGAATATAATCTCATTTTCTCAATTTTACATCAGTGTTGTCTGATTAATAACAGCAAATACATTGCTCACCATCTCAGGAGTAAATAAAACCATTGAAGGGGGATACTACAGGCTAGGTGTAATAAAAGCAGTTTATAGGGCAAGGAGATGCAAAGATCTGCTTGTTTTGGAGATGGTGAAGAAATGGCGTGCTACAAGAATCTATTTCTCCTGCTAAGTGATTCTAAGGAAATACAAACAATTTCAGATTCTGGTAAAATATGCAGGGAGATGTTACTGTGCATCATGCACATCAAAGCATAGCTGAAGTCTCCAGATGTACTTATATGTAAAAAAACCTGACTTTTCTTCTATTTCAGGAAAAGAAATGCATCCTTCTCTGCTTCACACATTTTCAGCCTTTTTCTGTTCTTGCACAGTCAATCCACATAAGCACTCTCAATGTGGCACTAGTGTAAGAAAAATTCACTTATATGTTGGTTTCTTATGTCTGCCTTGAAGGTTCTTCAAGACAAAATTCTTGTTTGCCTGGCTTACTGGGGTAGCCAGTATCTTATCACCATCACCAGATAGCTCTCTGTTTCATCTAATGCAGCTTCAGGTGAGCTGCAGGAGAAGAGAATAAGAGGAAAAGCTTGATAGAGTAAAGGGAGACAGAAATGAGCTAGTAAACATAATTTTAAAATAGAAGGAAAAAACAACTGCAAAACAGATGTGCCTTCAGGAAAAAGAAGTAGCATCTAAATTTAATGTTTCCTTCCACACAGATTCAGTGACTGCAGTTGAAAGAATCCTTTGGAATAGCAGATTTAACTATGCCATTGGGTTTATGTGCACAAATAAAGCAGCAGGCTTTACAAGTGCAGTTGATGGAGGTTAATACACTTCAAGAAAATCAGTGGAGATAGAGGGCAATGTGCTAGAGAAGTCATTCTATCTAAAAGATGTGGAGATGTTCATAGTTTTAACAGACAGCAGTGACTCAGGATTTCTGGCTATTAATCCCATCTCATATGACCTGGGGCAAACTACATAATCTGTATTTAAAATACAGTACTGTTGCTTTAATGCTGGGGAGCAGCAATCTGGAAAGCAGGATGCATAGTAAAGTATGCTGTGTTTATTCCATGCATACTGAACTCTGAGTAACCCTTGCAGGAGAAGGAGTTCCCCTGGCAGGCTAAGTGGGGAATCTGGCCTGTCTTTAGCTCTGCAGCTTTGTGTATTTGCTTCAGTAACCATTGATGATCCAGATACAGAGATGTTGACATTACAAAAGTAAAGATGCATGAAAACTGGGGAGCTGTGATACTGCAGTACCTTAAACAGAATACTAATAATTAATGTGTTCCATGCTGCAAATAAGAAAGCATTGTGTTGGCATTTTAAGTAGAAACAATCTGTTTCAAAATCAAAAGATATATTTTCATTTATTGGAATGACGTAGAAGGGTTTCTTTTGAGACACAGGAATCACAGATCTGTATTTCTGAATGGAGAATCGTCTTATTGAACTGAAAGTTAACCCTTTGCCCAGCACCCATTGCTAGCCCACATCTTTCATCAGATGTATCATGCAGTAAACTCCAACATAGTAAAGAAAATAAAGGGAAGAAGCAAAGGGAGTTGGACTGCTCTCAAGGTGCAGTTGTTAAAAGGCATTTGTATATAACGCATTACTGGATTTGAGAACCAACATTTTAAAAAGAGTTTTTAAAATGTATTTATTTTAAAACAAATTTAAAAATAAATGTTTGTCTTTTCTCCCAGTGTTAGCTGTAAGCTTGAAAAAAAAAAATCAGCAGCTTAGTACGTAAGAATATTATTCCAACCAAAAAAAAAAAAAAACCTAACTTTTTAATAGGTAAGCTATGGATAAGTTTGCATGTCCAGCAGTGACAGCAGAATTCAGCTTCTAAACTGCAAATCAGAAATATTTTCTAAGAGGTCATCCTTGATCAAACTAGACTGGATGTGAGCATGGAAGCAATTTAGACTAGACATAGTGCAGGGGTTATTTGAGACCCTTACATGTCTCTCTAAATTGCTGTCACTCTTTCTCAGCACTTTGATTGCTTAAAATAAAGGAAAACCAAGGAAAAGACAGAAGCTCTTAATGTCTTTGTTCATCCTTGAAGGAGTGCTTAAAACTAAAGAGTTTTCCTTTTAACAGCACTAGGCAGAGACAAGTGGGAAAATCTTGTCCCTGTCCTTCAAACTCGTCATTGTTTAAACAACTCTTTACCAGCTGAAGAAATCTTTTACATTAAATACCACACAAAGTTCTGCAATTCCTCTGAAATTCTCAACTAATACAACAAAAAAAATTGTCTTGCAAGACTGGACAAGTTTCAGAAGCTGTCCAGCTGTCATGAAAGGCCTGCTGCCACTAAAGTCCATGCTGAACTCCATTTATTTTCTGTAGAAGCAGAGTGAGATCCTCAAGCACTGAGTCCTAGCTTCATCCCTTTTTCATCCTGCTGACTTCTAAGCCTAATTTGAATAACTTACTGTACAAATTTTGTGGGTAACTGCAACTGTAGAGAGGAGGCCTCCTGAGTATGATACCTCTCAAATATGTTGTGGCTAATAAAGAATTTGTTGGGTTTTTTTCTCTTGGTGATGGTGCTGGTGTGAGTTGGTGGCAGCCTATTGCATTCAGGTACCCCTGCTGCTATCAGTTCCAATTAATTTCAAATGCAGGTACAAGGCACATTAATTTTATGTTAGTACATAGCTGTTATTCCCTCTTTGGTAACGACTAAAGATTTCTTTGAAGACCACAGCCATGTCATGAAAGTCTCCAAATTAGATTAGATCACCTTGAAGATAAACTCCCATTTGGAACTATATTGTCCTGGTGTGTCAGCAACTGTAACCATACAGATACTATCAAATAATAAAATCTTTACAGCACATTACATGACCTATAAAGATTAAGGGGAGATGACTATTGGATTTTGGTCAGAAAGTCCAAAACAGAAGTTGGAGTGATTCCTGTCTTTAGGGTTGTCAGTTCCTAACTTTATTAGAACTGTAGTTGCTTGCTATTAGGGACTCCTAGTATGAACATACGGAAAAAAGAATTGTATAGAGGTAGTATCTTTAGCTCAGTTTGCTTTTACCAGAAAACTCAGTAGATAAGGTTAAATTATTTTTTCATTTTAGTATCATTTTAAAAAGTTGTCTGTATAAGATAAAAGCCACTGAGTTTCAAAATGTTCTGTCATGACTCTTAATCAAAAGATACTTCAAAGAAATCTCACCCTTTTTTTAAAGCCAAATTGATAGTAGCCCAAACTGGCCTAACACAAATCTTCAAGCCTTTCATTGTAGTTGTTACTAAAACCTAAAATCAAGATAGCTTCCTGTTTCTGCCAGCAGTCTGCATTATGATTGGATTGAATGGAATTGATAAATTTTGTTGGAATATAAGCAATTATAGAGTCCTGAAGGAGGAAAAGAACAATTAGATTCACAAGAAGCTGCTGGTATCAATCTTACTGTAAACCAAGACTTTTTAGTAAGTTTGTTAATCATCTTAGTTTAAAAGGTGAGCAGCATACTCATGAAACTTGTTCAGCTGGAAAATATTACAGGTCCCTGCCACCTCTGTTCCAAAAAATTAGAGTAAGTGAAAAGAAATACTTGAATGAGCAGGGAAAGAAAAAATATGTCATGTCAAAGTCTTTAACAGAGTTTTGACATAGCTTAGTCTTAAAACCAAATATTTACCCTAGAATGAAAGAGGATGTAACTGTTGTCTAAAGGACTTTGGGGTAAACTTGGAGAGAGAAGTGCTATTTAAAAGGCAATGTTAGCACAAGTACAAACAGGCTTAGGATAACCATGCATTAATTTAAACTAGAAATTAAAAGAAGATTTTTCACACCAGGGAGTGAGCTGCCTGCTACAGTAACAAAGGCAAGAAATTGTATAGACTGCTATCAATTCTGCAAGAGACTGAAATGATAACAAGGATGTCCCTCCCAGTTCTTTGTTTTGGTGCTTCAAAATCCAGGAGTGCTGATTTGATTTACTTGGGTGCTGGATTCTGAAGAGACAATAGGAAATAAGGAGTTCAGAGAATTTGTAATGAGCCTTCAGCTTGCAGAAAATGTGCTCAGTGAACCTGAACTAGGCACACATCACTAGCTCAATTAGCATGAGCATATTTTTGCCTTTCCAGAGCCTGTTTACAATAATCAGTTTGGACTTCTTTATTCTTTTAATACAGATCATAAAGTATAACTCAGACCATCATTGCAGAGGGCATTTTTCAGTGTCATAGCCACCTTGTGCTGGTATTTCACCAGCTGCTTGTTCCCTTCTCTATGCCAATACTTGGATTATGCCTGTCCGTGTAACCATGCAAAGAGCTGGATCAGAGTACTAATCCAGATTAAAAATGCCCATTTATTTTAGCTTTTGTATTTTTAATTCAGATCAGACCATTGCTATGGCTGCTATGCTACTGCATAAACAGTTGTGCCAGCACAAAGCAGGAGGTGCCTCAAAGACAGCGATGAACCAATTGAGCAGTTTATGCAGCAAACCTCTCCTCAGGCTGCTCTCAGGCACTCTGTGGTCTGCACTTTCTGCTAATCCAAAGAAAGGGCTGCCTGGTCTTGATGATGATGGTGATGATTCATCTTCCCCTTGTCTCTCTCGTACCTTCTGTTGTACTGGCAGGGCCTGACCATGCAATTGAGACAGTTCAGAGAACCAAGTCAGCCAAAAACATGAAACTACCTGAAACCTAAGTACTTCTTTTTTCTTTTCCTTTTTCTCCTTAGGTTTAGTTTTCTGTCTCTGTTTGCTAAAACACAACCTCAGCAGTTCCACCGAGGTAGAACTTGGAGATCAGGAACATCAGTCAGGCACAGCAAAGCCAAACCCTTTTTACAGAAGCTGTGCTAACTTGCACAGCTCGAATGAATCACTTGGTTATCTTGCTCTCTGGAGACTACCTTTCTGGAGATCCAAACAGACTATAGGTTTTCCTGAGAGTGTTTTGACAGGAAATAATCAGAATTCATTTTAGGGAGTCCCAAAAATACTGTGTTGTTGGAAGACCTGTGTATTCCTTCTTCAAAAATATTCCTGCGTCTGAGCTTCTGTCTTTCTTGTCTTTGTTAGGCAGAGCTTACCCTTCAGAATGTCAGTCTGGGGCAAGGACGGTCTGTGCTGTGTCATCTGTAAAGACCTCTAGAGCTGGCTGGTGCATTGATGTTAAATATTTGCTTTCTTGGCAAGTGTTATCTTTTCAATAATTCAGCCACATCTCATTGGTAATTACTTTTCTGTTGCTTGTGGTTTTAGAACAATAATACCTACTACTATACTAAATGGATACTTAATAAGACAGTATTATAATAGGACTCCTGTGGAATTACAGATTACATTAACACCACGTGAGTTTGGTCTGAATTCATTATGAATGATTACTCTGAATAGCAAAGGAATTAATAACCATTAGCCATTTACTATGGAGGGTTGCTGAATAATTGCCAGATATAGCTGTTTTAAGAATTTACAAGCTTTCCTGATCAAGTTTTCTTCTTCAAGAATCATTAAATGTAATGACTAAAAGTTCCTACTTTTATTTTAAATTTGTACTCTTCTTCAATTGCATTCCAGTTCTAAAAGCACTGCAAAGATAGTCACTCGGCCCAGTTCATTCACTAATGGAATTAATTTCCTTATCTTCGTTTTGTCTTTGAATGTATCTCCATTGGCTTCATGCAACACAACTAAGAGGTTAATAAACTTTAAAGCATGCTGAGACATTCAAGGGCAGGGTGTCTCCAACATGCCAAAATGCCAAAGTGTTGTATTTATGACTGTGTGGCAAGTAAATTCTGAAAGTAAAGATATCCAAGGCCTTTGATTTGTTTTCTGAAAGTTCCCTCTGTTCCTGCAAGCATTTGAAGACTGCTGTTTTGCATATCAGAGGTAGCTGACTTGTGAGGCAGAGGGACTTAACTACTGACTTCAGATGAACTTTTCCTTCGGGTATAGGCTTCCACAGGAGTTTTACTTCTTTGAAAACTTACTCATGCTGTCTGCAAGAGCCACACAGTTGCAATTCAAGTCATCCTGCTAAATTTAAACAGCACTGAGCTTTTCTGCATAACTTCTCACTCTAACCACATATTCAGATATGAGATTTACTACGTGTTGATGTTAGATCAATGACACTGGTTTCAAAGCTTAGGTAAGCACAACTGTGAATGCACGGGTTTGGGTTGTTTTGGCTATTTTTCCCCACTCGGTGGGTGAGACAAATTCAGTGTAAAAAGCATCTGCACCCTTGACCTCACAAATAAAAGATGCCATTTCCTTGCATTCTCTCTGCAGACTCTGCTCCATCTAAGCATGCATGCCCTTATTTATGTCTCTCTGACAACTGAATCTACTCAGTGGGTTTCACAAATGGCAGTCTGCTGCAGACAGCATTTGCACATAAAGTCTCTTAAATTGTGGTGAAGTGTTAGTTGAATTGTGTGTGATCCCCACCAAAATGAGGGGAGCCAGCAGTAAGCCTCTGCTCTATTTTATTTAATTAAACCTGTTTGAAGCAGTTTTGTGTCCTATTGGTTGCCAGGATAGCAATACTGATGTATTGGTGTTAAAGCAAAGACTGATACTGTGTGATGATGATATATGATGCCAGAACCAATGCTTAGGAAATCAGCTTAACTTAGAACTATGCCCCAGAATGAAAGATATGAAGATAACTGTTTGTATGAATACCAGTATTTTTAATAATGTGTAAATATACACATTTACATGGTTTATTGAGCTGATTATAACCAGCTCAGGGCACAATTTTTTTCTTTTTTTTTACTCTTCTTTTCAACACTTAGAGAATGAGAGGATGGGTAACTCATGGAAATTCAGCAGTGGCACGCGGCTAGCTGCAGTCCCCAGCATGCTCTGACTGAAGTCGGGGATTTACAGGGGTGAGGAGGGATCTCTGTAGGACATGATGCCTGACATACGGGTCCTGACAGTTGGCCACCAGATGGCAGACACAGTCTCCTATGGAGTAATGATATTTTCTTTGACCTACATAAAGGACAGCTGCATCTTTTGCCACTGAAAATGATAGATATTGCCAAGTACACTGGAGCTAATGGCCACGTTCTGAGAGCTGCTTTTCAGCTTTTACACATGAATATTTTCATTCTTTTGCCTTTCTTCTGCCAGAGAAATATATTTTATTTTTCCATTGATCTCAGTTATAGGTCTTAATTATTTTGATTTGGAGTTCTGTTAAGCAGAAGTATAGCATAACCAAGGTGATTTTCAGTGATGTGGAGGCTTTACATTTTAGTGTTTGGAATGGATTAAGTGCATGGTTTAAAATACATGTATGCACAGACACAGATAATATTGGTTTGTTTTTTTCAACTGGAGAGTTCAGGAGTTTTCTGCAGCACTTAGTACAATGACCAGCCCAGCAAGGATGAAGCACTGCTGTAGAAGTATGGAAAACCAGCATCATAAATATATAATGAATATTGTAAATGCCAAGAGTAAGATCATTAAACAGATACTGGTTATAGCTGAAACTGAAGAAACAGAGAATTGGGTGACTAAGCTTAGGAATTGTGCAAGTGACCATAACTTCAGTAAAATCAGAGGACCTCCATTCCTGTATTCTCGGAATAAACATTTTGGTGGTTCAGTATTTGGAAATCTGCTTAATGAAATTCTTTGTTCCCCAATACACTGCTGGATTTGATTACATTTTATAACAGTAAAGACAAAGGTGAGAAGGTATTTGAGAACAAGTGAGCAAAAACATGGGCACAAATTCACAATGCATGTTAAAAACCCCCCTGCACAGACAGATACAAGTCGTGGCACATTTGCCCAAAACTTTAAACTGGTTCTCATCCTGAGCAGGCAGGCAGAGCATGCACATTCACTAACACCACATCCTTACCTTTATTGTTTGGATGGATGTTTGTAACCTGCTCTGGAACTCTCCTGGACAGCCTAGCATACAGCTCCTGGTGGGGTGAAGGAACTTGTACTTAGTGTGTGGCGGGAGTGACCCACCGGTCAAATAGTTATTCATCAGTAACTTGCTGTACTACATGCTGGCTCCATGCCCACTGTACTCCTACTGCAGGCAAGTTTAAGTATTGTATAGTTGTGTAGATGTCAGCATTTTTCTATCACGAGAAAGCTATCAAGATAACTTGATCTTCATGGAGAGATAACATAGAAGCTCAAATACCGTTTGTATAATCTGATTATCTTTTTCCTGTTTCACAGAGCTGTGGCCTTCTTATCCAACTTGATCTATCTTCCAAGGTCCATGTGGTGTTACTGCACCAGTGGTATTGTCCTCTATTAAGTTTTATGTGAACAGAAGAGTTTATAGCTTGAGTTCCTTTTCTTTCTTCACAGGGTCATGCATATCTCTGGAACACTCAGTGCAACACAGAGGCCTCCATTAGCCTGGGTGGGTGATAGGTTGGACTGGATGATCTTGGAGGTCTCTTCCAACCTGGTTGATTCTATAATTCTATGAACCTGAGAACAGTTTTATCAGTCTCTAAAAGCACAGCTGGGGATGGACAGTGGTTGTCTTTCAGTTTACACAAAGCCAAATGGAGATGTCAGGAATCATTACTAGAGACTTGTGGTTGAACTGTAAAGATTCTCATACCCCATCAGTGGAGCAAGTGTAAAACTCCCTAGGTGACTGTTTGAAAGGAAATGGTTGCTCAGGGCTCTTGCTGTTTGCTTTTAAGGGCCTGCTTACTAAAAGAATGTATAAATTAATGTGCCATCCTGTGGACACTGGGCTAGTGCTTGGACTTGGGATTTCTTACTGTTTATGTCATCCCTTCACTATTTTTGAAACTGTATGACTGAAATCACTAGGGTTTTTACCTTTGTTAATGGCATAGAGTTCACACTGCCAGTTTAACTGGCATCTACTTAGGTTTGACACAGCAATAAGAATCGAGGCTTCTATGTATGTGCAGCCATTTCATTGTTTTCCATGCTAATGCTGGTTTTCTTTATATAGATAGAGCCTCAGCATCTGGGTCCAGCTGATAAAGAAAGTTTTCTTTTCAGTTATTTGCTCCTGCTCAATTGGTCATGGAGTTCAGCAATCCTGGAATTAAGCTGAAGGAGGTTTAATTGAAAAAAAAACAAGTGTCAAATATAGTTGCAGGACAGAAGAATCATTTTAACAAACACTTTTATTTAAGAAGTGCAAAGGAAATACTGTTGGTGAAATAAATTTCTCTGTTTCTTCCCTTAGTCATCCCCAGTTTTGTACTTGTCTCCCACACTCTCCTGTGTTTTGAATGCTAATCACAGGACGTGGAGAATGTTCACAGGGGGAAGGTATATGGCTCTCTTCTGTTTCAAGTATGGAGACATCCTTTGACTTGCATGCAGACAGCAGATGGTATGGCTTTTGTGGTGTCATGAACCCCAGCACAATATAGTCAGCCACTGCACAGCATGGTACAATTTAAAGCTGAGTAAATATGGGGAGAGTGAAGGGTTAGGGGTGGGAAGGCAGTAATTCCTAGGACATTTGTTCCATTTTGATTTTGCAAAGTGACCATCATTTCGTTATGCTTCACTCTTGTTCACTTTCTGCATCTGTTCTAGAAAACTGCTTTCTGGCCAGGAACATACACTCAAACAAATAGTTTTAAAAAGATTGTTGTCAACATCAAACCCCACATCTCCATTTGAAAGTTTTATGCTTTCTTTTGGAAAAAAAAAGATGCAAGATTTTGAAGTTACTTTCTCTTAAGACTTCAAAAGAGGAAGTAGGTTTAAACTCCCCTAGAAATAATATAAATTCCCAGCTAACGAGCACAGATAAACTCTTTTCCAGTCCACAAGCATAATCTCTCTCAAAACTGCTTTGGAATTTTCTGAAGGTTTTTCTGGTCAGAAACATCCTTTGGAATTCCCCTCTTCACTTGATTCAGACTTTGCACCTAGCAGTCAGTACTATTTCAGATCTTTCTGGGTTTTCCTCTGTAAGGAAAAGTTTTGAAAAGACAAAAAATTTCCTAAGACAGGAAATATTTTTGTGTTCAAACCTCATATTCCCTGTGTATTATGTAATTAGTTTAGAGGCTGTGTAACTTAGAGACAGCAGAGGCTTTGCATAAAAGAATGCAGCTTAGTAAGTGAAAATAAAAAATAATACAAATTAGAGAGCATTTTTTTTTCATTGAGTTGCAACATACCTGTAAAGGTAATATGCTATTATATATGTGTATAATAGCAAATATATTTGTTTAATAAATCTTAAGCCCTTCCCTCAGCAGATACTAATTTAATGAGTTACATTCCATGCTGATATGCTGTGGCAAAACCATTAGGTATGGGTTGTCATTTCTAGCTCCTCTTGAATGTAATGCTGGTATTACATAATCTACATCCAGTCCTGAACCTGTGAGGCTACATCACAGAATCATAGAATGGCTTAGGTTGGAAGGGCCCTTAGATATCATCTACTCTTACTCCCCTGACATGGGCAGAGGCATCTCTCAACTAAACTTGCTTGCGTAAGGTCTCAGTCATGAGCAATGAGGTCTCCCTTCAGCTTCCTCTTCTCCAGACTGAACAACCCCAGATCCCTCAGACTCTCCTTATAGGCCCTTCATTAGCCTTGTTGAACTTCTCTGGACACTGTCTAGCACCTCAATGTCCTTCTTGTAGTGAGGGCCCCAGAACTGAACACAGTACTTGAGGTGTGATCTCACCAGCACTGCATACAGCGGAATGATTACTGAAGTTTGTTTCATTCTCTGACAAAGTGGAGTATGGATAATTTTGTTCATCAGAAATACAGAAATGGCTGTGTAGAATACTTTCATTTGAATGTATACCAAGGAGAGCAGTGGTGAAATTTAGTGGACCTTTGTTTTCTGTGGTTTTAATCATCCAACCTGTGTTCCTGTTCTGAGCAATTTCTTGACCCTAAATGGACATCTCCTGCATTAGCATGTGGAATTCAATTAATTGTATTTAAGAAACAGAACCTGCATTGTGTACAGCAAAACTTGTTGAACACTGCTATGTATTCTGCAGATTGTATAAAACCAGGGGAAAAGAGATGTTTCTGTTGCTTCCAAATTCTATTACTTTAGATAGAATTCCAATCTATGGCACCATTTTCACATCAGTCCTAGGAATCTTTCTGTTCAGATTAAAAATTGTTGCTCAGTATCCTTAGCCAGTGGAGCTATGCCAGTACACAGCAGCTGGGAATTTCCTACCCTGCTATCTGTGTGTGGTAGTGGATTCATCAGGCATAGGCCTGTGTGCCTTCTAAATTACCTAATAGACTCGTTTGACTTGTAACATGTGGTTGTCTCACAGAAATCAGAGTTTGTTTTTCCAAAATAAGTATTATTTTTTGTACTTGGTGCAAACACTTGCTAAGCAACACAAAGCACACTTTGTCTCTTGATATTAAATAAGGTGTGGCAACATGGTGCCATGGACTAACCTAACATATTTTACATCCAAGTAGTGTAAAATACTTCATAATTCTTTCTTTTTTCTCTGTGGAGATAAGGCAAGACATTTACAGGTGCAGTAATTTACCCAGAATCTTGTCACTGCCTGTATCCTACCAGAATTACTTAGGAATCTGTGCAGCTTGTTTCTTTATTTTAATATTTTAACTAATACAGGATATGCTTCCAAATACAGCAAGGCTCAGATCTTGACACATGACTCCAAAGCCATTTTCACCCTGTTTCATGATAACGTATTTTACTGTTAGTCCATCTTGAATGCAAAATCAATGAACTCTTGAAAGTAAAATGTGTCATTTTGCTTAAATATGCACTCAAATGAAAACTGGGCTTTTGTCCTTGATTTCTGCTGATCTCCAGATTATTGTCCAGGATGTATAATTGAATTATAGCCGTGATTTCCATACAGGTCAATGGCATTCATGCCAGTGACTCACATAGGTCATAAAAATATATTTTCAAGGGGTGTGGGTATAGGTGGGCTGAACAGCTTGGGCTGGTTTATAAAAACGAGGGCCTCAAGCCATCTGCACTTATCCATTCTTCTTTGTTCCAGCTGCTATTTTGCTCTACCAGCCACATCACCAGGGCAACATGGCATTCGCAGGCAAATACGAGTTCGAAAGTGATGAGAACTATGATGAATTTGTGAAGAAGATTGGTAAGTATATCTTGGGGTGTGAGTCTTAAAGGATGTAAATTGGGTTAAAGTTTGTTTTTTTTTTAAAGATGGTTTTTGCTGAAACATGCTGAAATGAACAGGGACAAAGACTGGTAGAAGTGCTCTGCACTTCAGCAAGGACATTCAGTTTTCATTCTAAGAAGCACTGTCAGCCACAGGAAATAGTCCTGTTCGACAGAAGCAGTATTCCTTTTCAGTAGCAGCACAATGAAGGGCTAAAATGTTTCTAGTATGATGATTGTGAAGGTTTCTTTTTCTTTCCTTAGTATTCATTGGTAGGAGTATAAATTTAGTGTGGAAATGCATGTTAAGTTCTTACACAGGAGCAGGATTCTGTGAACACTTTCAAAAGACCTGTTTCAGAGATTATCCTATAAAAGCTCTTAGGGACATCATGATCTGTACACATAAATTCAGTGCTTGTGATTATTCATTCAAAAAGCAATAGTAAATAGGTATGTGCAGCTATAGAGCAAAGGCAGAAGTTCATACACATTGCATTCCTTGCATCCGTGTATGTAGTTTAAGTAGAAGGAAATACTTATCTGTAGTTTATATCTATACATTTATTCTGTGTATTCTTTCACAGGAAAAAAAAAAGCTTATTTTAGAAAATGCACTGATATACCTGTATCTGCTTTTACACCAGTAATTTAAACCTGAAGCTTTGATGCTGCTGTTAAAATATAAACAAAATAAATAAATTCACTAAGTCAGATATCAGTGTCTGAGAGCAAACATACAATTGGCATGTTTCAACTAAAATACAGTTGGTGGGCTGCTAGTTTTTAAAAACTGTATATTTCTGTGGGTTAAGGTCTCTCCAGTGACAAGATTGAATTGGGAAGGAATTGCAAAATAGTCACTGAAGTGGTGCAGAATGGAAATGACTTCACCTGGACACAGCATTTCCCGGGAGGCCGCACCACAACCAACGCATTCACAATTGACAAGGAAGCAGACATGGAGACAATGGGTGGTAAAAGGTTCAAGGTAAGTTAATTTAGCTTTTAAGTTTTACACTGTCTTAGTTGCTTTTTAGTTTAGAGTGAAAATCAAGTCAGCCTCAGAGACACTTCCTTAAATTGTGTTTTTTTCATCTGTTGTAGTTTAGAAACACTCTCCCCCTATTTCTTCTTTCTAGCAAAATATCTAATTTTGATTTTAAAGAGAGCTAAAGCTTTGAAATTGTGTGGTTTAATAAAGAGTGAGGGCAGAGTGTCAAGCATCTACTGGTATCACAGCTCAGGCAAACATAATGCTCATTAAAACTTTAAAGAGCTGGTTGGCAGATGTGTCATTGTCCAGCACCATACAGCAACTGCAGCACGCTCAGAGAGGAGTGCTGTGGTTCTTAGCTCTTCCCATGCCTGTCAGCAGTGCTCACCTTTTGTGGTCACCTGTGCCTTAAACAAAAAGCTGTGTAAAATTAAGGGGGGGGGGGAAAGTCTCTGTATCCTCCTTCCTATTAGAAGTACAGAGCAACTTAATCAGCCTCTAGTGAGACAGAATACACAACACTGATCTGCTTGTATCATAGTCAAAATCCGTATTCAAGACCTGCCATAAAATGGTTCTTTTACTTATTTTATACTTTTCTCATCTATTTAAAGGGACAGGACCATTTGGGTAGAGGTTCACATCACTTATCCCCAGGTTATTAATATCTGAGAGTGACAGTTCAAAATTAACCCACACAATCATGCCTTTCTGACTGTCAGTACAAGAGTACCACAGAAAACATTGAGGACTGAATGAGAAGCATAGTTTTTAGTCACATCTCTTTTAGAGCTATGAATAAACACTGTGTAGATATGAAACTTGCATGTATTGTTAGGTGAGCATTTTCCTGTTTAAATTGTGAACCTATAAGAACCGAAGCACAGGGATTTTAGTCTTGTTCATAAAGATGAATGTGTCATATGTGACTTTGACCTTTTTAAAGTAAAGCATCAAGTATACAGATGTTTACAGTGTATCTCATAATATAAATGCCAGTAATCCCAGGCAACATTTAAATATTTCTGTGTTACAGGCAACAGTTAAAATGGAAGGAGGGAAAATAGTAGCTGAGTTTCCCAACTATCGTCATACTGCGGAGATTTCTGGAGGGAAGCTAGTAGAGGTGAGTTGTCAAACGTTCAAGTTACTTCAAACAACCAAAACATCCTAAGAGCAGCAGGCTTAAAATTTTGAGTTTAGAAAACAATCTTCATCTAAGGTAAAGCAATACTATTAAATAATTTTCAAGTCCACTTTAGATAATTATCTACAATTTCATGTAGGTTTAATGCAAAAATTGAATGGACAAACTTTCGTCATATATTTGGATAAACTTGAAATGTAGATCTTGCATCTTAGGCACAAACACAGCTTTATAGTGGTGAGTCTGCTATGTTCAGACTGAAATACTCCTAAGCTATTATGGTTTTGACAATATTCATTGTGCCTGTGTCTCAAGAATAGAAAATTATGCATAGATTTCTTTTTTACCTATTACTTAAATGTTTCTATTGAGTTATTAACTTTCTTTCATTGTTAGAAAACTATTTAGCTGCAGCTCCTCACAGAATTTCTGTAGAACCCTATTTCTTTAGTCTTACTGAAGGAAAAACCAAAACAAAACACAAAAGAGGGTGGATTTCAATTAGTTTCCTAATCTTTCAACAAAATAGCAACATAGCTTTGGAAGATTACTGAAACTGCAATCCTTACAGTCAAACTTCTAAAACAGATAGGATTGTCAAATGTGACAATTTCTGATTCTCAGAAAATTCTCCTGAATTAACTTATGACAGTCACAGTATCACAGTATTATCAGGGTTGGAAGAGACCTCACAGATCATCAAGTCCAACCCTTTACCATAGAGCTCAAGGCTAGACCATGGCACCAAGTGCCACATCCAATCTTGCCTTGAACAGCCCCAAGGACAGCGACTCCACCACCTCCCCGGGCAGCCCATTCCAGTGTCCAATGACTCTCTCAGTGAAGAACTTTCTCCTCACCTCGAGCCTAAATCTCCCCTGGCACAGCCTGAGGCTGTGTCCTCTCGTTCTGGTGCTGGCCACAACCACCCCTCAGGTAGTTGTAGACAGCAATAAGGTCCCCCCTGAGCCTCCTCTTCTCCAGGCTAAACAATCCCAGCTCCCTCAGCCTCTCCTCGTAGGGCTGTGCTCGAGGTCTCTCACCAGCCTCGTCGCCCTTCTCTGGACACGCTCAAGCGTTTCGGTGTCCCTCCTAAACTGGGGGGCCCAGAACTGAACACAATACTCAGGGTGTGGTCTAACCACTGCATCCCCCAGTTCAAGAGGCCACTTGCCTCCTCCTCCCTCCTTACTGTTGAAAACTGAGGCAAAGAAGGCATTCAGGACCTCAGCCTTTTCTTCGTCATCAGTCATATGTCTGAGTGTGTCTTCAGCAGAGACTAACCAGAAGTTATGTTACTCTGTGAATCAAGAAAGGACACTCATCCTCAATGAAAGTAATAAATGTCAATCACTGCTTTTGGACAACAATTCTTTCACTTGCCCTTCTCCTCCTGATATCTAAGAGTTGTTGTTGAAGCCATGTTTAACACAGGATCCATTTAAGGTATCCTTAAACTCCTTTTTAGAAACTGTGCTTTTTGTGTAGGAGTATTTTTGTGCATTTCAGACTTCACAAGGACAATCAGCTTACTTTCTAGATACATCTTCTACTAAAGGGTAAATGTTGCTTCTGCTGCAAAGGATAGCCAGTGAGCAGGTCTTTCATTTGTGACTCTGAAACTCTTAATTACACCATTCAATCGTTTTTTTTTCCCCTTGTTCTTTATTGCAGATTTCTACTTCTTCTGGTGTAGTCTACAAAAGGACCAGCAAAAAGATTGCTTAAGACAGTAAAGTCAGTCTCTTCTGACTGAAAATAATACAAATAAATAAAATAGAGTGTTGATTGTCTTTTCCTCTCTTTGTCTTTGTATTATAAACACAGTTGTTTTTCAAAGTAATTAAAGGCTTGCCCCATTCCTAAAGATCTGACAAACACTAAGAAAATCGAAATGCAAAGAACAGATGCAACAAAGCATGTAGTGATGCTGTACAATCTAAGTATGATACACTCTTGGCATATTCAAGTGTTGTCAACCACCTACTTACTAGAAGCTCTCTCTATTCAGCTTCTGTCTAGAGAATAGGACAATGCCCAAAACATGTATCCAGATGCAAGACTTGATGGAAGTCTTTTAACCCTGTTGCTGGTTGGAGGGCAGAAATTCAGGAGTTTGAAATCCATTTTATCAGTCTCAAGATATATCTTCATACTGTTGCCATGGTTTTCTCATTCTTAACATCTCCTCTTGATCAAAATTCTTAGAAGACACTTAAGGTTTTACAGATGGACTCTTGTAGGAAAAGGTGTCATCCTCTTCTCTCAATGCAATCCTGTTATTTATACATAGTATATGTGAAAACTTGCTTTCTTGAAGAGAGTATCATAGAATGCTAAGGCTTGGAAGGGACCTCCAGAGATCATAGAATCTATCTCCCTGCAAAGCAGGACCATTTAGGGCAGGTCACACAGGAACATATCCAAGCAGGTTTTGAAGCTCTCTGGAGGAGGAGACTCCACAACCTCTTTAAGCTGCCTGTGTTCTGCTACCTTCACAGTCAGAAAAGTTTTTTTTCATGCTGAGATGAAATTTTCTGTGATTGAATTTACATCTGTCAGCCCTTGTCCTATCACAAGGTATCACTAAAAAGAGACTGACTCCATCCTCCTGACAGCCACCCTTCAGAGGGCATTGATAAAATCCCCTCTCAGCCTTCTCCAGACTAAACACAGAGTATTTGCCCCCATTTGCTAGTATCTAGACTTCTCAGAAAAAAAATAACCCTAAAGCTAAAGTTTAAGCAACACCTGCACACTTCACTGAGGAGGTGATTATCATAGAATTGTCAGGGCTGGAAGGGACCTCAAGGATCATCTAGCTCCAACCCCACTGCTATGGGCAGGGACACCTCACACTAGATCAGGTCGCTCAGGGCTCCATCCAGCCATGCCTTAAAAACCTCCAGGGATGGGGCTTCCACTGATTAAAGGGCATTATATTAACTGTTCACTCAGTATGTAAAACTTGCTGTAACAACAGAATCAAATAGTGGCTTTGACAACTTTGCAAGCGCCAAGCATTTGCTTTTGCAGCAGCTTTCCTCTCAGCCAGGGAAATGCATATAATGGGCATGTAAAAATTCTGATCTATGACTGTGCTACAACTGACAGCATCAAACAGCAGAAGCACAGGGTGGGAAATCTTGTATCTGTTTGTTTACAAATTCACTCAGCTTTGTATGTGCCTCTGCAGCTCCCTCCACAAGTATTTGTGGCACAAAGTCTTCAGAAAACTATCTTTATGCTGGCTGAACTCTTCTACAGTCACTTCTCCTAAGGAGGATATGTTTTCACAAAAGAAAATAATTACAGTCCAGTAAAAAAAGCTATTTGTCTAGATATTAAATGTGTGGAAATGCCACCAACACTTAAAACATTCTGGACAGAGTTATCAATAGAAGCAGTATTGGGCCAACTTCAATTCTCATAAATCTTCCTTTCAGAGCCTGCTGTTGAACATTAATTTGCCCCAGCTCTACTCATGAAGTTGATGGCACAAGCAGAATCTGGAAGTTCACAGACAATTCCTGCTTAGAAGAGACAGTCACCGAAAGAAAGATTGAACAAACAATTACGTTTTCCTATTCAGCTTTACAATGTGCTCAGGTAAGGTGACACTCCTGCAACACACTGGCTGTGGGAGCTAGAACAATCTGTTCTTGTGTTACGTCCCTACCTCGTCTCTGCACATTTTCTCCCTTTCTCACACAGTGGCAAAATTCCTGATCTCCACAATCCTTCCAAATGTATTATTTGGCAAGGCCTTTCCATCATGTTTGTCCTACCACTCCTCTGTTCTGTGAAACATTATGAGTGCTCAGATCAAGTACTTTTAAGATACAGACCCATATTCTTTGCTGGCTCTTAAAAGCTAAGGAGAAACACCAAACAAGGAAAAGAAAAAAGGGTATTTCAGCTGCGTGCTTGTTCATTGGAAACTTTCACTGGGACCTGAACAAGAATTTTCACAATGAAGCACAATGTAAGTCCAAAGTCCAAACTGTAAGGGTGACAAAAAACAACTTCAAATCTGCACACAGTGCTGCCATGTGTTATGTTTATGTCTGTCAAATGACAAAAAAAAACCCCAACAGATACACTAAAGCCTTCTGAAAATAAAGTTTAATATAAATACAAAGCCAACAGAATGAAAGATGAACTGAACTCTTCCAATTTCTAGACTAATTTCTGAAGAGGATTCTCTTCATTTACATTTTGCATTTAAAAAAAAATACAAGAAAATTCCATTATCTTGCAGAATGGAAGAAATTATCCACTTGATAGTATAAGTTGTATTCTCAGAAAACAGTTACAGAAACACGCATTAGCATGCTGGTTAGTTTTTTTTTTCCCCTCCACCCCAAAAAAAACCCTGAAAACAGTTTTCTAAAAATATAATTTAAACCAGCACTGTAACACATGACTTGAAATGCCCCAAAGTCAGTAAAAAAAGCATATTGCACATTACTCATATTGCTATCCTGAGAACCTGAGAGAAAAGACAAACCGAGAACACTGCCTTCAAACAAGTTGACAAGAGTGGTTGCATATATCAGAATAAAGTTTCACATCTGCAGAAGTCCATTTCTAGTGAATCCTTACATTAACATAAAAACAAAGTCTGTACAGTGTGGGTTTTTTTGATCATCCCTGGTTTCAGTTGAGGAAGAAACCTTTGGATATGAGACAGTAGGTGTGTGTCTCACTGCAAAGAAGCAACAGGATCATCAATTTCCCAGCTATGTTTTCCAATGTAATCATGATAAGATGATCACAGAATGGCTTAGGTTGGAAGGGACCTTTAGAGATCATCTACTCCAACCTCCCCGCCATGGGCAGGAACACCTCTCCACTTAACTTGGCTGCTAAAGGTCTCACCCAGCCTGGCACTGAACACCCTCAGGGAGGAGGCATTCACAACCTCCCTGGGCAGTCTATTGCAGTCTCACCACCCTTGTACTGAAGAACTTCTTCCTAAGATCCAGTCTGAAACTACTGTCCCTCAGCTTCAAACCATTCCCCTTTATCTTGTCACTAGACACCCAGAAGAAAAGTCCCTCTCCAGCCTTCCTGTAGGATCCTTTCAGGTACTAGATGGCAGCTATAAGGCTCCCCTGGAGTCTTCTCTTCTTCTAAAAACTAAATTGGCAATCAATTTCACAGTATAGTTAACCAGTTCCCTATCTTTGCTCCCATTAACAACAGTTCCTCTGCCCTGAACCTGAACTACTGCCACAAGTCATTCTGCCAAAAAAGATTAACTAACTGAAGGCAATGAACCAAGACATTTTCTTCAAGTAACATGACATCCCTGACAAAGCTTATGAACAATTTAACTAACAATAATCTCCAGTCTCAAAAGCAGCAGCTCATCAAAGATCTAAGAGTTGGTTAAAGTTTCGTTTCTCTTTCTACAATACTTGAATGTAGAGTGATGTTCTCTTGAGCAGCACCACGTTTAAATTCCAAGAGAACTTCAAGCCCAAAATGAATTGATAGTCTTCTGGCCTGTGGTGTTTGTTTTTAACTTTTATTCTAAAGTCCTGCCCCCCGAAAATGGGAAGTGTTCTACACATAGATTTCCAAGTTAATGAAGCTCACATTTAGTAGGCACCAAGTTCAGTGTATTTCAGTAGAGGCTTCCAGTAGTATAAACTGCTGCTGTTCCAGTGACACATCCCTGGAGAGAAGAGCACTCTTTTTTCCAGCAGCATCCCCTAGGTACATTGCTACTTGGCCAGAGATTCAAGAACTGCTCCAACCTGAAATTACTCTTCAACAGAGTCTTTCAGCCATCTCTGACAAGTCACTCATAGGACTAACAGGCAGTAATCTCCACAGAGTTTCTATGCAGATGCCTCTCAAAGTGACATTAAGTGAGGTATATTCATAAATTTCTATTTCTCTCATTAAGAGTCAAAGGCACAGCCTTTGGCAGGAAGGCACCCAGGTTCCAGGGATCAGTGGATACAGATCAACCTCCTCTGAATGAGGCAGTCATGAGGATCCTGCTCCTTTGTGATTTTCATTCGGATACACACATTGTATCATGTGCAGAGTCTCTTCTTCAATTTCACAGAATAGATCTGGTTGGAACAGACCTTCAAGATCATCCAGTCCAACCTTTGATGCAGCACTGGAGGGTCAACACTAAATCATGTCCCTAAGCGCCAGGTCCCCTTGCCACTTGAAGGCCCCCAGGGATGGTGACTCCACCACTGCCCTGGGCAGACCATTCCAATGTCTGAGAATCCTTTTGATGAAAGAGGATTTCTTAGTATCCAACCTAAACCTCCCCTGGCACAGCTTGTAACCATTTCCTCTAGTTCTGTCGCGTGTTGTCAAGGAGAAGAGGCTAGCCTCCTCCTCGCTCCAACCTCCCTTCAGGTAGTTTTTCTCCTGTCAACATTTATCCATCTAAACATCCAGCTGCATATGAGTGATGACCACTGAAGAAACTGCTGCCATAAGGTGTGGAAATGCAATGTCTGGCCTCTGTTCCTAATGCCACCTGTACAGCAATGGGCATTTGGATGGGCAGTGTCTGGGCAGGTGGCCGAAGGCTGGCCTGAATTGCTGCACAGGAGTGCACTGAGCTGTCAGCACTCCCAGCAAGGAGACCACTGTGCCTGTGGGCCTGTAAGGAGTCACGGTATGCAGAGCACAAATCTTGCACTGGTGACTGGAACTGGGAAAGCGTAGCTGAATGCTGGGCTAAAGGGTGATAAGTGGATTGCTGGAAGAGCACTTGAGTAGTGACTTGATGGCTCAGATTTCCCACTGCTTCCTGTTCTTGATGTTGAATTGTTGCTTGCTTTTTTATGTTACTGGCTTCTTTGATGTCATTCTCATAATATCTGAAACAAATAAGTAAGATCTATCAAAACAGAGCAGTTCACAGTGCTTGCTTCTATCCCAAAGTTTTCACCAGTCAGACTATATCATCAGCAGTTTGGCCTTAGCTGTATATGAGAATCCTCAGTTGCTTTCACAATTAATTTCCAGTGATCCTGCCGCAGTCTTCATACACTAACAACAAGTTAATAGATCATTTTCCATCGCAAGTATGATTTTGGAAAGTTAAGTACCTAACACAGAACCATTCTAAAACAGCCATTTACGGAGTAAATTTCCGTTAGATATTAGGAAGAAACTTTTTCACACTTTTGATAACCATGAGAATGAAGAAGCACTGGATCAAGTTGTCCAGAGAGATTATAAGCATGAAATACTGGAGACAGCCAAAGCTTGACAGCATGCCAAGCATTCTGATTTACCTTAAGTTGGCCCTGCTTTAAGTAGAACTTCAGAAAGTCCAGCATCACTCCTAACCTAAATCATTAACCAATTAAACTTTTCTGATTTTCTACTAAGACTGTATGTGTTTACACACTAGACCTGGCATGTCTTTTATTGGGAAAAAAAGAGTAGTTCTGAAATGTCTCCATACTGTATTCTTGAAGTCAGAGATACACTGGTGTCTGCACCAAGTATTTTGCAGATACAATAAGAGGACAAAGGGAAAAAGGCTTTTATCAACCACGTGTAAAGGCTCCCATCTTATCACACAAACAGCTAGTACAAGAAAACATACTGAACACCAAATTATGCCCTCCATTCTGCATTGCAAATATTGCTAAAATACAATATTCAAAGTGAACTGTTTTTTAATTTCTTTGTTATTCCTCTCCCCAAACTGAAGATGCAGATTACTGATGTCGTTTTGTGATATCTTAAATCTAGCCAAATGATTACTTTAAAAAAGAGTATTAACATCTTTCTAAGAGCACAAGCAGGTTGGTTTCTTTCAAATCTTACATGAGCATCATTTCAATGCATTGGGCAAGATGTTCCCAGGAATAACACGTTAGCAATTCCAGCTGTGTTGTCCAGACAGGAGAAATCTGCATACACATACGTGAGGCACACACACAAGCTGCAGCAATCAGAGATGGACGAAAATGGAGAAAGGTATGATCTGCAAAAGAGCAAACAGAAACAAGAATTATACTCTTACTAATCACTACAGTGAGCCTATGTGTATACATGGCAAAGCATGGAAAAAAGTTGAGTCCACAACTTTGTTCCACACATTTCAGATTATTAACTCAAGACCAGAAAGTCTCTCAAAAATGGATGAAGCTTTCCTGAAGATCTCAGTCTTACTCTTGCGTAATTACTATCAAGGCTTCACAGTAGTTTCTTTCATTACAGAAAAACCAGTGAAATAGACTAGGCTGAAATTTGTACACTGGTCTCAACTGAACCAGAGTTAGGTATATTAATGCTGAACCTGGCTTGTGAGGGTGCAGCAGTTCACTGCCTCTCATATGGGCAGGTATTGGAAGCAATGCTGTAAAGAAAACCATTAAAAGCCCCATCACTCTTAATATGTCTTGCAGGACAGGACCTTCTGAAAACTACTATTGAAAAAAAGTATACACTGAATTGCATAGAGTGTCATAACTGCCACAAATGGGGTATTCTGAACTACCATCGGTCTCACCACTTAGCATTCCAAACTGAACAAGAAAAAAAAAATCTCCACTAGAGATTTCTGAAAAGAGACGAGAGGCTTATGCACAAGGAAGAGCCTCATAGCATTTCCCACCTGAAATAACTGCAAAGAGAAACCATTCTGCACAGATAATTTTGTACAATCCATATAATGACAAGTTTCAAAGCCCTTACCTCTTTCAGATTTCCTCCTTTTGCCAAATGACAGATCATTTGAGCATAAACTAAGACTCTTACCTTGCACTGAGAAATCAAGGAAATAATATGCATATTTCTGCAGAAAATCCTTGATTTTGGTCAGTGAAGTGATGGGCCAGCCATTGTGAAGGTCATTCTCACCAATGGACACATAGAGGTAGTAGTCAATATAGTGTGCTGGTGTTGGTAGACACAGATTCCAGTTGAAGTTTTCTAAAAGCAGCATCTCCATTCTAAGCAAATCTTTCTTGTTCAATACCACATTCATGTTGTACATGTATGCCAGGTTATTTAAGTACTCCAGCTTTGGAACTTTATCTTCTTTTTCTTCAAATTTACCTGCCAGAAGACATGGCTTCCAGATTAGATTCATCATTGAGTGTCCAAAACCCAACAAAGAATACTCCCCAAACCAGATGTAATGATAAAAGATGCTTTTTAAAAAGGGACAGGAAAGTGCAGTGACACAAGAAGCCAACAGATTGGTTAACATATTCCTACTGGACTTTGTTTGTTTGTTTTAAATTATTTATATAGTATTGATGCCAAAACTGAGGCTATAATCACATTAGGATTACAGATACTTTTTCTGACAATAACTGGAAGCAGTTTGCTGAAGTGCATTCGGTGAAGTGTGAACAAAGAAAGCAGTATGGGGAAAATATAGCAAAGCAAGATCTAATATTGAGTAAAAATCTCCTTTGGGTATGGGAGCTAGATGTAGATGCTACAAAAAGGAAGACATTAAAAACCCTTGGGCAACACCACCTTTGCCCTTGCTGCTTCAGAATTTCTCTTTGTTCCTTCCTGTCTTGCAGGGCCTCGTTAGGCAAGGTCACTGAAAGGCTGTGAGGAGTACACTGTAACCAAGTGATTAGCATGAATAATTCCTCTGGGGTTAGGAGAGGAATTTTCAGAGTCGAGATAGCTGAGGGAAGCTGAGCCTTTTTCTGTGTTGTATTTACCAGCCTACTGAAACAGTGGTAGTCTCTTGAATGACTCATTTTTCACCAGTAGCTACAAATTGCTGTTTTGTATGGAAAAAAAAAGGATCTCACTTTATTCATCATTCTTTCATAAAAAGCATCCAACATCAGGTTTGAGGATTAGAGTTATCAGTAATAAAGCTTTTCTGCAAGCAATTAAATCACACTTTTGGTTTACCAAGCAAAATATGACCTATCACCCTCCTTGTTCAACAGGTAGCAACAACCACTTCCAGTACAACTTAAAGAGCATCCTTGTTACAAAATACAAACACATAGCTACTCAGAAGTACTCTCTAGTTATTTTTTCCTCTTTGATCTTGGGGGCACATACTCCACAATTGATTCTTCCTTCAGTTGTCCACACAGACCATTTGAGAAGATATTAGCATGTCATATGGCTTCAGAGTATTCTCAAATATAAAAACAATTAAAATAACTATTGCACTAGGAAAATATTTTCAAAAGAAGCAAGATCTTGCTATCCATTTAGGATATCAATTCCATCCAAAGTTTCTCTGGTGTATTTAAAACCTGAGATTCTTCTGAACTATTAGCAGCTTCGGTGTCTTCTTAACATGTAAAAAACCTGTATTTTCCATTTTTCAACCTGTTCAGGTATCATGGACATGAAACATGTAATATAGCAGCCACCTCACTGTAAAAGGGCATAACAGTGACACTAGAAAACAAAATTCATCCATCATATGAGATCTATCACATCAGATTCAGTTTCTACTCTTTACAGTTTTAGAAATACAAGTGTCTTACAACACAGCCTGAAGAACACTTTTGCTGCCACCCTCTGCTACAAAACTATGCAACTTCCTACAGTAATGCTGTGCAGGAAGTTCTGATTACTGCATTTGCAGTAGCAGGCATGCAATTAGTTTTATTCTTCTTTACTACAATGAGACTGCAAGTTGATACTTCTGACAATTTTTTACTACAAAACATAAAAAAACCATACATACTGTAAGTTTTTTTTCCATTTCATATAATTTTGAAAGTAGCAAGCTACACACAGGCACTCCCACTTACTGTAAAGTGGCTTTGAGCTACACATACCAAAAAAAGAGTGTTCTTATTGATCACTAAGGTGGCCCAAGTAGTAAACAGAGCTTTCATGCTCCTAAAAGTCTCCAAGCTGAGCTGTAGCATTTTCAGCTTCACCTATACAGGTTAATTAGATATTAATTTTGTCCAAAGCTGCACTAGTTGAACCTTCAGTGGTTTATTTCTACATGTTGTTTGGAAAGCTGTCTTTACTGTAATAGGCCTTTTCCCCTTCCTGAAGGAATTAATTCCAGATTGAGATGTATAAGTGCTAGTGCATTTTAGAAAGATCCTCACATTTGTTAGCTCAGTAGACTCAGGCTTGCTCTTTCAAGCTTTTTTTTTTTTTAATAGGCAGAAGTTGCAAAACATTTCCCTCTAGTGTTATCACAGGGCTGTTTGTGAACTTCCTTCTGCTTCACAGTGGCACAGAGGGGGCCTAAAGGTGCATTTTACTTCAGCCATTTTTACAGAAGAGAAATCTTGAAAGCAATATGAATTCTAGCATCATCAGGGACCTACAAGAAAGCCCAGAAGGGACTTTCTACAAGAGCTTGTAGTGCTAGGATGAGAGGGAATGGATTTAAGCTTGAACAGGGTAGATTTAGACTGGATATTATGAAGAAGTTCTTTACAGTGAAGGTGGTGAGACCTTGGAATAGGCTGCCCAGGGAGATCATGGATACCCTCTCCCTGGAGGTGTTTAACACCTACTGGCAACCTGGTCTAGTGGAACGTGTTGACACCCATGTCAGTGGAGAGTTGGAACTAGATGATCTCTAAGGTCCTGTCCAACCTAAACCATTCTATGAATCAGCATGCCCACTAAATACCCCGAGAAGCAAATTTTCCTTTGGTCCCTGTATAAGAAACCTCTGATTTGTAAGGGACTGATTATTCCCAGTGATCACAACAGGGTCACAATTTGTCCAGGGACAGATCTCTGGCAGAGCCTGCATGTTACACAGATCTTCTCTACTACCAACTCTTCCTTGGAACTAACCTCTTCTAGTCTTGCCACTTCCTTCCAACCTTATCATCCCCAATCTTCTTTGTCCCCTTTCACTAGCCTGGTTTCTGCTGCCAAAACTTCCTCGGCACATTAACACCAGCATATAATGTGTGGTGCAAGCTACGCATCTGAGCAATTTATTAACAGAATCTATGATTCTGTGATTAACAGACTGCTTTATGCCTTCACTTGGACTTACCCCAAGTAGGTGGAAGCTGTTAACACAGAAAATGGCAAATGATATACAAGGAAAAGAGCCATCTGCTCAGAAAAAAAAAATAAAAGCTTTAGTAGACAGCAGCCAACTTACTTGCTAGGAGAAAACAGGCAAATGAAATGATGTGCAGTTGCTTGACAGTGATATCATAGCGATCCATAAAGAGGTCCAACAAATAGATGGCAAGATGCCGAGCTGTAGGGCAGAGACTGCAATGGTTGCTGAGGACAGTCAAGAGATCAATGAAGTATCTGCGCATCCCAATCTGCGGTGAGTGAGCCTTATAAGCAGGCAACTTAAGTTCCTACGGAGAAAAAAAAAGAAGGAAAGAGAAGTACTGAAATAAACACCATTTCAGTGTCTGAATCCCAAAGCAACTCCACCACCTGCAAATGCTCATTAGCTACAGCACTATGATTGACACAGAAGTCAGGGCTGAGTTACTACATGTTTTGACAGTCAGTCAACTTCTAAGGCTTCAATCATCCACACAATTTCTTCACAAGCACTGAACGCAAGGTCAAACATTGTAAACTACTATTTAAGATAGGAACAACTTGGTGTTGCTTTCTTCAGAACACCAAAATCTTGACCATGAAAGTTGTTCCTGAAAGACTCCTTTTAAATTTGATTGACCTGAACCAGGTTTAACAGTTTCATGTTTCTCTGATCTTGACCCTTCCTCAGTTGTCCAAGTGACTACATCCTGTTCCAAAAGCTGTGTAGGTCTTTAGAATAAGGAATATCTACTTAACTTTTTTATAAGTTGATATGATGCATGGCTACAGCAAGAAACAAAAGTAGATACTAACAAGAAAAAAAACTCACCATGGAAGAATTAAGACTTCTCTAATTATAGCAACTGCCAGTATTTTCTGTAGTAACATATTGCAGCAATATAAAGGCTAATTATTGAACTGATAGACTGTACTTCACATGTAATATACACATCTTCATTTTAAAGGCAGAATTATCTAAGTTTGGTTTTGTTTTTCTGGTCTGTGCTAGGTCTTCACCTGCAAGGGTTTTTACACACATGTTTATGGCCACTACACAAAGAATAGGTTAAGGGACAGACTGAAGATCCTTGGTAATTCCCACAACAAGCTAATGCCACTTAGAAGCTGGTGCTTTCTCACTTTAGATAGGGTCACATACTGTCCTGAATTGAATTATGCAGTTACCATGCCCAGACTTGTATTAAAATTTGCTGAATACATGTTGATAGACAGATTAAACCTCACCATTTCAGCAATCAGTCAAGGTTGTCAGGTTTGGGTTACATATACTGGAAAATAAATTAGTAGTAGTACAGTGCTGTAAGACAGACATGCTTTATAGTGGAGTTGGAAACAGTACCTAGCAATTAATTCTAATAAATAAATAATGATTTTGTTTGTTTGAAGCATTAAGAGGAAGTATCTGCCTTGGCTTCCCCATTTACAGAAACAAGAGGCACAACCTTGCACAGCCAGCTCAATGGCTGCCCACGCACCTTTCATCCTCTGGAAGGAGACATTCCATGAGGAGGTTCAACTTACCAGGAAAAAATAGCTACACAATCAGACTCAGAGGGACACAGGTAACTGGAAGGCAGGGAGGCTTCAGAGGAGAGGTAGCTTACAAAGAGGGCAAGCTGAGCACTGTTCAAGATGATTGCTTCCCAGACCTTTTTACAGAAAGTCAGAGAAAAAACACATTCCAGACTGAACAGACACATGCTGTGGACCGGCAAACAGCCCTTTGAAACCTGGAACAGCCTTCACTGTGTGATTATAAAGAAATTGCCACCAGCAACAATTTATAAAGCAAGGAGACAATAGAACATGTTCCTCCCCCATTGTTTTATACCAAGAAAACCTCCATAAATTTGATTTTTTTTCAATTGCCTTACATACAAAGCTTTCAGTCCATCAGCAGAACTGACATACACAGGTTCAGAGCAGGAGTTGATAGCAAACCCATAACACGAGTGTTCTGGCAGCATGGTTTCAAGCCCAGTGCTTACATCCTTTGAAAGAACTGGTTTTTAAAAAGTAGATCTATACAAAGCCCAAGCTATCCTAAGATCAGATGGTAATTCTACTGCTGAAATACTTTGTTCTTCTGGATGACTGGTAACTTCAGTTTTTATTTTCTGACATGTCCTTCCTGCTTCCACAGCTAAGCCTCCCAGCAAATTATACTATATACTGAGGTCAGCATACATATTTAATGGGAAATTTGCTCTTTAGACCATAGCAGCAAGTACAGGAAATAAACAGTAACTCCAGTTATACACGTAGTAAAAGAAATACATTTCCAAATGTTGCAGTGCAGTGGGTGAGTGTTAAAGACTCAGAATGAAAGGAGAGAGCCTGAAATTTGCATCCAAACCTTGGATGCTCAAAAGCCAGAACTACTCCTACTCAACCCCCTGTGCTAGAAAATTCAAATATCAAAGCCCTCAATTTAAGCCAATGCAATTATGCTGCTACCGGTTAAACACAGACAGTGACACAGATGTAAGACATCTGCTTTTTCAATTGTTATTTTGGCTTTTTTAATTGGTTACTCGTAGAGGGCATAAGTGAAAGGCATTTTCATTTTATGCAGCAAAAAAAAAAAACCAACGTGGGCTTTCCTATAACGAGACTTGACAACATAGGAAAGGTTCAACTTCAGGATTAGCGGTAAGAGGAACAGAGCAACGTGCTGTGGTTTCTTAGAAGATCAAGTTCCTAAGTATGAATCGTTCCAGGGTAATTATCTGTGTAGAGGCAAGAGCCTTCTCGGCACCACATGGCAAGAAATAGCTAATAAGCAGTACAATAGGGCTGCTTTCACACTGGCAGATCAGTCTGAAATGATTTTCTGTTAAAGGAAAGGGAGTGCTACACAGTTTAAAAATGCAAGAGCTGAATAGCAGGCTAACAGTTATCAAAAGGGCTGTGGGTATGGCTCATCTTTCCATCAGCCCTCCACTCCACCCCCAACCCCCCTCCAAGGTTCTTTAACACAAATTCATCATAAAAAAAACCCAAACAACTAAACACTCATCTGAATCCGTAAAATGGCTTTGCTGCTTTGGGGATAGGGTTGCAGGATCAGCAAATACAACTCTGTGGGAAAAAAAAAGAACTTTTGGGGAGCAATAATTTCCTTTTTTTCTTTTTTCCTTCTATCTCCAGTGAAGCGACAGAGGAGAAACTGGGAGTCCTGTTGTCTGCTGGAACTGCCCTTTCATATGCTGCTTCTGCTTATCTTTGACCTGTTTGGCTGTATCTACTTGAACAACTTCGCTTTGGGCTGCTGAGCACTGGCCACATTGAAATGCTAAAAGCAGCAGCACTAAGAGATTTCACAGGTGTCTTGGAAATTACTTCAGGAGCTTTGCTCAACGTATTGATCAGAAAGCCATCCCAGATGAGGCCTCCAGAAAGTCAGGTGCAGCATTTAAAGGGATCACGACTTAACCTCAAAATCTCAAAAGTAGGGCTTGGACTGAGAGCCAGTGTTAAGGGTGAAGACAATTTTTAAGGTGCCACTTCCTACCAGCTTCAAAACCTGACCTTCCAGAAAAAGGGAATCGGTTAAAGTGATGTTAAAGACAACAAATCTTCCTCAGCAAGACAGCCATGCTCCAGACATTAGCTATTCATTCACTGCAAAGGCAGTTCATCACCTGACCACTTTGGTTGGCACCATGCATTACCAGAGCTCAGGAGACAAGGCTTTATCTACTTTGGATGGTTTTGTAACTGGGCTGAGCAAACACTTCAAAGTGTCTACCTAAAGGAGAGTCTCAGCAGCAAGACTAAAGCTTTTGAGCAAACAGGAGGTTTGGCTTTCATTGACCATTTGAAGTAAATCAGCTAAACAGTGATTTGGAGAGGAAGGTATCTTAACAGGATCACATCCTCCAACTCCCTTAAAGCTGCAGCTGGTACAGTCCAGGCTACCCAGCACATACCTCCAGCAGAGTACCAATCACATTAGATGGTCTGAGGTTCAACATGGCAAGAAATTCCACAGATAACACTTTTTTATGTCAAATTTCTTTTCAGTAAAACTGTTCTCCCACTGATATAAAGCCAGTAATTAACTGACAAGGAGGCAGGAGATAAGAAAGAAAAAGTCAGCAGCAGGAAAGTTAGCAAGTGATGTGACATTATGGTAATAAGTCACACTAATAATGATCAGTTCTCAGAACAAATCAAGAGATTTTAGAACAACTCGCGGCCTCTTTGACAAGGAAAGTGAAGCTCTAACAAATTTGCCTCGGGTTCTAAAACTCAGAGAGATAACTGAAGCTGGTTTGCTGCAGTGTCAGACTACTTGGACTTATGTCAAACATGGAGCATCTCCTTGCAACAGCTCCTGTGTCGCTTACTGCCCTTCTCCTCCCCCCCTCTCAGCGACAGCCGACTCAACTGCTACACAGACATCCCCAGAGAGCTGCATCCTCTGTGGAGAGCCAGGTAAATTACTTCTCATTATTGAAGCAAAATGAAGCACCTACACCAGAGCTACTCAGTAAGGCCATTCATCTAGAAACTGCTGTTGCAATACTCCTTTATATAGACATTCATTTACCTCTCTCATTATTCTTTTTTAAACTTCTTATAAACTTCTGTTTCTTAATATGTAAACAGAACCCAACATATGGCCCCCTGCTACCGGAGTTCACAGATGTTTGCTACCCATCTTAACCCAACACCACAAAAGTAAATCAGTACATTTAGTTGCAGCTAATTAAAGGATACCCAGTGAATTAGAATTTCAACAAGTTCTCAAAGGCTACTAAGTATTCTATAAAGGGTACTGTAAGTCAGAAATTTTGTCAAACCCACAGTGACTCTGTCAATCGTTTAGCTCTCTGTGTTGCACACTCTGGAAAATAGGACGTGTGTGACCTTCAGGGTATTCTGAAGCATTCCTGTAGTAAGAACAACAGATACTGTGAAGTTGTTGGCATTAGAACAGGAAAAAAGACATGCCTGCAGATGAAAAATATAGAGAAAGCTTATCTAGCAGGCTATTAACAGTGGTTCTTTGAAAAAAGACAAACTCCTTCCTGTTTTGTGTTCTAACCAAACTGCTTTCCAGCTGTTGAAGAAAGGTGCCAGATTATCCCTTAGATACAATTATTGCACCAGGAAAGAGAAACCACTGAAAGTTAACTCCTCTGCATTATTTATACAGGCAAGAAGATAACATACAAAGGCAAATTTAGGAGCTTAAAAATCCAGAGCACTCTGCATGCTTCTTTGCAGTAGACTAGGTAGCATGCTACCAATTCCACTAGTGATATCATGATATTATTCTCTCTCTCTCTCCCATAGACTCAATCCTTCCGCCTCTGCACTGGCTGCAGCACTTTGCCTTCCAGCAACAGAATCACTCATGAGACGTGCTGGTAAGTGTTTCTGTGCAGCTAACTGCAGTTCAATTAATCAGCCAGGCTGGTGTGTTTGTGAACATGATGGAGTACAGCTGATGCATTTAGCTTTTACTGATCTTCAAGCTGGCCACAGACTCACAAGGCAAAGGTAACTGATAGGGCAATGCTCTTAGGCTATGTCCAGCAGGGTGAGTTTCCTCAGAGCAGAAACATGGTGCAAACTGGAAACACCCAGAGGGAGACCAATGATTACACTCGTTAGAAGACACAGCAATAAAGGACAACCTAGGATTCACTGCATTCCTCTTTTTAGCCCCACCATAACCATAGCTCTCAGAGTCCTGAAATTTACAGTGCTTCTTATTATTTAAGAAATCTTCAGCTGTTTTAGACAAGACTTAAATGACGTTTTAGGAGAAGTACCAGTCTTGCACAGTGTCTGGATTCAGTAGGTAGAAGCCAGAGACAAACATGACAGAACCACGTTTCAAAAAGGATGTCTGACATTTTCTCTCATTATTTCCAGTGCAAAATTAAAATCCAGATATTTTCTGATAAGGAAGGATACTTGGGCAATATATCCTTTATTTTTCCCCTCAATAAACAATGACCAACCAGCCAAAGGAACAGCTTTAGCATTCATTACACTTCCTAGGTCAGTGCTGCCAGGAGCTACCCTAAGTGACTTAAGATACATTCTGCCGATGTATGAATGAAACATCATAAATTAAGACTTTTTTTCTTCTCTGTTACCTCTGTTCCTATACACTCAAAAGGAGAAGCAAATTCAAGTATATCTCCAACAAAGGACCGGAACTTTGACCACATAAAACAGAACCTGAAATTCCAACCTACTCACTGACTTTGGCTTACATTTGGCTTTACTTTTTCAAAGAACATTCAAGTTTCTCCCCCCGCCCCCGCCCCGCCCTTTACCTAGAGAACATTCCATTCTCTTCCTGCATCTTCCCCAGCACCCACTTCTGTCTTTCAAAATACCTATGGATAGACACAGAGTCCGTTCCTTGAGCTGAGCTTAATGTAAATCAAGCTTGAGGTGTACTACAGAAATGCCACACAAAAAACTTGTGGCAGACCACAACAGAATTTCAGCTGCAGGTAAAAGCTTTTTGTGCTTGAATTCATGCCGCTTTTCAGCATCCTCACTGCAGTCCCAGGCACTGGAAATCTGCAGGAAAGTTGAGCTTGTGAAGTAATGGATTCTGGAGCACAATACCTGTTCCACAGGGGTATTTTATCAAGCATTTCATTAAGTCCTCTTTAAACACTTCAAAGTAATCAGAAGCTCAACAACTAATCTGGAAGGATCAGAGAAAGAAGTGTGAAAATGGAAATTCCAACTGGAAGGAAAAAAGAAGAGAGGCTAACCATGTACTTTATTAGGACACCTGCTCCTTTCAGCTTTCATGCACGTGCTGCCATCTATAACAGGAGCAAATTACAGCTACCAACCAGTAATGCTCTTGTTGCCAGTTGACAAAAGCTGGGGAGCTTTGTGTGAATTTTCTGTTAAGTGAACAGATTATGCTTTTGTTGCTGAGCTGCCAGTCTTTAATCACTTACCTCCCCGATATTAACACATCTCAATGGCTGTTGCACCTACTTCATTTACTTTTTTTTAGAGCTGATTCAAACTGGAAAGGTGCATCAGAACCAAAGGTTCATGTATTATCCTATTAAATGAAATGCAAGAAAGTGCAAAACTTTTTGCATGTTCACAGGTATCCCTTGAAGCTCTCATCTGGATTTTGGGTTTGAAACAAAACCCAGAAGCAGCAGCTATGCAACACCCCAGTACCTTCCCTCTGCTGAGAGTGTAACTGTCTAGTCTGCACCAGTCTGCATTTCAGACTGTGTCAGGCAGATCTCAACATAAACTTACTGCTTAATTAAGGACGGAAGGGTTGATCAGTTCTTTTAAAAAACAAGAAATGGACTTACAGGCTAAAAGATAAACCAGTACCTGCTACATCAAGACAAGTAAAGCAGATGCTTTGGCACAGCTACAGAAAATACAGGGGCATATGCTGAGTGCAGAGAGAAAAGGGAGAGGTTCTGTTTTTACCCAAGTTTTACTCAACAAAATTAATAACAGAATCCTGCACTGCTTCTAACAGGATGATTTAAAACTGCAAGAAATGCATTTATAGTGACAATAGTCAAAGGCCAGTGAAGGAAAGGACTCTGCACAACACACCGTGTACGGGTTACACTCTCGCTTCAGAGGCTGCAGTCCAAACTGACACCATGGATGAAACCAAGGCAAATGTTGCTCGTCAGAATGCTGTTTATCAAGCATCGTGGTGCTCAGTAAACAGCATTTTGTCGTCAAGATCTTTGAATCAAGAGGAAGTGGGAGACGGGTGTGGAGGGGCATTTTCCTAAAGGAAATCACTCAGATATTTTTACCGCTTAACAGCAAAGGTCTGAGTGCTTTCAGCAGAAACAGAATCAGCTCTCCTCACCTGGTTGAAAGTAACTGCAGAGGGTAATTTGGACTGCCTCTAAAAGATCAGGTTACAAGTATTAACCTTTTAAATTCACAAGCAACAAGGCCTGTAAAGTTTGGGCCGGCTCTGAGAAGCTATGCAAGAGATAAATAAAAAGGGAAACGCAGGCAGATCTAGTAATTCTCATTAATCACAGGAAATTAACATATCCTGGAAGGAAACAGCCCAACATAAGCATAAAAACGGAGGAGGAATAACAAACAGACATCATTTATTCCTGGGACACTCAAGACTGCCTTCTAAAGAAAACTATTTCCTCAACTTTAAATAACAAAATTGCCAACACTGACTTGTTACTCAGCTTTCCCCACTTTTGGAGTATTCAGGGCCACTGAAGCAGACAAAAGAGGTTTGTGCAGATGCCGTGGTAGTTCCACATTCATTCAGAAGCATCCGATGTTTGACATGGAAGTCAGCTGCCTGACAGAACCAGTACATTGCCATTATCATAACGTAGGGCCATAGCTGAGGTAGCATAAAATATCAATGCACATGCACACAGAGCACCTCTTTTTGGCTTTAGACTTCTAGTACAAACACAGTATGCTCCAATTCTTTTTACTTCCTGGGTTAGTCTTGCAACAGATTTAACATTCTGGTCTAATGCAGGGGAATACTTTATCTTTTCATTTACAGTTTAAGGGTGTGTGTAGTACTTTGGGATTTAAACATTGTGCTCCAATAGGTCAGCATGCTCAATAACTAACACAGTACAATCACACTAAGCTGAACACTACATTCCAATAATCACAGAACAGATATTTCACTCATGGGACAATTCAGAGGCTATTAATTTCCTCTACATTGAGCTAGAGCCTCTGGGAAGTCACAAAGCTTCATAGCATGTTTCAGCCCTCTCTGCAGTGGAAGCCAGGTACGCCACATGCATTCAGCATCTGCTGTCATGCAGAACATACCCATCAGATACAGCACACAACATCTGTCACAAGGGACACCAACTTTCAATGAGTTTAGACTCCCAAATCCATCTTAGGGGGTGGGAGTGATAGCATAAGACTTTTTTTCCAGTTGTTAACATAAAACCCCAGGTTTTATGTTAACAACTGGAAAAAAAGTCTTATGCTATCCTGTATTTGTGTCTAAATTACCTTAGAAAAAAACCCAAGTGTTTCTATGATCCATCTTTCAGTTTTTACAGGACCTTTTATTCCTCACCTTAAACCCAGACTTTGTGTTCAAAAAAACATGGAGGTCACCTGCCACATGCATTTCAATCTCCTTGACAAGCATCTTTAAACAACTTTTCTGTCAGATTCACAAGACAAAACTAAGACTTGTCCATTCTCATCCTAGACCAGAGACACTAGGACAAGTATCTCAAACCAGCAAAGTAATTTAGACTTGAGGGTATCATTGCCTGAATTCCTGCATTCTATTCAAGTATTAACATGCTAACACACTAATAATGCACTAACAGGCTCTGTTCTAGTGACGATGCCACTAGTGAAGCTTATTTTGTTTTGTACAGTGGCCAGAAGCATCCCTAAAACTGGTCCATGCTCACAAAATCAGATTTCAGTACCTCAACACTACTTATCTTCCTAAACTTTGCTGAAGGATCCTTTTTGAAGAGTTTCATGACATTCTATGGTAAATTCTGACACTTGAGACATCAAAAAAAGCAAACCATGGCAACATACTTGAGAACTGTTCCTGTGGACTATTACCTGGGGTAAAAAAAGCAAGTTACACAAAATGAACCAAAGGAGTTTTAAAGGCTGTAACTATTTTTGCTTGATATACTTGAACTCTGCATCCTTAGTACCTCCTTCGAAAAGAAGACACAAGGTGGGCAGAAGTAGGATTAAAATTGTCCAACCAGAGAGGCCTGTAGACCTTTCTCAGACCCTTCTCTGTCTTTGCAAGTTCTTTGAATTCAAACTATTATTGTCATTTCAGCTGGACTAGGTTAGTATCTATATACAAAGAAGTTTTAGCAATCTAGAGTTGTCAGATGCAGCCTGAAGAATGAAATTGTTGATCAAAAGGTAGTGCATACTGTAAAAAAGGAAAAAAATACCCAAAACAACCAACCAAAAGTAAACCAAAGCTTCCCCCCACCTTTTAACACCCAATGAGTTGGATTCTCCCAGTTACTCCCCTCCCAACTGTCGGGCCCAGTAGGACCTGTCTCAGCTGGAGGAAATGAAAACAAACTAACTCCCTCGCAAAGTCCTGATAGCAATTAACTCACCTGACAATTTATTGCTAAATGCTTGTAAAGAAAGCAAAGAGAACAGAATGTTCAAAGCATGAACCCTGCCAGCCACCACTTCAATAACGGACAAGCTGTGCCGAGTGCAGGCAGGCAGTGTTTGCTGAGGGCTCTCTCTCGTGTTACCCAACTAACTGCATTTAAAGCCCCTCCATAGTTGGGAGCCTGCCTAAGGAAATGTGAAAAGTAAGCTAACAGTCTTAGTTCTACCTGCTCGCCGCACAACTACATCAGTTCATCAATCCGATTCCGTACTGCAGGACATTTATCGGTGTGCTCATCTCTGTGCAAGCGAAGCCTAGAAAGGCCATTACGAGCCATGTCTGCACATCTTTCAGCTCTTCTACAGCCCCAGAGAACAGACTCCCACCTGCTACTCGAATTTGAGCAGTTATCTGTTGGAAAAAGAACAAGGCTATTTCTCCCAATCCTAAAACACGGTGATTTTTGCGGGTCAGCATCAGCACCCCCTCCGCACTTAATGCGACGAGACATCAACAGCCCGGCTAAGTTTAAGGCACGGAAAAGCTGCAGGCAGGTATCTCTAGGTAGCAGCGCTCACAGGTTTGGGTTTGAACAAGTCTGGGTCAAAACGCTGAGTCGAGGGATGCGCTGTGCAAACCTGTTCCTTCGGAACCCGCCGGAGGTGAGTTTGCAGCGCCAGGCAGCTGAGCAGCCCTTCGGCGGGGGCCGGGCGCTGCTGTAGCTACGAGAGGAAAGCGCACAGGGACAGTAAGAAGGAGGAGGAGGGAAAGGAACAAAGTAGGACCCAACCTTCGTCCTCAAGGTCTGATGGATGTCTGCTGCCAGCTCCCCTTTCCACCACTGCTCCTCCATCCTTTATCTTCCCATCCAGACAAAGGTCTGAAAGAGAGACGGGGCCGCTCTGCTGGGAGGGAGAACAAACCGGACAAGTCGCCCTAAGCTCTGCGGCTGTTTCCGCTGGCCCTCCCCGCGGCACTGGCGGCCGCCCCGGCTCCCGCACCCCGCTAGTGCCGCCAATAACCGTATCGTATCGATCTATTGACTACCTGCGCCCGGGGCGATCGGCGCTGCCAATATCTCCGCTCGCAGGGCACCCCCGTGCCGGGAGCAGCGCTCAGCGGGGCCCCGCAGCCCCCACGGCCACGGCCTGGCCGGGAGCCATCGCCCGGCGCTTTGTGCCGGCGGAAGCGCTGCCGCGGTGCGGCCGCCCCGGCAGAGCCCCGGAGTCGGCGGGAAGGGAGGGGAGGGGGGAGCTGCTGCCACTGCCCCTTTCTGCTGCTCTTCCGCCGGTGAGGGCCTTGGGTCACTTGGCGCTAACGAACTGCTGCTCTCCCCTCCGGCACCTCTGTGTCTCCTCCCGCACCTCCGTGCCCCTGCACTCCCATCAGCTGTAGCATCTGTGCACACCCCCCGCCAGCCCCGCGTGGAAGATGGGATGAGATGGGATAGGAGGCGAGGGGAACCCTCTCCCAGCAGCCGCCGAGCAGGGGTGGGGCTGGCCTGCAGCTGCTGCGTGTTCTTGCCTTCCTAGCTGGACTGGAAGGCATGGTGCAAGCAAAATTGCCAGAGAAAATTAAATACAATTCTCGCAGTAATGAAGACTTTGAATACTGAATAATTACCCCAGTACTGACAGAAGAGTTTGACTTTCTCCTTGTCTTATGATTCCCAGTACACGACACCTTATCGTTAGCTGCCAGGAGCCTGCAGATAGTAATGCTTGCTTATGTCTGCAGGAGCACAGCTCCCTTTTGTGCCACATTGTCAAGGTTTCCCTCTTACAGTGCCAGAAGGTAACTCTGTCCTGTGCAGACAGGACTTAACAGAGGATGTGCTTCTCCCCATTCTCCCGTACTTCAGACAAACCAGATGTCATGTCTTTGGGACAGGTCTCATCCTTGTTACACAGCAGTGCACAGCACCAGCAATAACAGGACCCTGATGTGTTGCCACGTTACTTGGGGATTTGTGGTTTGCCATCAGAGCTCAGTCTGGCTAAAGCTTCAAGACTGTGTCTCAGTCACTGCTTTGCCTTGGGAGCCTAAGGTCCTGGTCCTTTCCAAGTGTTATGCCCAAAGAGTCCAATAAACTGAGGCACGACAGGCCTTTATTCCCAGGCCTCTGAGGACCACGTTTATAGTCCAGGGAGTATTTCATCAGATTGAACTGAAGTATTTCAACAAGTCTTTCTCATCACTCCCCTTCAGCAACTCCAGGAGCCAAAATCTCCCTGCTGATCCATTAAGGATGAAACATGAGAAAATTTGCCAGGCCTAGCAGCAGCTCTCCTCTTTAAATAACTATATTTCAGGGGTAGGTGTTTTCTTAAAACAAACAAAAAAAATTGCTAGTCATTCTGCACTTGAATTTGAAAAAGACCCTCACAAAACATTTGTTCCTCAGTTGGTTTCCTGAAGGAAAGAAACAACAAAAATCTGCTTCAGTCAAAATAAATACGTGTTGACTTCAGTGTTCCTGTGAAAGAACTTTTGTGATCAAAGAAAGCTGTTGACCAAATCTTCTGGGGAAAACATACCCCAGTTGTTTATAGTCTCTGTTTGCTGACTTGTCCCCTGCTATAAAAGAGAAGCAGCGAAGTTAAGTGGCTACAGCTATTAAACCTGCAGATAAAAGCTGCCACCAAGTGTCCATCAGAAATAACTTCCCCTTTTTTCTTTTAGGTACATCCTAGTAACCCTTAAACAAAGTACTTTGGTGCCTTAAGGCAAACTGCCTTCAAACGAAGCATGTGCTTAACTGTTTTGTTGAATAACAACTAAAGCGTTTCTTTACAAGTGGCCTGTCCATGGTTCGTACAATATGTTGATTTTCTCTAACAGTTTTTGTATATAGGTGTTACAAAAATTTTTACAGAGCAAAAGGAGCCAATAATATTAATGGAAAGAAACAGCATCAGTGCTTTGAAATAAAGTTCTAATAACAGAATCATGGTATGGATTTTCAGAAACTCACATTCAAAGCATTTATTGATTTAAAACTCTTGTATTTTTTAATCTTGAGATGCTATGTGAAATAGAAACTTGTTCTGTATAATGCTGGCTTTAATTTTGCAGCCAGACCATTTTATTTTTCCCAAATATGGTCTGTGTGTTTCTCTTGTTCCATCTGAAACTAAATTAGGCATGACGTAACAGAAGTTTCCTTCAGAATGGCATTGACATTAAAAAAGGAAACAAATAATGAATAAGATTCTCCTTTCTGTAGCATGGCTGTTAGTGGGACTCAAATAGTCTGCCCTGTTGATTAAAAAACCCACCAAACTCCAACCAACAGCATCTTTGATATCATAAAATATTCACAGCAACAAAGAGAGCAGTAATTCTGCACTTGATAAGAGCTCAGACATAGCCTTGAACCTTGGAATCACTTCTTTTTGAAGGAGGGAGTGCCAGCAAGGCCACGTACATAAAACAGGGAATACAGTGCTGTTCCTTCTGATAGCCAAATGAGTAACACACAGACATGGTCATTAACTCATTGGTATTGTAAAAACTGACTGCAGCTGCAATGTGTCTCTTTTTTTTCCAGCCAAATGGGATCCTGCAAACCCTTGTCAGGATCTGATACAATGGGACATATTGGGTCACAATATAGTTTGGATTAAAATATAGGCTTTAACTACAACAAAACTGTTGATTTGATTTTCAAATGCTTTAAAAAACCTGAAACAACACAGACCGAGAGAAAAAAGCAAAATTTCATGGAGATTCCCAAAGCAAGTTTGCATAGAGTTTCTGTTAACTTCAGAAACTTCTGTGTTACTCTTTTGTGGCCAGTGTTTGGGTAAAGCACAAGTGCAGGCTCACTAAAACCTGACTGACACAAGCTGAGTTTGCATGTCAATGAAATTGTTAATGTTGCAATGTTTTTCCCTCTAAAACTAGTTTAACAAACCACATTAACATCTTCACGAGTACTGCTACCATTCTGAGTGCTGGGGCAATAAAATTGCTTTTAGGTGACCAATAACTGAAGACACCAGCCACAAACAGATCAAGAAATGACTCAGGCAACTTGTATCTTACCTGCCAGCATGAAGGGCAAGCTGCTCAGAGATGCAGGAGCTCTGTGCCCTTGAAGATGGCAGAGATGAGGATAGGGTGAGAGCCAGGCTGCCCCTTCCCATGTGGGTTTCATGGGTATGGAGAGCTGTAATCTGCTTGCCTTTGCTCTTGGTAGAAGCAAACTATGAATGATTTTTATATATGGGTTTTTTGGTTTCTTTTTTTAAAGATGATATAGGATTTGGACTGTCCTTAGGAACTGTGATTACTAAGCCTGGCTGGTAGGAAGGGCTTTAACCCTAGTGAGCTGCTGTTGGGTGTGTATCCATGCCACGCTAAGCCTATGGCACTGCAAGGAAAGGACAATATTACAAACTGTTTAGAGGAAACACTTCTGTCTCTCTGTGTAGCTTGAGGAGCTAGTTTTGTTTAAAGGCTTTGGAATGGTAACAGTTCTAGTTTTCTGCTGATGCTGAGCGGTTTGAGTCAGGATAGTTGTGCCTTGCCTTGGGGCACCAAGAGCCCTCAGGGGAGGCTCATGGGCTTCTTGCTGCCCAACAGCCTGAAATAGCCAAGCTTTGTGCTTGATAACTCCCAGCCAGTGGTTTATGTGGACTATGAACATACCCTTCTTTGTAGAGGTCTTTCACTTCTCAACCTGTCTGCCAAGCACCCAGAGGACACAGCCTCTTCTGCACACAGTCACTAGGGAACGACAGAGCTGTTGTTGGGGTTATAGCAGTGCTGGAGTGGAGCATGTGAAACTGTGGGTCATGGGCTTGTGCTGCCCTGATGTAACTCTGCAGCTTCTGCTGATTGACCTGGCTTGTTTCAGGTGCAGAAGCAGCTCTTATCAGTGTTAAAACATGGGGCAAAGGGCAGCTCAGACACTTGAGGTGCAGGAGAATGCTGCAGCATAACAGCTCTTGTGCCAGAGTGGCAGATGTGGATGGAATATCCTGGTTCAGCCAGGATATTCCTCCTTGCTGCCTGATGGCATGTGCCCGTGTGCTCACCCAGCTACTGCCATTCTCAGCTCCTCTCCCACCCTGCCTGAGGTGAAGGAGATGCCTGGGCTGGGGCAAACAGTCTGTGTGGGAGTGGTGCCCTCTTGAGAGAGCTTGGCTGTGAAAACTAGAGCTTTACTTGGTAGTTTTCCAGAAACTTTTTGTCTTTGGAACCAGGGAGACTTTATGTAAATCTCAGTTTCAGTTTAAAAACAAAGAACTGTTTGGCTGGAGGACAATGAGCACAAACCAAAATGCAGCCCAAAGATGCAAAAGCAAGCCAGAATGTTGTTTTAAATTCTCCAAAGTCAGATCCAGTCATTTGGAGTTAGGTGTGGGGGAGGTGGTGGGAGGTGTTCCCCTGCCTTTTAATATTTCAGTAATTGGCCCTGTAGTGACCCAAGCACACTTGTACCTTGCCAGCTGCCCATACCACCTCCCTTTCCACCTGGGCAAGGTAGGAATGGGGAGAGCCCTCAGCTGCTTGAGATGGTTTTCCCTGCCGGATTGGGCTGAGTGGAGACATTCTGTTCAACATGCAAGTTGCTCTTAAAGCATCATGAGAGGAAATGCATCTTTTTCAGAGGAACTTGTGCAAGAGGAGCCCACATCTATCACTTCAAATAGTCCTGCCTCCTTCACGAAGATGTCTTTAAAAGACTTCACACTGATGAGGGGTTAAACAGTCTGCCTCTCCCTCTTGCCTGCTAGATTTTGTTAGTTTGAGTTTTCCGTTTCTTGGTGTTGGAGTCTTCGCTGGTAGCAGATGCCTAGGCTGGGGTTTGAACTGTGCAAGGTAGAGGGCAGCAGGTGACCCGAGTCAGTTCCTAGCTAGCTGGACAGAACTCGCTAGTGCCAGAAGTCCTGTGCTGCTCCTGCGGGAAGGACTTTGCAGCTCCAAAATGAAAGCAAGCACTACACACTGAGCACTCAGTGGGGGGCAATGGTTCTCGTTATAATTTGCATTTTGATACTGCAGACTTAAAAGACTCACTTGCAGGTTTTCTTTTTTACTAGAATCAAAAGGATGCTTTGCCAGACAGTTAATAACTTCCCTTGCTTCTCATCTGGGGAAACCAGCTCATATTCCTCTGAGAGGGGTGATACTGGAATGAATGATGCTGGGAGGAAATGCTCCCTGCTGGGGTCTTTTCTGGAGATAACAAGGGAAGACTGAGCTGATCTCATTGCTCACTGCTGCTTCCTCTTCACCCTCCTCAGGCTTTTTCCCTCTGGTGTTCTCCTAGCTCTAGCACCCTCCTAGCTCAGGCACCAAGTGGATTTGTCTCATAAAATCACTGGAAAACTGTATTGACAACAAATTAAGCCCCAGGCAATAAAAAAAACCCCACTCCCAAAACACCCACTTTTGGGGATGACTAAAACACTAAATCAGGGGGAAAGAACTGAGGAGGGAGCCACGGCTTGTCTCTTGACAGCAGTGGTCTGTGAGGACTACTGGGTTAATTAAAGCTCTGCTATGTCATTTTCCTGTTGGGTGCAGTACAGCTGGATGGTGTTGTGGAGAGGCAACATCCTTCCCTGTGTCCCACCACCTCCCTTGAGCTGCTTCTAACATGTAAATTTGCTGGGGAACCTGTGTTTTGACAGAGACCTGCATGTAACTTAGCCCAGCCAAAAAGGGGTTATTTTCTCCACTGAACTCCTGGGACTGCAGAAATGCAGTTCTTGATCTGCTGCTTCCTGGGAAGGCTGCCTACAAATGCACTCCAGGACACCTTAAAGAAGGGAGCTTTGGAAAAAATAAATGGTTGTCCCTGGCAACCATTGCCAGGGACAGGACACTGGCCATCCAGGTGAGCAGCTTCAGGGCAATGGACAGATCCTATTCTTCCATGTTGCAGGTTTTCTTGCACAGGGAGCAGAAAAGTCTGCACATTCCCCAGCTAACTGGGCTGGGAGATGAGGGGAAATACTCCTGTTGCACAAAATCCACCAGCTATACCCAACAGTGACTGTGCAATCTGTGACACAGTTTTGAAATACCTTCTGGGAATCCAGCTTTGTAAATATCCAGACTATTCCAGCAGGGCTATTTCGGTTTATAAAGTGTATTTGACAGGATCTTTGTAAGATACAACACAATTGCTGTAGTTCATGAAAATCACACAAATATTTTGACTTGTAAAAGTAAGATTGGGAAAAAATAGTAAAAAAATCTTTGTTCTTAAGGGATAGCCTTTCAATGCCTCAGTATGATGGTTAGAGTTCATGAGAGTTTTCACCAAGTAATAAAGGAGATGAGGAAGTATGACTGGAAACCAAGATAGCAAGGAAGAGACTCCTTCCATCTGGCTATGGAAACACAGACCTCTTTGTTACATGAGCTTTGGACACCCTGGGGCAAGGCAACCAGACGGAGTGGCTTTATAGCAGGATAGCTCTTTGCTCTAGTAACAGCAAATCATTTTGGAGCATGTCTCTGTATTAGCTGCTACAGAGGGGGAAAAAATTGTTAAGCTCAGTTTAGTGAAAGTCCAGGGTTTGACTTCCCCCCCACCCCCCACGTGGTTTAGAACCAAAACACTGGGTTTTTTGGAACATTTGTAATATTTGGCATACAACATCAAAACTGCAAAGCAGGAGTAAGATACTGTCTTGAGGAGGATCCCTGCAGCACCACAAGTATCTACCTCAGCAAAAGCTGTCAGGAGTCAAAGTCTTTGACACTTGGGTCTTAATTGTGAAGTTCGTCCTCTGCTGTGGCTCAGAGGATACTTGCACAGTCCAGTTTAGGCTCTGGTCACAGCTTATCAATGCTTGTCTGAAACCAGATGCAGGACCCCAGTGCTGGTATATTGAGGCTGCAATCTGAGAAATGCCAGTGGTGCTCAGTGCAACAGCTTGTGTTCTATGAGGAGCCTTATCTTCAACCTTAAAGACGAGATCTCTCTTTTGTGTCATTTCCCGTTTAGACCAGATGCCTTTGCTTATTACTGCTGCTTTGATGAGGCTGGGAGCTGCTCTTACTTTTATAACTTTAGCTGAAAACTTCCTGACTGTTGAATAGCCAGTGAAGTGCAGCTCTGTATGCACAAGGATTATTGCTGTTATAGGGTGTAGAGGGAGGAGACATAGTGATACATTCTTCAACATCAGAGGCACTTCTGAGCTCAGCTTTCAGGAACTGGTTGTTGGTTTCCATGCTTTATAATAATCAAAGTACTCTGCACCAGTATTTGAGTTATGTGTCCATGGTGTGTTGGAATCATCATGGAATACATAATGAATGGCTCTGAGATGTATTGATTCATGAGGCTGCTTAAGGGTGGGCCCTAGTGGTCCTGGCACCATGTGGACTGGTTGATGGCATCAAGTAAGTATCCAATATGATATGCAGTTGTTTGATAATCTCACACATATTCATGTACAGGCTATACTTGGCTGGAGTGTGGTCTCATGCATTTCCTATTTTTTCCCTCAAGTTAATTTCTCATCCTATATTTCATTGAGATAATCTTGATCAGGGTATATCAGGAAGCCAGTAAATAAGCTGTCTGTCCAATAAGGATCATAAAAAAGCCCATTTTGTTCTGAGTAAAAGATCTGCAGCCATACCTCATCCTCCTGCTTCAGAGAAAGGATGGTTGATCCAGAGGCAACATCATGATTCCCTGTGTTAGCATCAAAAGTCTTGATGCGATACTGCCCGTTGTGAACCAAGCCAATAGCCAAGTGTTTGTTAGCCAAAGTGATGTCATAAGTGAAGTAGTAAATACCTGGGATGCTGCATACAAATTTCCCACTGGAAGCATTGTAATGTCCTCCCTCATTCATCAAGATCCTGTCAAATTTGATGGGCAGCCTTTCCCTTGGGTAGCTCTTTGAGACTGCCACGGAGAAGGCAGATTTGGCTTTGTTGGCATTACAGGTGCAGGGTCCTGGCATGCCGGTCTCGCCCTTGTTCCCTTTGGGCCCTTTCTTTCCTGGTGCCCCATTTTTTCCAGGATTACCCTTCAAACCCTTAGGCCCTCGTGGGCCTGCTTTGCCAATAGCTCCTGCTTTCCCCTTTGGTCCTGGCTTGCCGGGGTTTCCTGTTCTGCCTTGTGGACCTAGAAGACAAATAACCTTGTAAATTTTTCAATGAAAGAGATGATATGGCAAGTGGAAAGGGGTTGTATGGTTGCAGCAGTATAATTTTCACTTAGGAGGAAAACCTTGATGGTGAGATTCTCAGTGAAATACCACCTGGGGCTGAACATCTGTCAGAACTGACTAACCATGTTAGGTAGGTAGTTGGCATGATAACAATGAGACTCAGGAGCAGGACAGTCTGTCCCTTTTAGGGACCAAAAGGCTGGTTCAATTATCTGGCTCACTTGAGGCAAAGGAGTAATTAATTATAGAGCTAGCCAGAAACAAGCTTTAGATTGTGTGGATTTTAAAGAGTGGGACAGGTTTGTGAAGCTTTTGGAACCTAGCTTTGAGCAGAGTATTTTAAAAAAATAATTAAACATGAAACTGTTGTGCAAAAAACCAAATAATTAAAAATTAAAGTGTCAAGAAGCTGAGCCTCAGTCATGAACCAGAAAATACCTGGTGCAGGGATGTTCATGAGGTGGGAAGCAAGTTGGACTGTCACGCTGGTGCTGAAACTTCTGATTAGTGCTGATTGGATTGTGGTAGTGTCCAATATACAACAGATTCATGAGGATTTCTGCCCTGTCTCTAGCAAGACTTGATTTAAACGCAGCTGTGGGTGGAAACCTGTTCTCTGAATTCCCTGGTTTATGGATGGGAGAAGACAAGATGCAGCCTTGGCACACTGGTGTTGTGCTGGATCAGGAGTGCACTCTAGTGTGGCGATTGGAAATCACCACTTCCTCTCCATCGCTGGTCATGGTGCTTGCTGTAAGGCTGGAGCTAAACAAGAGCCTCAGCTCAGGATTAAAGAAAGGTTGTTGTTTACTTTGATTTAGACTGAACATATCCTGTCACCCAGTTAGAGAGCTCTGATGAGCACCTGACTGTTTCCTTGAGAGCAGGAATCAGAGACCATCATTTTGTCTGATGTGGAGAGAGTATATGGGAATCAGGAAAATCTCACTTGGCAACAAAAGGAAACCAATAGGAATTGTAAAGAACATTAAGCTGCTGTCAGCAAATAAAGTGAGTCTGAAACTCTATGGCAAAGGCTGACAAATGTGAGATTTTGGAGAAGGGGAGCAGAAAGTTCTAGAAAGTTCCAATGAGATGTTTCCTGTCCTGAGATTTGGGTTGCTGTTAACTGAGCTGTTGCATTACTTTTACATTTTATCCCTGGGGTGCCAAGAACAGTTTTCTCTTACCTTCGTCACCGTGCTCGCCTTTATCCCCATCCTTGCCATCCTTGCCATCTTTTCCTGGGAAGCCCATCCTGCCGACTGTCCCTGGAGTCCCAGGTGCACCAGGAGGCCCAGGTGGCCCAGGAGGTCCTGGCAGGCTGCATGCCAGCTGGGAACCTTCCTGAAGCTCTCCCTTGGCAAAGCCCCCCAGGATGTGATTTGCCACACAGGGCACAGTCCAGAGGAGGAGGACAGCCGAGATCATGGCACAGCCTGTAAAAATGAGATGGACCATGGCTGTCATGTGCAGAAGCCAGCATGAGCGAGTAGAGCAGTGTCCCCTCCACTGGAATTGTGGTGTTGTACAGACTTGCAAGGAAATGGGAAGTAATTGGGTAGGGTTTTTGTCAGGATAGGGGAGATGTTTGGTTTGGTGTGATATGCATTCAAGGATTTGGCTCATGGAATTTTTTTTCTCTGTTCATCTGGTCCAACCTTTTTAGATGACAGTGTAGTTGAAATGAGCTAGCCCAGCACCCTATCAAGCTGAGTCTTAAAACCATCCAGTGTAGGGAAATCCACTACTTCCCCTGGGAGATAATTCCAATGTCTAATTGTTCTCATGGGCAATTTTTTCTTCTGGATTCCATTTTTAATCTCCCCAGGAGTAGCTTGTACCCACTACCCCTTTTCTTTTCCTGTAAGTCCTTGTAGAAAAGGAGTTTCCTTCATTCTGGTAGCCACCCTTTACATACTGCTATGTGGTAATAAGGCCTCCCCTAAGCTTTCTCTTCTCAAGGCTGAACAAACCCAGTTCTTTCATGCTTTCTGATATGGAAGGTCTTCCAGTCCTTTGATCATCTGTAGTTAAACACAGCTATACTAGAAGATGAGCTGGGATAACCCAGACCTTTCAGGCTGTCAGTGGCCTTTTGGTCAGGAGAGGTCCTGCTTGTCATTAAGTTAAATACAGGAGGCTTTAGAGAGCCTCCTCAGTCGTTATGTTTAACTCTTGCACTGGAAATAAGATGCTTAAAGTATCGTATAGACTTCTTGTTGGCCTTAGCACTATCATCCTGATATTGGCTGCTGAAGGGGTGGAAATGCATACTACGTGCTCCAAATCCAGCCAGTAATATGTTATGTATTAGTGCTGAGTGGGAGCTCCCCAGTTCTGTGATACGTATAATTAAGAACATGCAGAGGAGTGGGAAATGCAAAACAGATCCCCAGGCTGGATTTGGCTCCTGAGGTGTTTTGTTCCTCTGCTGTCTTTTGCTTTTCTAATAGCTAAGATTACTTCCTGATGAAAGGTGTCAGTTTAAGTGGCTTTGTGGAAGTCACCAACCACTATTAATGTGGACTGCTGAATAAAGGCTTCTCAGTTCATGGAAAGGGAAACAAAATGCTAAAATGCCCACGTAGTGGGGAGATCCCAAGGAAAGCTACATCCTCCTTCACAGTAACCACCTCAAATGGGGCAGAAGAGAAATAAGAGATGTCTGGACTGGATGATGCTAATAAGATGTGGCAGCAGAAAATGTCATTGCAGAGCATAACCTGAAGAAAGCTGGGACTGCTTGATGTAGAGAATAAAGTGGTAAGGAAGAGCTCAGGGCAGGAGAGAAGCATTCTCATTTAGAGATTCTTACTGTACTGTGTTCAGCTCTGGGACCCTCAGTGTAAAAAAGACCTGTACCTGTTCGAGAGGGTCCAGAGGAGGCAATGGAGATGATCAAGGGGCTGCAGTACCTCCCCTGTGAGGACAGGCTGAGAGTTGGGATTGTTCAGCCTGGAGAAGAGAAGGGTCCAGGGAGACCTTTCAATACTTAAAGGAGGCCTACAAGAGAAGATGAGGAGGGACATTTTGTCAGACAGTGTGGTGGCAGGTTGAGGGGTGATGGTTTCAAACTGGAAAAGGGTACGTTGAGATTGAGGATAAGCAAGAAATTTTTTATTATGAGGTTGGTGAGGCATAGGAATAGGTTGCACAGAGAAGCTGTGGATACCCCCTCCCTGCAAGTCTTCAAGGCCAGGTTGGATGGGGCTTTGAGCAACCTCATCTAGTGGAAAGTGACTCTGCTCATGGCAGGGAAATGGAACAAGATAATCCTTAAGGTTCCTTCCAGCGCAAACCATTCTGTGATTACGTTTTGTGATAAGAACTTCACTACCTTTAGACAACCCATGTAGTTGACCTGGTGTGTTGAAAAGCAGCAAGCACAAAATAGCTCAAGACTAGGAGGTCAGCAGTAGTGGTACTTGGATAGACTAAGACAATTTGACTACCTAGAGCTGTGCTCTGGTGCAGCTCCTGAGTTGGTGTTAATTAATGGCTCCACAAGAACGTTTCGTCCCACATCACAGCAGTGCGTGTGGGATGCAAAGCACAGTCACATTCACAAGAGGCTCTATAAATAACGTCTTAAAGAAACCTCTTTGATAGAAAAGGAACCTCACACTGGTCCACCTTAAAAGGAAAATTGCTCCTCGGTGTAGAGCCTATGATGAGCTCCAAAAAGCAAATTGGAAACATCAGCATCTTTCCTCTCCACAGTGCTAGTGGCAGACCTGGCACTGGAGGCCATGCAACATTGTTTCAGCTGAGACCTTACTTTTCTAATGACATTTTAATTAGTGTCCTTGTTAATAGGGTTTTGGAGGCTTTTGAGCTGTGATCAATGCCTGTTGTATGAGAGGGTGCAATGTGACCACAGGGTTACTGATTACTGGAGGACTGCTCAGGGCGGAGAGCAAATCCTGTGTAGCCTTACTGAGCATGGGGATCAGGTGATGGCTTTGGTGTGTGGCTGCCACTGAAGTGCAGATGTTCAGCTCCTTAGCACCCAAGGAGGGCACACCAGTAGCAGGCACTGATTTCAGGAAGGAAAAATAACGTGGACCAGCTTCACTTCAGCTAGCTCAGATGGCTGCAGCATAGGCAAGGCATTAGGGCTTCTATTGCTCCAGTTTCTCAGCAGCAGAGCCTGGGAGGCAGCACCAGGGTTTGCTCGAGGTTATTGAGCACATTGGTGCTGAGTTTGGACCAGAGCAGAGATATTCTGGCCCTTCAGCTGTGGAGTGCTTGTCTCTGACAGCATGTTGGTGACAGGCAAGATCTTACAAACACAGAAGCACCTTTTTTTCCAATACTTAAAAATATCCTATTCATATATTGAGTCACTCTGAAATACTGAGCAGCAATGGTGCTTTCTAGGTTGTTCATTCAAAGAAGAGCAGGTTTTGAGGTCAGGAGATGGTGCAGCTCACAGTGAGCATGTGATGAACAAGGGCAGTACTGAGCTGCTCTGAGGGAGAACATCTTAGAGGAAAGACCCTTTGAGCTTCCAGATACTAGGTAGGCTCTGTCTGAGACATCATGTTCTGATGATGGCTGGCTAAAACCTCTACCTAGAGAGGCTCTAAAATGTGCTGCAAATGACTGGGTCCTGAGATGGAAGGATGAGGCAGACAGGTGGAGTCAGAGGTGTTGATCAGCTGGGTTGTGACACAATGATTCCTTGTGCCCTTCAGCTGAGTCAATGGAAATTGCTGGTGTGGGACATTGCTGCTGCTGGCAGCTCCTGGAATTGATGTAGTTTGTAAAACTGAGCTGTGGATCCCCACTGGGTAACTTCAGGGAAGTTTTCTTCTTCAGGAAGAAAACTAGGAAGGGGATAATTTTGGAAAGTGTCCACTCCTGAATCTTGGAGTTGAAACACAGCTTTCTAGAAAATACCTCAGGACAAAGAAAGCCACAGAGTGTCTCTGATTTGCCAGCCTGGTACATGAAGAGCTGAGCAGTTACTGGCCTCTCTTCCTACTGAGCCCTATGTTTTGGGTCTTCTGCTATTATTACACTTGATTATTCAATTAATTACTCAAAGCAAATGTGTGTCTGAAATGGGGTGTTCTGACCCAGCCCCATGGCCTTTGTGACACTTCTGTTTCAGGACATTTTGTTATTATTGCTTTTTACTTTGTGAGTCTTTCTATTCCTGCTGGTGCTTGGCCTTTAGCCGAGGCTGCCCCATGCCCTGGCTGTCCCCATGCCCTGGCTGTCCCCATGCCCTGGCTGTCCTTGAAGAGAGCAGACTGGGGCATAACTTTCCTCAGGGCTGAGAAACACCAGGGGCAGGTGGGCTGCCTGACTCACCAAATGCCCTGACCAGCCTGTTTGAAGCAGACACTTGTGCACTCAGCAGGGTTTGAACCTGACCCCTCCATGCTGAAATGTGAGCATCTCAAGAGCTTCTGTAGCATGTAGAACATCTGTGAAGGGGGACTGCAAACCCATGCTCTCTAATAGCTTTTTCTGTGCACTCTCTGTTGCTGGAGCAACGCTCTGCAGATGCATCACTCTACTACCCTTCCTAGGAGCTGTGTCCCCACAGGGCTCCTAGCAGCCTCCATCCCTGTCCTGGAGCTCCTGCTTTTGCTGGCTGCTGCAGCAGAGATGGGTTTGCTGCTGCTGGAGGAATCTCACAGACAGGAGATTCAGAGGGCACATCTCCTATTGTGTCTCCCCTATAGCTTTGGTTGTCATAACATCCCTGTTTAATGTGCTTCCTGCAAGCCTCTGTGTGACCACCCTCATCCCAGCCCTGCTGCAGGTGATCTTCCTGATTCACAGTAAAGAAGCCAGATGAGTTCTATAGATCAATATGCATAAAGGTGTTTCTGTAAGAAAGAATTTTGCCTGCATGAGTGATCCCCAGGAGAAAAGGCTCAATTGTACTTTCTGGTGCTTACAGGACAGCTGGGCTGAAATCCTCTTGGACGAAAAATCTCTGAGGGTTTGCCAGTTGTGGTTTGGTGGCACCTGGTGGCTGGAAAGTGATTTTTGGCCAGTGCAATGGTGGTCCCTGCCTGCCTATGGCAAGGAAAAGAACAGCAGAGCAGAGAAGAGGAAATGGTCTGGGGGGAATTGCTGCTTGGAAGGAGGAGCAGGATGCTTGGAATACTCAAGAGGAGACCCAGGAGTCAACAAAAAAAATGAGACTTTCTACTCTCTTTCCTTTTAATGATTGAGGCTTTCTTCAGTAAAACAACCATCATCCTGCTTCAGAATTTCTCAGCACAGATCAAGGCATCTTCCTTAGCCTTCAAAATAATCATTATCCCCGTGAGCCCAATTCTCAGCTTAGGTGGTGGTGTCCCTGGGGTGGAATCACAAGGCTGATTTAGATAAAATAAGGTGTGCCACCAGTGACAGCAGCTGGAATGGGCATATTTAATAATAACCCAGTGAATGAGTTATACTGGATCTGAGCTTGGTCTGTTACCTGCTGTTGCACAATGCAGTGTTGGAGGAGATAAAGAGTGATTCTGTGCCTGATTCTGCACCACCATCTCACCTTTAGGCAACCAGAGATGCCTGTGGCAAACCTAGCCCTGAGCTAAACCCCAGTTAGAGAAGCTGTTGGTCTCCAGCCTGAAGGGAGAGGCTGCAGTTTTGGCCACACAGGGTGAGTGCTCCCACTAAAATCTGAGGAACACTTCCTTCCTGGAGCATTTCTTTTAACTGGTGCCTGTTGCCTTTATGGATTCCTGTGAGGGTGTTGGAATTCTGAGTGCTCAGTGATTTAGACCTTATTTAGTAAGTTTTCAAAGTTAGAGTTAAGAGGAGGGAGGGGAAGAAAAAAAGGAAAAGTTAATCTACTCACCAGGACTACTCTCTTCAGTGAGGTCTTGACAGGCTCTGGAAGCCTACAGGATTTTGAGCAGATGTTTTGCTGCCGATCGCAGTCACGCAGGCACTGTCCTGCCACAGCAGCGTCCCTCTGAGGGCTGTGCAGTGTTGACTTCGGTCCTTTCTAGTAACGTTTTACTCCTTTTTTTTTTTTCACGTGGATTGCTGGCTTCCTGCAGCAGCTCAAGGTTTTGGCTCAACATTGCCAAAGGCATATTTTTATTATTGTGTAATGGGTCTGTGCCTCTGTCACGTGGCACAGCAAGAAATTTGTACGCACATATGGCTGGAAAGCTTCTTGGTGCTTGGGGAGCTTTTCTTTTTCTCCCTCTCTCTGGCAGGCTCGTGTGAAAGGCTCAAGAGTTGTCTGGATCATTTCTGACCAGTTCTGTCCCTCTCTGCTATAGTTGCTGCATAAGGGGATGTGTAACACAGACTGAACTAGGGAACAACTTTGACACTTGATCCTGAAGAGAAGCAAATCTTGTCCTAAAGGTGGAAATTTGCCTCTAAACCAATTTAGACAACCAGGTAAAGACTAATTGCTCCAGACCTGAATTAAGGAACAATAGCATATTTGTCAATTTTGAGAAGACACTACCTGTACCCTGGCACTTCTTCAGGTGGATGCACAAGAGAAAACACAGGGACTTTGCCATAGGGATGCCAGGGCAGGAATGTTTCTGCCTTTGGAAATGGTTGGGGGTTTGTTTTGAGCTTGCAAAGTAATTGCAACCCCCCCCAAGCAATTGCTTAAGGTAAGGCAGTGACACCAGAAGAGTTCAGCTTTAGCTCTGCCATCACATAAGTGTTGGGTTGCAGTAAGTCCCTGTCCCTTCTTTCTCTGCTGCTGCAAGTCAGCTTGTTGATAGCCCAGCATTGTACTGGCCTGTTAAACCCAGAACCTGCAAACACCTTACGACTCTCAAAACTGACAGTGCCTCCCTCTCAGTCCCTGGGGAAGTGCAGAGACAAACAAGGGTCGAAGTTTCTTGCCCATCCTTTCCCTCTGTCCTTGCTTTGCAGGATGCTCTGTGATGTTGCTGGGGCTGGTATGGACCAGACTAATTTTTTAAGGAAGTAATGAGTAGAGTCTAAACTGGAGCTGTAGGACAACCCAGATATAGAGCCTGGCTCCAAAGGTGCCTAGGCTGGCAGTGTGAGAGCTTGTGGTGGACTCATCAGCCTGTTGAGAAGGCAGTGATGACTCTGAGGCCATCATCACCCACAGAGAGCGGGTCACTGGTACTCCTGGCTGCAGCCTGTGGACTCCCATTGTGGGAATGCAATTTCTGCTCTGTCCTGGCCGGGATCCTGTGTAGGGCTTGGTGCAGGCATGTGCATTCTGGCAGGGCTGCAGATACTGCCCAGCTGCTCTCCAGCCAGTGAATATTTTCAGCTCAGTCCAGGCTATCAGCTGGTTGGGACTGCATGGTTAGTATCATTCCTTACTCTGCCAGAGCCCATCTTTGTCAGAGCTGTTGTGGTTTTTTTGTTAAGCTCTACCCTGCACATGCTGTTGGAACATGGTAGGAGTGGATGTAATGTAGCAATGAAGTGTGTATACAGTTTGCTTTGTGAGCTGGAATCAGTTCAGCTGCTTCTGGGAGGGGTTGGCCAAGGACCACAGGGCTGTGTCCATGCTGTGTTGATGGATCCACAGAGCTCCTTCAGAGCCTGCAGCCCGATCCCCAGCTCCCCGATGGTTCAGGGGTGTTCTCTGTCATTGAATAGCCTCCAGGAGAACAACCTTCCTCCTTCACCCATGCAATCATCACCTTAAATTTCACTGGGATAAGGGCTGCCTTAGAAAAGCTGCCATGTAGCTGCAGAGCTCTGGCATGCCTGTAGGGAGCTGCCCTGCCCACTGCCTTCTTGGCACTGGGGTAAGCAGAGGTGAGGACATCTCTGAAACAGGCTCCAAGAGCCACCCTCCCTTGGTGATCAGCTGAATTTGAATTCCCACTTTTGGCCTTTTTGGAAAAAGTCTGTAGGAGCCCAGTCCTGTTGGAGAGCCTTTCTCGTCCAGGTACGGTGTTGGAGTCAGCCAAAAGGCTGAAGGCATTGCCTGAGTGCAAGTCCTGCCTTGTGTTTCTTATGAAACCAGATGAAAATTTCCCACAGGCTTTGCCAGGGAGCTGGGCAGATTAGCCTGGGAAGCACTAACACTAACAGCGCTGAGAAGAGAAAGTCCTTATGCTTATCCCAAACCTGCCCCGTGTGGCAGCTGCGTTCAGGCACTGGGGTTCAGGGGGGAGGGCTGTATGCAAAATGTGCTAGGGGTGAGACAATACTTGAAGATAGAGCAGTCCTGCTGGGCAATTCAAGGCCTGACTAGGGAACTTGTGTTACTGGTGCTTTTGTGCTCAGATCACTGGCGTGATGAAGGCAGCAAGAGCCTGACCTAGTTCAGCGGTGTGGGGAGAGGCAGTGCTGGGAAGCTCCTGCCAGGCAGATGGAAAATGTGTCTGTGCTGCAACACAGAACTGAGCTCACTTGAGGTCCCAGAGAGCTCTGCTGGAGAACATGCTTGGCAGCACACTCTGTTAAATAAATAAACTGCCCCTCCACAGTGAAGCAGAGCAGCCCTGGGACTCAGTTCTCAGTTCATTTTGTTTCAGCCAGACGTTGCAGGGAAGTGTTAGGGATGGTATCCCTTCCGTGCTGCGCTTCAGCAAAAGCCTCCCTGCTGTGATCAGCATGGGTTCTGCCATCAATCACGGGGAAGGTAGCTCCTTGCTGCAGTGCAGGGGGCTGGCTGGGGCTGATCTCTGCCCTGGCAGACCCCCACAGGACACATGTGGGCCTGGAGGAGTAGGTCCCCACCACAGATGGGTTGTTGTGGTGCTTTCTCATTGGCAGCAGAGCCATGCTGCCTGTGCCATTCTTATAGTCTCTGCACCATCCTGGGAGGTCCTGTCTCATCTGGTCTGAGTGCTGCTCCTGGCTGGCATGGTGCTGTTCACTTTCCCCCAGCACAAGGTGCTGTGGCTTTACATCATTTAGATAAAGCTTGCTGCGGGGCTGGGGCAAAGGAAAGGTGCATGATCCAGCACCTACAGAGAAAAATGTGTCATTTTAGCTCTGCTGTCACCTGTGAAGGCACTTGGGGTGAGAAGCCTAAAGGTGAGCTATAGCTGGCTCCTTGCCTCAGCACAGCAGGGCAGGACCACGTCCCAGAGAGAAAGCATTTTCCCTTGTTTGGTATCAGAGTGCCAATGTATTTCACCCTTACAGACACTGACCTTGCAGCAGGGACTTGAAAGCAAAGAAAATGACTCAGCAAATACCAAAATAGCTGCAGTTCACCCAGAGGCTGGAGGCCTTCCCTTTGCACTGGGCAATGGCAATGAAAGTATACTTTTCTCCAAAGATGAGTGTAGGTGCTTTGGGGGAGATATTAATGGAATGGAAAAAGCTTTCTTCTACCCACCAGGCATCCTGGCTTAGTGTGGATTTGAGTAATTTTTATTGCTCTGTCTAAAATGAGTTTGGAAGTCTGTGAGCAGTCTGCAGAGAGTGATTGTCCCTCTCCAAAAGCCCCCATAAAAATGAGTGAAATCTCTGTTTAAACTTAAAGGATGCCCTTGAGACCATTAGCTCTGCTTAGGAACTACAGTCCTAACCCATTAAGATAAAAATAAATAGAGCTTATTTTAGGAAGAAGGAAGTGGGAACCAGCCCAAGCACCAGCGAGCCACTGCAAGCACAATGCAGATGTGTTAAGATGGGGGGGTTTAATTTTCTCTCATGTACCTTCAAATTCAAAGTGAAATTCAGTGATCCTGCCACAGTTGGCTTTCTGCCTGGGTGTCTAACAACGTAGTTAGGCAAGAAAGGACTTCTCTGAAAATGCCTTTTATTTCCCAAAATACAAAAAACTCCATGTTGAAATCTGTAGCAGCAGCAGCAGTCTCAGTACCTGAGGACACAGGCAGGATTTGCCATAGCCAGGAAAGCCAGTGACAAATGTCACTTAGCCATGTCACGGTACAGTGCCTCTGTCCTTCAGGGCAGAGCAGCATCCCACAGAGCCAAGGGAAAAACTGCCGGGCTTGCGTGTGAGCAGCGCCAGGCTGTGCAGGCAGTACTAGCTGCAGACAAAATCCCTCTCCTGCTGCTGCATTCCAGGCAGAGAGTTTTGCATTCTAGCTGGCCTTTCTGCTCTCAGAGAACGGACAGTTTGTTGAAAATCTCTTTCAGCGATTCCTGGAAAACTGAAGAAATGTTTGGTCTATCAGCAGAACACACTGTGGGGCTGTGCTGCCTCTTGGGTGTTAGAGCCTGCAGCCAGCGCCCTTGCTTCTGCACATGCCCAGCATGAGACTTGCTAAAGCAAGAAGGGACAGCTGAGCAAACTCAGAAGCCAGCTAAGGCACCATTTTCCTCTCCCAGCTTGGCTCCCCTGCAGCACAGAGGCTGATGGAGTAACTCCATCCCAGCTAGGATTTGCAGAACAAGTAGCAAGGCTATGGTGAGGAAACTTGTCTTTCACCTGTGCTGCTGTGACAGCCACCGTGCCAACAGGACACCACAGCAGCAGACTTCAGCCTGAGGCCCTGAACTCCAGCATCCACTTCCCTGATGCTGGCAGAAGTTGTAGCAGCTTGAGGAAAAGCAGCAATGGGTTAAGTCTCTGCTATGAGGTGGTGCTGGTGCACAGTGGTCTCCTTCTCTGGAGGCTTTCAAAACTCTCCTGTGTGACCTGCCTGAGGTGATTCTGCTTTGGCAGGGGGATTTGACTCTATTTCTGGAGGCCACTTCCAACCCCTAACACTCCATGATCGGTGTGCAAATGTGCTAAGGCCATAAATGTATCTGAAAAAAATATCCCACTCATAGGAGACATGGTAGAGGATTATAGAGCAATGGGCCAGCAACTGTGCTTGGATTCAAGTGCTAGAATGCTTCCAAATGACTGGAGTTACTCTGTAGGTTGGAAATTCTGGGTTTGCTAATCTGTCCACTGAGCAAGCTTTTCCTAGGCAAGCAAACTATTTCCCTGTTCCACTGAGGTCTGCAATGTTTTGACACTTTGCAGAAGTAAAAATCATTGCTATCCACTACCTTGTTGGGGTCTGGCTGGGAAATCTAAAGGATGTGAACAAATATGTTTCATGTGAAGTAACTTAAGTCAGAATGTTATATTTATTTGTTGCATCTGGCAAAATAAAAGCAAACAGGAGTGCCATGAGGGCTTACTTGTGTGGAGTTCAGGTCAGTGTTTGGGCCCAAAAGCAGTGTGGAGAACTGCAGTTATAGAGTTGCAGCAAGCACTAGTGGGCATGGAAAAAAAAGAAAAAACAGGAGAGACAGGATTTTCTTAGAAGCTGAACTCCATTTTGTCCTTAGCTAATTGCTATCATTCCTGCTTTTTTCTGATCCTTCAACAGCCTAAAACAATTACACTCCCCTGGAACAGTGCAGCTCTTTCATTAACCCACTCAGGTTAAGCCATAAAGATCCAATTACAAAGAAATGTGGTGACAGTAAAAGAGCTACCTTCTGGTATGCCTTGAAAGATAAGACAGAATGCTAATCTTCTGAACAAAAAATGATGAAGAATGTTTTAATCTGTGTGTTTTAAAAATGCAAATGTCTTCACATCAGTTGGCTGGTTCAGTTTGCAGACTGAGTATGCCTCAGACAGCCAGAAAGCAACAGGATGAAAAATGAGGCAATCAAAGCCATTGTTGAAGGGGAGTTGAGAAAGCCGCCTTGGAGTTTTGCTAAGGGCAGAATTCAGATAAAGCTACCCTGGGCTGTGCTGGAAGAGTCTGTCTGGTGTTTGGCTAATCTGTGTTACTAGGCTAAAGAATTTCCTCTCACCTCACTTCTGCCTCTGTGCATGTGAAAACGATGAGTTTCCAACTTGATCTGCTTTGTTTTGTTATGTTCATTCTTGTCCAGGCTGTCCTAGAAACTTGTTTCAAACTCATTTTAGAAAGGGAAAAAAAATCTTCTTGTGCAACAGGAATCAGTCTTTAGATGTGCATAGCCATATTGTATGCCTAATCCAAGGCGAAGCAGATGGAGGCACATTAATCTTCATGATCAGATTCACAATATTCTGTAACATTTAACCTTTCTGATATAAATAGGACAATGTATTTCAAGCATTGTTTGTCCTTTAACCATTGAGACTGATCCAGACAAGATCTACTTTGCCTCATTCACAAGCTCAAGTAACTGTATTTTGAATGAAATGCTATTAATTGCTTTTTCCCCTGGAGCTGCCTTTCTGCCTAAGAGGGGAAACTGGTTCATCTTCCCCACAGGTTCTCTCAGCAGAGCAAGGAGGACCATGCTGCAAAGTAAGTTACAATCATGTCTTTGGGTATTGAAAAGCAAATCCATCCACTTGAGTATGTTTAAGGTGAAGTTAAATGTTTGATACAAACAGATGTCCCTACAGCACTAAACATCTTATACTGGCTTCCAAATTACATGCACCTTTAACTCTCTCCCCACCTCTTAGGTTCTTTTCAGTGTATGAGAAGTACTCACTGAGCAAGGGTTTAAATCTGAACTTCACAGGCTCCATTGTAAATTGCTCTTTTCAGTGTTATTTCTAAACCGCCTCCTTCATTCTGGCTGCTTTTAGAAAACTATCCAAATAGCTCAAGGAGCTGGCAATATGGACCCTTCTGACATCTCATCTTCTCTGAAACTGAACTTGGCACTGCTCAAGACAACAGCAGCTGGAGGTAAGCTACGCAGGACTGCAGAGTAACTGTAAACTTTTACTCTTCTGAGGGCTGTAACCACTGGCTAACCCAGAAAAAGTCATCCAAGGCCACTTTGCATTGGGGTCACACCAGGGGAAGCTCTAGAACAGAGTACATACTCACTCCAAAGTTCTGATCATCAGTAAGAATATCACAGATAGTTTTAATACAGAACTGCAGCACAGCCTAAAGCAAATTTTCCATTATTAGCTAAGTATGCTAATTAAAATACTCAGCCTTTTTAGTGGCTGTGAAATCACACACCACGCTAAAATATATGTTTACTGTATGCATTTTTCTCATGGAAAAGTCATTTTCACTTGAACTTACACAGAAGCCAGGACAGGAACTGATGTGGAAATCAAAATGTGAGCCACTAGTACAGCAGAAGGGAAAACACATCCCTAATATTTTCCCTGCTTCTGACTGCCCAGATCCACACTGTTTGTGAAAACAAAATCAACTTCTGCTGTCTGCTTGTCAAAGTTTTGCCTTCCTGGTACTTGGTTATACTAACAATTCCACCCTCAAATCTTAGATCTCTAAAGTTGGTTTTACTGTTTTTGCAAGAGCTAGGAGGATTTTACAATAGAAGTCTGCAGTCAGATTACACATCTTATAAAGTCTGCATGCAGAACTCGTGTTTCTGTAACAAAGACAAAGGGGAAGCAGACATGGAGCAAACCTAATTTAAAAAAAGAAGTCAGCTTTACAGGTGGAAATTACAGGTGCACGTTACAGGTGTTAACATACTCTTCAATTTTCTTCCAGTAACTTTAACTTCATGCACTGTTTACAAAGTGGAAGTTGTAACCAGGTTCTTAAGGACAGCCAAGATTTCCAGTCTTCCTTGTCCTACCATTAATAAAACCACATTAAATGTGGTTAGAAAAGCCATGTCAAGTAAGACAGTTTAAGCCTTCCAATTCTAAAGGCATGCTGGGAAGTTTTTCACCTACTTCTACAACTTTTAACAGTCAAAGGGCAACAATCCAGTTTAAGGGCTGATACTGCCAACAGAAAGCAGATGCTGCTTCCCATTATCACAAGGTATTAGAGCCTGACACTTGGTGTAATGCCATGTAACAGGATTCTGGGTGTTGTAAAGGCAAGATAAATGCTGTTATCAGAGAGAAAACCAAAGAATTCAAATCTGTGCAACTGAAATTTGCAAAAGCAGACTTGGAATTTAAAAGCTCTACAGTCAGCTTCTAATTAAAAAAGGCTGGACAGTATTTAAGACCTATTAATTTAATCAAAACTGTACAAAGCAATCAATTTGCACATTTTCAAAATACTTACTACAAAGCAATCAAGAAAGTACTTCTTTTAAAGCCATGTGACAGGCAGCTCCCTTTACAAATAAGGTGCTTCAGTAGCTATAAACATTATTCCCAATAATTTTTGCTCTATGTTACTACTGCTTTCTTTTCAGTCAGCTTTTACTAGATCACGACAAAGCTGACTCTGTGTGTGTATTTGTGACTATTTGTATACACACAAACATGTAAAACTACAAGTATTGGACTGCTTATATCTGTTGAAAAAAGTTTTTTGCTGACTTCTCTGGCACAAAACAAAGGTCTCTGCCGTTTCTGATGCTTTAATATTAAACACGTGGAAGGTAAACAAGTGTTTACAACTCTGTAAACAAGTATGATAAGTCTTGCATATTGGAATGCTTTTCACCAGAATTACTGTCCAAGGAAAGAGGCCATGGGATCGTCGGGTCTCTGACGTTTCATTCTGTAGGCTTCCATTTCCTCTTCTGTTGGTTCCCTGGTTTCATACTGGCTGTTGTATGGTCTCTTCCTCTCATCTAACTGCATGATCTCTTTCACATGGAGCAGACGAGCCTCTTCTGCATTTAGTGCCTGAAAGCAAACAAAAAATAGCCACAATCCAAGTTAAGCAAAAGTAAGTAATCCAAAGTTTGTATTAGATTCTATTACTATCGACAAGCAGCAGGCACAATGGTGGCATAGGCCACACATCTGTCTGGTCCACTTACAGCACATTTCATTTAATGCTGAGTTTTTAGTGTTTAACAGAAAATGATGGTAAAATGGTATTCAGCAAACAAGGTACTTTATTGACTTCAATTGCCAAAACCAAGTAGAAACAATTTGGCTTCACCTGAAATGTAATCATGATCCAGCAAGTACAAAACCAGGTATGTGATCTCAAGGGTTTGGGTTTGTTACTGACATCTTGGTCATAGTTCTGTGATTTTTTTGGAGTTGTATTGGACCCCCAACCCTCCCCTCCAGTCAGAAAACATATTTTATTCAAATGCTTTTTGAAATACATGTTATCCCATGCCTCAAACTCCTACTGCTGCTCCTTTTTGCTCCTGAAAAGAAGCTGCATTTGCACAGTGCTTTGATTAATCAGAACTTAATATTAGTTTCACACCCTGAATGCCTGAAGGCAGGCTGCCAGTAGATAGCCTGGTGGATTCTGCTGGTTTGAGCCTAATTGGAGTATTTTAAATGACAGAAATTAGATTACAGGATGTGAAAACAGTCATGATGTTTACTTCACTCAAAGGTTTGCTGAGACGTGTAAAAGCAAGGACACAAACACAGATAAGATGGTCTGTCAGAGTCTGTCAATGTATGAGTTTCTCCCTGGCTTCCAGCTAGATCTGTGTAACACAACTGATCATTCCGCTTCTAATCCCCTTGCTGATCCATCCAACTCACTCTGCATGTAAGACAGAGTCTGGAATAAGGTAGGGAGGGTGGAAAGAAGGTGGAAGGGTGGTTGGGAGCCTCCTCCTAGGGACTCTTGATTTCTGGGAGGAGTACTGTGTTTCTGTATTACTTTTAACTTGTGTATTTCTGTATATAGCTGTAAATATCTGCTTATATATTGTGCTAAGCTGTGAATATAAAGCTCCGTTCCTTAACTTCCAGCTGGTTGAGTCTAGGTGGATTCATTGTGTGGGGGGGTGGGTAACTCTCAAACCATCATATGAATGGATTTATTGCATCCACTGTGAGACTAAGCCAAAGTTAAAAATTGGGGCTCAGAAGTGCCATGTGAAGCTCTGATATTGCATTTATCTCTCCATCTTTCTCCAGTACACAAATCCTGGTGTTCTGCAATGTTTTTTAGAGATTTACAGCTGTAAAAGGTGCCTAGACAGGCAATGTTTTAAATCATCCAAACTTAATCTTCCAAAGCTAAATATATATTGTATGGTCGCCTGAAAAACAGAGAATGTACATGAACATCTAACAGCATTTTAAATTTGTTTTAGCTCAAAATTAGCATCAAAGAACATCCCACAGAATACCACAAGAACTGCAGTACAGGCATTTTTTTGCTGCAAAACCACTGAAGAATATAATGCACCTTTTTAAGTTTTTCTTGCTTCTTTTTCTCTTCACCCTCGCTGTCTGAATTTGAACTCTTCTTGTGCTTCTTCTTTTTCTTCTCTTTCTGTTTTTCTTGGTGAATCTGTAAGGTGGAAAACCAGGTGAGATTCAGCTTGCAGACATTAGTAATGTTAAAGCCATTAAATCCCAGGCATCTATTAATGCTACTTGAGAGCTTAGTCTTCAATAGATGTCAGTGACCTAACAATGCAGCCTGATGATCATCAGATTCATTCTGATGTACACAACTTCGAAGTTACAAATATCTTTCAGTCTCTTAAAATGCTGAAAAAATACATCTGCCTTCCTGAAAAAGGGAAACAGCCTACCTCCATCAGTGTTTTGGGTTTCGTCATGTGCTCTTCCTCCCTGGGTTGCTCTTCCAGTAAGCTTGCTTCAGTATTCTACAGAGTAGACACAAGAAAGGACACTCATTTTCTTAACATATTTGAGAAGGAAAATTGCCACCCCCGACCCTCAAAGGTAAAAAACAACCACCCCCTATTAAAAAAGGCACAACAGTCTAAAAATTGGGTAGGAAGATGAATGTTTTTTAGTTCCAAGTGACTAAATAATACTTACAGCAATTTCTTTCCCAGCTTCTCCTGTACAGTAAGAGTACTTGACAAATGAGTGGCAGCATTTGTAGCCCCACTTGCCTTCTTTCCAGTATGAACCCCAAATGCACTGTAAGAGAAGACACCACAGCAGTTATGTCTATAAACGACCCTCCCAGAAGAATTTGGCTACAATTTATTCCTGAGGTTATATCCAGGTAAGTAAATTACTCAAAGAATTTAGAAGGGAAAATTATGAGAAGTATTTTTCCAATTTTATGTTAGCCTTACAGGTACAGTTTCAAAAAAGAGAAAAGCAACAAGATGCAGTCAACTTGCATTCAAAATTAAAGGGGAATAGGAGTAACTTCTCCTTTAGTTTAGGATCATCATTGCAACACCTCAAATTCACATGGCAACCATGACAATTTCAAATTCCTCCTTAGCAGAAAAGGTAGAATGTCATACCTGAGACAGGAAAGATTTGCTGCATTAATTATACTCTACTGTATCCTACCATACCTCATTCCCTTCCAAAAGGAAGGAATCTGATTTTGGTATAATTTTAACTGAAGCTAAGGCTCACCGTATGGTTGTTGATCTTTACATCCTCTTCATATTTAGAGCAAGCAACAGCTTTCTCTTGTCCTTTGATGACTGTTCCATGCCTAGAGTACTCCACATAATCTTCTGTTTGAGCTAACAGCAGCTCTGCTGGTGGGGCATCTAGATGTTCTTGTCCTCCATACTGAAATGTAAATAGAAATTACCTTTTCTGTAGTTAAGCATACATTTTAAAAATGTCACTTTCAGTACCTTCTGAAAGTGACATGGAAGAACTGGATAGAGACAGCTTAGTCTTTAGGAAACAGAAAAATGAATCTCCTGTAGTCAGTGTGGTGGTTTGTTTTTTGTTTAAGTCTGGAGGATTACAACAGTGATATTTGTAACTCAAAGAGGAGACTTTTCAGTCCAAACCAATGACTGCTACAACCAGAGCATTACCAAACTTGAACGTTGACAAAATGAGAATCTCAGTGAAGTATTTGTCAGTTGTCCAAGAAACCAGTGGCAAAATATAAAGCATTTTTTTATCTAGAAGACTGGACCAAAAGTAAGAGTCTGAAAATTCTGCTTTTCACATGAATAGAAAAAGCTGGAAAACAATTTTGGGAGACAATTACTTGAGTGTTTTACAAAAGATTTCACTTCTGAACAGTGAAGAATCTTTTCAACCACTGAATTATTTTGAAAAACCCAAACTTTAAATTCCCACTCCTCCTACTACATACTGCAGTCAGAATTTTCATTGGAGAAATTCTGACAGCTAAGTGAAGAGCTCCCAATAATCCAAAGAAATGCCAGAAGATCTTCAAAGGCACCTATATTAAATAACAACGAATACAAACTGATAAGCCATCTTGTATAGACATAAAAGATCTTGATAACTCTAAAATGCTGAGAACATCTGGTGCATTTTCACAAAGCACTAACTTACTTGTTCCCCAAGACCCAAAAGAATTCTTACTAAGTAAAACCAAATGTCTATTACCTTCTCTAGGATGCTTTCCTTCTGCTGTGCCTTGAAATCTTCTTTTTTCACTTTGAAAGATTTATAAAGTAGCTCTAATTTTGTAGGGTCTGCTTGAAGATGAACTTCAGAGCCTTTGTCATAAGCCTCCCAAGCAAACACTGTGTACACAAGAGATTTCAGTCAGTATTTATTCCACAACTGCAACAGGCATTCAAATTATCATATTTTATTCTGTAGTAATATGAAAGAAAGCTTCTGTCTAAAAAGACTTCGTTTATCTTTTTCAAGAAAACAGCACTGCTCTAACTTAAAAGTCTTGTTCATTTAAAGGAAGAACAAAACAAACCCAAACTACACTTACACTGAGTCTGTGCCATTGAGATGGTATCTCCAGTGTAGCGAACGAAGTTGTCACCTGCATAACCAACTCTGCAGGACAGAAAAATAAAATTCTTAGCATTCAGATAACGTGATTTTCTTTTAAATACAAAAATGGAGCACCAACAGGGAAGTCTAAGTTCTCTTTTGTGCCTGGAGTTAAGAATGGAAAGAAAGAGCATTCAACTCAACATAAAAACTAAAGTCTAGGGTCCTCACAGAGTCATGCAAGTATTAGACAGCAACTGACCACACCTGACGTTTATGCTTACATGGGAACACCTCATACAGATCTGGAGCTCTGCCTGGGATGTCAAGCACCATGAGTCAAACGTGGATATAAGTGTTCAATAAATATGCATAAATGGTAGATGATGTTCTAGCACAGATTCTCAGCTTTTGGATTTCTGAATCTGTCCTCTTGCCTATACTCAGTGTAGTTTACGGAGTTAAAACCCTGCAATAGCTTCACTGTTCTTAGTTGCCTTTTGAACACTCCTTGAAGAGATTCCCACTAAGTGTAAGAAACACAGGTTGAAAATAATCAAACTATATCAACAATCAATTTTCCCACTCCTTTCATCTCTCCAAAGCCACTCTGAAAAACTTATTTGTCTGCAAAGCTGTGGCAGAAACACTAATTTAGCAAAGGCCAAATTATAACTGCAGAGAAGTGAAAGCATCTGCATCTAAAAGAACTGACATTACACCAGCTGGGGGCAAGGAGAGGTGGACAAAACATTATTTGCTGGTATTAAGCCACTGCCATTGTATTTCAGGCAGCAAGCTAATCTAATTACTGTACAGTGAACAAACATTTCAACTCACAGTCGGTCCACTGTAATTCTACAGCACTACAAAGGTCGGGTCACACTCAAGTGCTTGACTCGAGTTTTACATGAGACAGCCAAAAGCCAGACTATGGCATTCTTTAATTAATTTGTCTAACTAGATGATACTAAAGCTTTCAGACCTATTCTGTGCAGACTCTGTTAACTCAAGCATTTAGTTAGGTACCACAGATATTCCAGTATTTGCACAGTGACTGCACAGAATGAACAGACACTGATAAACAGCATTCTAGGAAAAGAGTTTCTAAGTGTCTTTACAGATAAGAAACCTTTTCACTGTATTTCCAACAAAATGTCCAAGCCTTTGCAAGAAGAGCATATTCTAGAACTGCCACTGTTATGTAGAGCTTTCTATGCCTTTGAACACTAATGGTTTAGGCTACAGTATTTCATACCATGCCACCCACAAGCGCTAAATGCCTCTCAACAAACAAGGGATGAAGTTCAAGATTTGGTTGCTGAAGTACTTCACAAACTCTTTACAAGTATCACCTATAAATAAAGCAGTGTGTTCTAAGCCTTGTAGAGATAATACAAAATGCTCCATGTGTCCTTGATGATTAAAGCACACTATTACTAAAATAGCAGTTCTATACACTAGACCAAAAAAATGCTGCTAAATAACATTACCATGTTACTGCTATTGCTGTCCATAAATGATTTAGTTGTAAAAAGATACACACAGAAGAAAATGCAAAACTATTTTATCTCACTTTTTAACAAGAGTCCTATTGGACACACAAGCATAACCCTGTGTTTTACTTACTCATCTGGATTCTTGCCTGTATTGGCATAGGGGTTCTCTCTCATTGCTCTTGTTTTGGGATCATAATAAGCAGAGTTTGGATCTAGATTCCTCAAGTACTACGGAAAGAAAACAATATAGAAGATATTCAATATTCATGATCTTAAAAGAAATGAAGTTACTCTTCTATCCCCCAGCTTAGGCATTAACACAGTTGGATCTGTGTAAAAGGATGACCTTGACCAAGTCATAACATGAGCAGAAATGAACTGAGATTAGAGTTTAACCTCCTAATGCTGTATTCTATATACAAATTATCATAGAATCAACCAGGTTGGAAGAGACCTCCAAGATCATCCAGTGCAACCTATCACCCAGCCCTATCCAATTAACTAGACCATGGCACTAAGTGCCCCATCCAGAGGCACCATCACCTCCCCTGGGCAGCCCATTCCAATGGCAAATCACTCTCTCTGGGAAGAACTTCCTCCTAATTCATTAATAACTGAGCATACAAATGTTTGAAATTAACTCTGGGGAATATAAAAGGATACCTGTGAAGAATTCTTTACTCACCTTTGCAGTATCTTCCCGAATACGTAGATTTCGAACTGTGATACGTCTTTTAGAGTCAAAGTTCTGCCCAGGCATATCAATGTCATCTGCATATTTATCTTCATCCTCATCTTCACTGTTATGATCTCTTTCCTGAGAAGAGATGGGAGACTTCCAAGTAAAAGAGGACACTGACTCTAGAACAAGTAGAAGAATCTCATTCTGTGGTTTCCTTAAGAATTCTACGACTCCTGTTGTTAAAAGCTAGCATCATTTACCTGGTCTTAAGTGTGCTGTAACATTAATCTAATGTTCAGCAGTTTTCAGAAATGCTCCTGTTAAAGGATTTCTACTTCCTCATATGGGAACAGTTACAAAAACATAACTGTGATGACAATAAGAAAACAGTTATCTTGGGAAAAATACAGCACATATTAAAAACTCATTATTTGTTTGCATCTCTGAGGTTTGGCAGTGCACAGGAATTAAAATAAAACAACCTCTCTGTCAAATGCAGCAACTTCTGCCCAAAAAAGCAGGCACTCAGTGGCACAAACCCAATGTTCAAACCCATATGCCTCCCTTGGATTACTGTTCCACTAACTACAGGTCTTTTTATCTGCCTATGGTGTGATGCAGCAGGGTAATCATCTTACTGTCTGTGAATTTGGTTCCTCTTCTCCCCACTGGTGTCTTGGGGAGTTCTGCAGCAAACAAAGAGCACATCAGCAGGGAAGACATGATAGTGGAGAGATGAAAGATGGCAGGAATATAAAGAACAATCAAAGCAGTTTGAAGCTGGCTGCAAAGTACAATTTATCTGTGGCACAAAATGCACAAAGACTGCTAGATAACATTCTAGGAAAGAGCTTGCAAGTGTCTCTATTACAGACAAGAGACCTTTTTGCTGTATTTCAAAGCCTTTCCAAGAACAGCAAATTCTAGAACTGTCACCATTATTTAGAGCTTGCTATGCTTTTGAACACTAATGTTTTTGACTACAGTATTTCATACCATGCAAACATAACCAAGACTCCGCTCTGAGAGCTTATAAGGTAATTAAGAAGACACGTATGCAAGTATTTAGTTATGATTGACAGGAATAGTAAGCATCAATCAGAAGCCATAATTTAATCTGGAGAAACACAGCCTGAATTTATTTTTTTAACCTTCACCTCTAACTTGCAGCAGTAAAAATGGAAACAACTGCGAGTCCTGGAAAAATGACCTGCAAATTGGCCAGCACCGACTATGCAAATCAGTCTTGGTCCTTTCCATCAGAGGTAGATCTTATGTTTCAGGCATGCTTTTCTTCTTACAGCTCCCTTTAATGAGGAGTTAAGTACACGGAAGCCAGCATTTGCCTTGTGGTGAAAAGGGGCATCAAAAAGGGAAGGTCAGCACACTGCGGTTTGTGCTGGGCTGGATATTAAGTTCACTCTGCCATCTAGTGGCGAAACGCTGAGAGACAACCTCTGGGAAACGCAAGCCCAAATGCATGCAATCTTTCTCCTGCAGTTTCCTTTCATGTAGTATTCATTTACAGAACTACTTCTGACCTGTAGCAGTCTCTAGATTTTCTTCATTTTATAAACTTAGAATTCCATCAGAAATGACATTTAAAAATGGGAATTTTGTATCGAAGGCTGTCAAAAACATTGTGGATAACCTATGAGAAGCTTGTATTAGTTACTGGAAAATGAAAAATTACATATGCTCAGCCTTCAAGTAACCAGTGATGCTGCAAATGATCATAGCAACAAGTGAAGAAGGAACAAGTTTGCTTTAGGATAAGAACAAAATTACTACATGGAAGCTCAAGTCCTTCTGACCCAAAATTCCATCTATTAAGAATCACACAGAATTTAAGCCCTTAAGGGAGAAACAAAACACCTCTAATTTGAAAGCAGATGCTTTGAATTCTTGAATGTGACACAGGGCATAAAAAAATAATGGCAGACCCTGTATAGAGAGTAAGAGCATCATAAAGCAGAAGTAACCCGTTTTCTTTTTACTCAGCCTAAACAAAAGTAAATTAGGGTTCAGCTTACTTACCACTTGCTCAAGCTTTCCTGATGCTAGCTCCTCCTGAAGCTTCTGGGCTTTCAGTGTACGTTTGGCCTGTGCATCATGAAAATACATTTGTTTTACTATTTCTTCTTAATAGCAAATGTGTAGCAATACTTATCATAAGCACCTCTTGTGACTCCTGACAGTTAAAATTTATTTGTCATTACAAAAAAAGTTTTTCTTAACTCTTTGGGTGCTTGCAAAAAAAATCAGCAGCCTAGGGTTTCTCTCTCCTATATTTGGGGAAAGAAAATTCTGTACACCAGCCATTTTACTATTTTATATTATACTGTTGAAGAGTTTACTAGAATTTATGCAGCCATACCATCATTACATTACACAAGTTCTGATCTGAATTTTCAATTTAAGTGAAGTTTGCTATCACACACAGAAGCCACATTGCTTTTTTTACTATAAGCACAACACAAGGTTTAATATTAACAGTGCATGCAACCAATGTTTCTTCTCCCAGCCAAGCCAAACACTAAACCTTTCCCCCATTAAATATAGCACCTACATACCAAGTCAACCTTGGAATATTCCTCTACAATCTTCATGTGCTCTTCTGGATTGTAACCATTCCAACGATCTCGCTTTCCATCATAATCAAACATCAGTTGAGGCTGCACGTGTTCATCTGGTGCAATATTCATGCCTGTGTATTTTGCACCAACTTTTCTGGGTCTCTGAAAGGAGAATAAAAGAAATGGCTGATCAGTATATTAGACTAAAAATGGTTATTTGCTGAAGTATTCCTTTAAAAATAGTATCAGTTGAGCTCCTCTTAAGCCAGCTAAATTCATCCCTACAAGCCTGTCACTTGTAGTTAAATGCAAGCAGTTAATCTCTGAATTTTAAAGTACTGCAACTGACTCTAAACCACATCAACTTCTAACTTCACTTTTCACAATTGAAAAAGAGTTTCTGGGGATGGTTTCTAGCTGACATGAACACAAAGACAGGCATAGCAGCACTTGAGTTAAACTGAAATGAAGAGCTAACCATTTTTACCTATTACTGCAGTGCTTATCACAAACAGAACTGATGACTCCCACTCTCAATAGTACCATTTTTCCCTTCATTTTTTCTACATTGAGAAATTTTCAAGCCACCTTTCAATACTTGCAACCTTTCTCAAAAAAGCTTTTTTGAAAGCCAGAAATTTTTCTGTTATCTGTCACTACTTATTTTTCATCAAGATTACCATTCAGTTTTTAAAACCATTAAAACATCAGCAAAAGTCAAGTTTACCTCCATGCAGTCTTTCTTTTTGTGAGTCAGTGCGCCACAGTTCTCGCAAGCTCCTTTACGGTATCTTGTTGCTATTGAATTCTAAACAGTAAAAGGCAGAGTTGAACTAACTTGTGTCAAGATTCATACACAAGTTTTCAATAACCAATTCATTTTTTCAATACAACTACAGTGTGCATGGCCTACCCAAAGCCAGAACATATTTTAATTATGATTAAACACTTCACTTCCTTGCTAAAGAACTCTCAGCTCCTGTCTCCCTCAACAGCATGTGACCAGAAATATTTTCCTCACAGAATGAAACCAAATCTTTATACTATATATAAAAACTTTCTGCATACCTCTTGAACTCCTCGTTTGTACCATTCTCCAGAAGTGCTATACTGTTTCTGCTTCTCTGGCTGAGGTCTCTGATGCTTTAGTGTGGGTCTTTTAGAAGGATCTATATACCATGGTACTGAGGATATGTACTGAGGAATATGAGGATTGATGTCCCTGTAAAAGATCTTGTGTAAATATGTGACAGATGGAAAAAAACCACAACAACTTAGCCTAACAACTCTCACATGAAAGTTCAGTTCCTTAGGATAGATGAAAAAATAATACAATTGTTACAATGCACTGAAAAATGAACTCTAACACAACTAGATAAACACAGATTTTCACCGAGATTTTGCTGCTAATTCACCTAAACTCCTGCCTCTAAATCAAGTACTTTGTCCAATGTTGCTGAGTACAGAAATGGTAACATTTCTCTTCTCAGAAGCAACAAGCTTTGTAGAAGCAAGAGAGAGGGAACAAATAAGGTATGCAATAAAGTTCCCCTGTACTAGGTTTTGGTCACTTTCAAATACCACTTGTAACTAGCCACGGAGACAGGTAGTATTTCACTGTCAACAGACCACATCAGGTAAACACTGAACCTACTTTACTCATGCAAACTTCTGTCTTCCAAGGATGACTAGAATGCTAAAGAGAAATTCACAAGTTCAGCTATTTAGTTCTCCAATGATTCACACAGAAGTAATTTATCATACTAATGATTATTCTGTTGTTGTGACAAGACCAAAAAAAAAAACCCCAAAGGATTTTTAACCAATAGCTTTAAAATAACCACAGCTTTACTAAAACTTACTTTCCTTCTTCATCCACCTCAGCAGGTGCATTTCCTAGCTTTCTCTGCTCTTCTAATTCCTTCTTTTTCCTCCAGTCTTCCCTTGTCATCTTCTTTGGTTCCTCCAAGCTCACATCATTTGATCCTCCTGAAGGAGGGACATTTGCTATGGTCCCTGATGCCATTTTTGTTTGCCTACAATAGAAAAAAAAAGGATCTTACAGGTCAGTACCCTCTGACAGCAGTTCTTCGGAGTGGTTTTGCATTGTTCAGTAATTGAGTGAAACAACTAATGCCGTATTGTTCATTCCTGATGCAGGTCTTTTGACGCAAATAAGTACCAGTGCTGGGGTGGGCGGAAATTACCGTATTAACGTTCCTCTTCTCTAACCAGTATGATACGCGACGGAAACGAACCGCAGCAGCTCCGCACACAACTTCCAGACACGCACGATCGGCCCTTCCCCGCCGATACGGAGTTCACGGCTCACCACCGCTACAGGGTCAAGTACAGCCCACGGACAGGCCGGAGCCCCACACAGCAGGCAAACTTGGGCCTCCGTGTACCTCCGCAAAAGCACCACCCAGGCCTCTCTGGTAAGAACACGGACACGGCTTCTCAGAGGCAGCAGCAGTTCAGCAGCCACCCTTGCTCAGGCCGCCGGCTCCCACCGCGTCCCGTACAGTGCCCTCCCATACCGCCCCTGCAGCCGCCGCGCTTGTTTACCTGCTGGCCCACACTGCCGCCCCACAACGCACCGCGGCTGCGCCTTGCGTAGCTCCGTCACCCCTGGGGGCGGTACCCGCACTGTCGCCGTAGGTACGCAGGCCCGGCCCGACCCCGGAACCAGTGCGGGCCGCGAGTGCGGCGGCGCCAAGCGGCGCCCCTGAGCCAATCGGACGCCGAGCGTTAGTCGAAACAGCCAATGAGCGGCGCGGAGGCCGTTTAAAGGCTGCCGGCGGTTGCTGCGCGGTGGCTTTGCTCGCTGGAGTGCGGCAGCTGTGTTTTGGCCGGCTCTTTGCGTGACCCCCAACGAGCCCGGTCCTTGTCGGTTTGGGTGCTGCTGTCCGCCTTCAGCGCCCAGAGCTGCCAGCAACTTCTGAGGTAAGCTAGACGAGCGCGGCGGGTTGGGAAAGGTGGCTGGTGTTACTCATCTGAAGTTACGGCCCCCAGTGTCCTGGAGGAGAGGGCTTCTGGAGCTGTGACCGGGAGGCGAGTTAAACGAGGGGAGGCTGCCTGGCTTAACAGTGCTCTGATCTATTGTCGTAGGTGGGACTGAAAACTAGTAGTGATCTACTTGTTCGAGGCGTTCTCTTGCGCTTTATCTGGTAGAAAGATGTCTTTGCTAGTAGAATTAACGGGTGTTACTCTCGGCTGGTCAAGTGCTGCAATTCAGTCTGAGGCCTGGATTGCTAAGCCGAGAGATGTCCTTTTCTGTGTGACAAAACACTGCAACGGAGCAACAAAGCAAACCAAAGATATTTGACTTTCCTGTGTACTGAGACCTTGTTACTTCCCTGAGCATATACACGTGCACTAATAATGCCTTTGGCTATAAGGGTCTCTAGCTATTCTGTCGTGAAGTAATGGGAAGTATGGATTTGTTCTCCCTCTAGGGACTGGCACAAGGCAGCTGTGCCGTCTTTAATACGGTTTGAAGTGTGCTGTAGTGGGTGGAGTGGCAAGGCTTATTTATTCTTTTTCCTCTGGACTTTCCAGAGTGGTCTCATCACCTGAAGATGGCAACACTAATCTTTATTGATAAGGAGAACGGTGAAGTCGGGCCTACTAAGAGTCAGCTAAAACTTGCTTCAGGATCATGTGCGTATGTGCTGCCTTAAGCCAGTAAGGGATCAAGTCAAGTACATAAACAATGTTTTGTTATTCACTGCTTTGAACAGTACAGTAATAGTTTTCTGTTCTTAATTACTTATTGTGGTGGTTTGGGTGTTACCTGCCCCCTCCCCACTTTAGAAATCACCCAGACTAAACTTCAGTAGGCTCTGGAAACTGAATGGAGCTTTTTTATTTACAGATTTGCACAATGTACAAGCAGATATTTACAGTATATACATTACATATAGAAATATACAAGTTAAAAGGTAATACAGAAACGCAACACCCTTCCCAGAAACCTGAGTCCCCAGGAGGGGCTCCCAACTGCCTTTCCATCTTCTCCCACCCCACATCTCAGCAAGTCTATGAGTGAAGTAGACATCTCCATTGTTTCTCTTTCACAGCCTGTAATCTAGTTCTTCTTACCAAAACATTCTAGCTAGCTTCAAACTAGCACACTTGTCTAACCAAATATGCTAAGCTCATCATTTAGTGTTAAAAAGTAAGATAACTGTGATGTTTGTCAGAGAGACTTATGCTTCTGAGGTTTTCCAGGAGATTTTAGGGGCAATATGGTGCTAAAATTTGCTGCTGTTCTTCCTCCTCCTATAGCAAAAGTCTTCTCTGAAAGAGCACAAGTTAATACTCCACTTCCTAAAAAAAAAATCAACCCATCTCCAGCCATGCCTTGCTCTGTCAGAAAGGCTCTTGGGAATGTCAACAGAACTGGAGTCACAATCAAGATGGAGAAGACAAATCAGAAACCTCAGCCTTACAATGCAAGCAAAGTAGGTAAAATACATTTCTGCAGAGTGTGGGGGGATGCAAAGTTACTACTGCTGTAGCTTAACCCTGGCAGGTAGCTAAAACACCACACAGCTGCTTTCTTACTTCTCCCTCATTGGGATGAAGGAGAGACTTGAAAGTGTTGAAGTAATGAAAATCATGGGTTAGGAGTAAAACAGTTGAGAATTCCAGATATTCAAAGAAAACCAGAACCAGTTTCTCACCACTGGGTCATGCCTTGCCAGTCCCTCAGCAGTGGCTACTCTAGCAAACTTTTCCACAAATTTCCAGTGCTTAGCATGATATGTGGTAATGTTGTATCCCTTTTGTCAGTTGGGGTCAGCTGTCTTGGCTGTGACTCCTTTAAACTTTTTGTGCCCCCTTTTCCACCATGCTTCACAGTGTAGTCTTACTGATGGAGTCATGAGAAGCAAAAAATGCCTGTGTAAAAACTGTTCAAGAAGGGCCACAACAGCTGTGTTAACACTGTTTTCATTGTGGCATTGTATGTGCTGCTAGGAGGAAAAATAGCTCAATCCTAATCAAAGCCAGTACATGAGGAGTACAATAATTTTGGGACACTTAATGGCAAAGAAGTGGCTCTAGCAAAAATGGTCTGAGTTAATGTCTTGTTCACATGTTATGTACCAGGAGTTTTATTGTTGTGAGCCTAACTGATCTGGTGCACTGATTTGTTGCCACCATATGTGGTACTAGCATTGCATAAACTCAGTTGAAGCATTTCTCCATCTGCTTATTTGTGTTGAAGGTACTAGAATTTAGGCATACTGAGGACTGCATGGCAGGCACCCCTGGCTGTGAACTTGTACTGGATAGCCACTACAGGGCTACTACAGTAGGAAACTGCAGCAGCTCAAATAATTTGACTCTCTTTTTAAGGATGCTGAAAAGACTGCAGGATTAGAAAGCCTTGATGCAGTGGCTGAAGAAGAATGGCCAGAAAGAGAAAACATGTTTTCATTTGATCCTCGAGGTGAGAACAATTGGTGTCATTATTCAAATAAACAACTGGGCCTTTTTTGAGTGACATTGCAGGACTTTGGCCAAGCTGTTGCAGCATATATGCTAGCACTGCATTTCTCCAGTGCCTTTTCTTAAAAATGAGGGTGATTGTTCCTTCTCAAATATAATTTTATTATTTTAAACATTTCTAACTGCAATAGCTGTGCTCCAGATAATTAGTTGTTTGAATTTTTTGCTATGGTGGCAGGAAACCAGTTTCAAATTCCCATGCCCCTTAATTAAATGGCAACTGGTAGGCAAGTATTCAAAGGAATACATAAGGAGTACTGAAAAGTAGACTTCTCTCAAGAGAGTGTATGTCAAGATGGCATAGGGTAGCTGAGTATGGAACTTAATAAAGCTGTCCTCAGCACAGCCCATTCTCTGTACTTCAGAGTGTTCTTAAGCCATCCATTTCATGTGGAAGTGAGTGTGCAGAAACAACTGTACCAAAGTCTAATTTGGTGTTGGTAAATTACATGATGTGCATAAAGTTGAGTATAGCATTTGTAATGCTAAAAGCTACTGCATTACACTACCAGTGATGTTATTCAGTCTAGTCTTCTGGTGAGTGTTAGCTGTCTATAAAATGCCACACACTAAGGTTTAACTGCCAAGAAATACCTCATAAGAAAGCAGTGTCAGATTGTGGTGTTTGGACTTGCTCCCATTTCATTAAATCTAGCAGAATTTGCACCTTCCCAGGCCACTGCCACTGTACACTGTTACTAAACTACAATGTATCTTTCTCAGACTTTGAGAGTTTTGATCTTCCTGAAGAACACAAAATAAGCAATATCAACCTGTGTGGTGTTCCCCTTATGGTATTTGAAAGGACATATGACAAGTGTGTGAACATGGTTCCTTCACCTGTGAAGATTGAAGAGATTTCCTGGGAGTCTAGTAAGTAGAAACTTAGCATAATTTTTAGTACAGTGTTCATTAGTTATTTGAGAGGGGAAATGAGTTGGCTGTAGTGGTTACTGAAGTTCCAGTGCTCTCCTGTCTACCAGAACAGCACACTAGTATCAAACAGCTTTTGGTGTATAGTCAAACTGGTCAACCCTACTAGTACAGGTAGTTGTATCAAGTGATGCTGCTGAGCAATCTCTTGTGGTGCACTGGTGGAGTTGGGTTGTGTAATCAAAGCGTTTCCCTTAGTTCACAAGGCTTATGCTAAGTAGTTGAGAGCTAGCTTATGTTAGAGTATCAATTCTGGTTTTCTGACTTGCTCTGTCTAACTTTCAGACTTGCTACAATCAACTGCTGACTTCCTTGCTACCCTGGATGAGATCATTGACATGCCACCTCCGAATTATGAACTTTAATGTGTATTCTGATTCTTCTACTGAGTTCAAATTTAATGTAGTTACTTATTTTAATAAAGATTAGTTTAATCTATATAGTACTGGACTTGTATGTTTTCAATAAACCCAAGATTTAGTCCTGAAGTGCTTTGGAAAGGAATCTTTCTGGACAAGCAATTGAAGAGCCTGGTTCAGCTTCTGAGCGTTAGTATGGTAAACCATGTTCTGTTTCTTGCCCCAACTTGTCAGGGTATCAGCCAGTGTCTCACACTGTAATTAATCATACAATAGCTGGTCTTCCTTTTGTTTCTTGTCTTTGGATCTTTCAGGAATTTTGAGGAATATTAAATTAAACAGAGGAAAAACTACAGTTACGGGGATTCTATATAGAAAGTTCAGAGTTTAGCTGATCCATTTCAGTATTTTTCTATAAATAACTTGGCTGTCTCAGCTGAGGTTGAAGTTTGATGGTTATAGCTTGCAGGTGCAGGAATTAAGATGTAATAACTATAAAAGTAACAAAATGCACCTACCCTTTTGACTTTTTTGTTTTAACCAGTTCAAGCAAGCTGGGAGAAAACAGTCCAAGCCCAATTTTGCTGATAAATGCCTGTGATGAAAGACACTGAAACTGGTTACGCAGTGCCATCAGATGGCTGCTTACTGTGCAGCCACACAGATAAGTGCTTTGAAATACAATAGGATATGTCACTAAATCAATATAAATATTGGTTGTGAATTTTTTAATGTAGAAACAGACATGTCTGGAGAGACAATAGTGCTTTGTGTTATGGAAGTTAATATAGTAACAATTTAGTTTTGGTTGATTTAAAATATTTGAACATCCAGAAATAAGCATTTTGTGCCATGTCCATGTGTGTATAGATGCATGTGACAAGGTGTTTAAACCTGCTTGTAGGATTTCATACCAAAATGGATGAGCAGTTGTATAATGTTGAAGTGATGATTTAATTATTCACATGGGTCTCTTGCTACTGAAACTAGTCATGAAGCCCAAGGGCTTGTTAGTTGTGTGGACAGAGGAATGTGTGTGTAGAAAGAAATGTATGTGAGTCAGACTTGAATCCATCTGGTCTGTCTGCATGGAAATGAAGGCTACTGTGAATTAGAACATAAGGTTCTAGAATAAACAATCACCTGACACTGGTGTAACCTTATTTTACTGAAATTGTTAAATCCTTTTAAATGCTAGATAAAAAGCAACAGGCATAGATTCTGTGTCCTTTCCTTCACTTGCTTCTATTTTTTTCCTTTAGAATTGTGAAAGGATGTTTTGGATAGGATATCTTTTTCTGTAGGATCTCTTTTTGGGCGCTTCATCTGATTTTTCTACAAATACTGTCTCCTATAGCACAAGCCAAAGTTAGGTCTGAGTAAGAAGCAGACAAGATTTTCAAGATTATATCTGGAAACAGTTGAGATCAAAAAGGTATATTTCACCATGCAATTCATCTAAGCCAGAACCGGAGTGTTAGGAATCTTGTGCATGGACTATAAATCTGTATTCAGCAACACTATGCAAAAATCAATTTTCTTTATACTGCCACTACAGCTAATTAATATTTAGTATTTCAAGATTGATTTGCTTTCTAAAATGTTGGCCATGATCCATTTGGTTTAAAAGGTTGAAAATAAATGTTAATATCCTGTTTCAGATGCATCTATGACAAAACCAAGAGGTGAGAAGCCTCTACAGCAGGTGAATGCTGAAGTTCAGTTTTGCTTAGGTGTTAACTCTGTGGTGACTAGAATGTAAACTCATCTGGGGCTTTGTGTTCTCATGGGGATTTCTGCTTAATGCAGATCTAAGTTTGACTTTTACAAAGTTTTATTTTGTAAACACTTATCAGAACGATATATTGGTTTCAGCTGGCTTTTATCTTCCTCATTTCATGTACTTTTCAACTCAGCTGGCTGAGGTTAAAAAGAAATGTGTGCTCCTGTGACTTGTGGGAGAACAAAGCTGTAATGAGACTCAGTCTATGGTGTGAGCTTCCTGTCTACAGTGACTAAAGGAGGTCACAGTCACAAACGTGTAGTCTCCTATTTAGAAAATGCAAATTCTTAGCCTCAGCTGCAAAACTAGCCTATGTCAGCTCACTGAATGCAGAGAGCCTTGTTACTGGGAATTTTTCACTGCCTTGTGCCATTTCAGCTAGGTGTTAATGCTGATTTTACTTCTGGTGGCTGAAAAGTCAGCTTCCTTACTGTTTTAATGATACAACCCACAGCTTTTTACATTAAAAAAATATTTTCTGTTCAAGTATTGTCAGGAATAGATGTGACTTGAGTTCAAAATGGTGTCTGAGCACTACTCTGCACAACTGAAGTCCTACTTAAAACTGGGTGTGGTATCTTGGCTTCCTTGCTTGATGAGTTTATGCTCCCTGCAAAGATCTGACGTTTTAAATGCATGGCTGTGATGAAAACTAACGCTTGCTTGGTGGCTTGTTTTCAGTTTGAATGAGCCTTAATAGGCCAGTGTAACTGCATACCATGATTGGGGTACCTGGGTTGTAAGCAAGTACACAGATCAGATACCTTTTCTATTGGCTATCACTCCTGTTAAAGCATCATCTTTGTCAGTGCTCTGGCTGTGAGAATCACCTTAAATCCTTGCACAAATTTCTGTAAGGAGAACTTGGAGATTCATATAATAATAATCTCTTAGCAGGCTGAATAACATTACTTCAGTACACAACAGATAGCTCATCCTATTTGTAGTGTTCTAGCAGCGGGTGGCACCATGGTAACAGCATGTATTATGGCTTCTCACTCCCGCAACCTGACAGCTGTGGTGTGATGGTGCCTGCCTTTGGTGCATCATGCACTGTGCAGACATCTGTAATGGGTTTCATTGCTTCATTAATGTGAAATGGAGGAGAAGAGTCAGCACTAAGGAATTTGGTGTGCTTTTACCCTGTGACTACAGGGAATAGTATATCAGCCAAGGGCATTTTTATCTTTTCTTGTTTAAGAAGAATAGCAATTAGAAGCCTGGAGGCAATTGGTTTCTCTAGGGTCAGCAAAGCCATGAATCTTGTAACTTTTAGTTTTGCTGTACTTGTACTAGTGTTAATGAGGTGCTGTATAGCAGTACAGTCAAGTGGTGCTCCAAGAGATGCAGTACTGATTAGGTCAGCACATCTGTTACGAGGTTTGTACGCAGTTTATGCTTTGAGTAACTGGTTGTTTTGGAATCTGACTGCAAGCATTTAGTTTTGTATGTAACTTTGCCAGGAGTTCAAGAAAAGTATACTTGGTGAATTGGGGGTGTATGCTGTAAATCCAGACTTCTACATCACTGTCGTCTTGGCTTAAAATGGGTGTTTAACAATCCTGTGAGTTCTGTTCTGGCCTTTCCAAAAGACCAGAGCTCACATCTTTCCCAAATCAGACAACATTTCCATTTCAAAGAGTACTGACTGCCTTTTGGGAGGAAAGAATCCTGCCAGACCACTGTCTGTGGGGCAAGCCAGGCTTTTTCTATTGCAGTAATTGAAATGTGAGCATATTTGCCTGTGTTTATTGCAAAGAAAATTGTTCATAGCACCTATACCATCAGGAATATGTGCATTGACACAGGAGTCACAAGGCAGAGGATATTTGCTGCCTGAAGAGATGCTGAACTTGCTGCAATGCTGCTTGAACAGCACACGGATGAGATAGACCCTAAGTTAAAATGGAAAAGTCAGGTTGGGAGCTTGGCAGGATGAGGGCAAAAGGCTGATGATGCGATTTAGGTTACTTGGAGACAGCATATTTTGCGGCTGTATCACTGTGAATGATCACACGGGATAGCTGTGTGATCCAGAGACCTCAGTAACTGCATCCGAGGGTCTGCAGTGAAAGTGCTGTGAGAAGAGTGGTGAGAATGCAGCTGGCAGCTCTCGGCGGGAAGAAGGTTAAAGGAGCTAGAGGAGCAGGTGCTAGGCAGTGGTACCCCGGGCCGAGCTCGGGGGCGCGCAGGTGCCAGGAGGAGCCTTTTGGCAGCTGTTTTTCCGGCCAGCTGAGCCGCCAGAGGGCGTGGGAGAGCTGGAAGAGGCCAGCGAGCAGCTGCGCCCAGGTGCTCCTGCGGCCGTGGGGCTGTGCCGCTGAGACCCCTGCTGCAGCCTCGGTATGGCTGCCGCGCAGCTACCAGAGCAGCCAGGCTGCCCTCTGCCCGTGCTGCTACGTGCGCCGCCACAGCTCTCGGAAGCCTTCCCTGTGTTTCTTACTGCTATGGCCGCAGCGGTCTGGCCGCAGTCTCCCGATACGGGGAATACTTGATACCGGAGGGCAGAGACTGACCCTTTCTTCAAAACCCCGGCAAACCTATTTGCTTCTGAGCTGTGACAGCGGGGTTGTTGTGTAACAGTGGAGAGGGCCTTTTCATGTGTCACTGACCCTTCTCTCTGCACTGCTGCTGCCCAGGTTTCTTCCTGGTGTCGAAGCAAGAGGCTGCTGCTTAATCTTCTGCAAACGCTCAACTCTGATGCTGGACATCAGTGGGTTTAAGTAAAAATTCCCTGGAAACGTGCCCATTCCCCGTGGTGTCTCTCTAGCTGCAGTGTGAGTGTACACCTAAAGGAGGAGAGGAGAGAAGAGCAGCACAGGGCAGGGAGCCGAGTTCCTGGGGATGTGAAGTGCAAGTCTTCCCATTCTTCCTTCTCTGGCAAGCTCCCAGCTATCCACAGAGGCACAAACTTGATGTGTGCCTGTCCCTGCAGCGAGGGATGTCCCTGGGACTGTTGCAGGGAAATCCCAACTGCAGGTTTGGGACCTGCAGGTCCTTACAGCTCTCCAGATCATCACACAGTTGTCCAGCTTGAGGGGTGGCTAATGAAGCCAGCCTTCCTTCTGGAGCAGCTTGGGCAGGTGTAATGAGTCCATGTGGTGCACAGGTGAATCACCAGGCTCGAGGGGGACAGGCTCTGGCATGTGGCAGATTGCAGCAGGCACAACCAACCTCTGCTGGGGTGTCCTCGCTGGGGTATATCAGCTTTCAGTGGAACTGTTTCCTCAATAGGAACATTTTCTTTGGCTGTTGTTTCAGGGTAGCTTCTGCAAAGTCTCTGTGACTCAGGTTTGGAATAAATATACCAAAACCACAACCAAGCCAGCCTTGAATCAGTTATTATTTGACTTCAGCTTTCTGTAAGCCAGGTGAACAAAACCAGCTTCAGGAATGAATAAACTAATGCCATGCTCAGCTAATCTATCATCTTGTTCCTTAATCAAATACAAGGTGCTGTCAGAACTTATTAGTTCAGAGCCTTTTGCATTTCATTCAGCGTGATAGCAAATGCCTTTTAAAAAGCTGTTTAGCCAGAACTGGTATTCTCCATACCTGCTGCTTGTAGAAACTCCAAGCACAAGAAAAAAGTTGCAATTCTGTCTGATGGCATCTGATATATGTGTGTGTGCATATATATATATGCACGTCCCCCTCCAAGTTCTGTTCATCTAACCAGAATATCTGTTGGCAAACAATGAGTGACAATTTCTTTGCTCTGAACCACTTCAGCTTGAAAGCTTTGCCCATGCAGCTTCCTTCTTAAGCCTTTTAAAGTACTGCCTAGTCTTTGCCTATCATCTTCCTTATGAAATGCACAACTCTTGAGAGCTGTTTTTAGCAGCAGTATGATCCTTTGCTCGGAGTAGAGCCTATTATGTCCTCATCTGAATTTTGTAAAGGAGCTTATACATTTTTTAGGTACATTACATGGTCAAAGTGTTCCATTCTTATGAAAACAAGACTTTTATTGCCAAGCTGATTTTCATTCCTGTAAAACTTAGGAATAAAACTTCATTTGGTAAATGTAATGCTCCTTGGTTCCAGACGTTTGCTGACCTCTCAGAGCATGTGTGAGAGAAAAATGCAAATATCTGGGTGAAAATGAGAATGTTCCTGTAGGAAATTGATCCCAACAATACAGCACTTTTCTACAATAATTGTTCCACTGCAATATGCTGAAAACTTGCGTGTTGCAAGCAGGTACTGGATTTTGCTTTTAACCTTCCTAGTCTTTTCCCAGCCTTTTTTTTTATCACTCAGATAAGTTCTCAGCATATTCTTTCAGTGTTAGTAAACCTTCACCTGAAACGCTTTGTTCTTCTGTGCCCATCTCCCCACACCTTATTCCAAATTTCTTCTGATATTAAGGAGGATCTAGAACTGCTTTGCATCAAAATTTTATTGCCTTGAGGAAGCTTATATTCTGCTTCAGTTGTGTCCTTTTTCCTTAGGCTAGTGTATGAGACCATGCTGTGACTCTTAAGCCTTTCGCTACAGCAGTTTGCTGGTTTACAGGAGGTTATTCTCAGAAGGAGCAGAGTGACAAAGGCCTTTTATAGCCAGTTCTGTCCTTCTGTAGTTTTTTTTTTTTTCCCTTATTGGAACTAGCATCCTCTTTTTCTGATTAACACAGAGAGCAAAGAACGATTTAGCACTGGTCAGGCCACACCTTGAGTACTATGTCCAGTTCTGGGCTCATCATTTCAAGAGAGATGCTGAGATACTGGAACATGTCCAGAGAAGAGCAGCAAAGCTGGTGAGAGGCCTGGAAGACAGCTTTGCAAGGAGAGGCTGAGAGAGCTGAAGTTGTTTAGCTTGGAGATGAGGAGGCTCAGGGGTGACCTCATTGTGTCTACAACTACCTGAAGGGAGGTTGTAGCCAGGTGGAGTTGGTCTCTCCCAGGTAACCAGAAACAGAAGAAGGGGGCACAGCCTCAAGTTGTGCAAGGGGAGATACAGGCTGGATGTTGTGAGGAAGTTCTTCCCAGAGAGAGTGACTGGCATTGGAATGGGCTGCCCAAGGAGGTGGTGGAGTCACCATCCCCGGAGGTGTTTAAAAAAAAAGCCTGGATGATGCACTTAGTGCCATGGTCTAGTTGATTGGATAGGGCTAGGTGCTAGGTTGGACTGGGTGATCTTGAAGGTCTCTTCCAATGTAGCTGATTCTATGATTTGCCCTCCTAATGACTTAAACAGTACACCTGGCACAGAGCCCAGCACCTGATGGAACCCAGAACCTGTGGAACAGCTAATTCTTTAACTATTTTGCTCCATATAGAGGCTTTCAAAAGTTGTGAAAATGTTCCCAGCTTAAGGACTTGGTTCTTGTGTAGCTGTCCAGTCTTAATGGCTCTGTGTTATTTCCTTGTACCACAACTGGGAATGCAATACTTGTGTGTGATTTGCAATACTGTCAAATATGTAGAGTACAATTTTCAAGGCTATGTGACTTCAGAACCCAGGTTCTAATGCAGTTTGCGTGCCTGGAGGTACATCTACAGAAGGACCTGGGCCTCTTTTGTACCTATCTCCAAAATGCATACCCTCAGAACTCCTGCCACGGTGCTGTGGAGCTGTGGTAGCACTGATGGCTTATGGCTCTTCTGTTTACTTCAGATGAATTCTCTGATAAGCATCAGTTTCTAGGCAAGCAGTTAGGGTCTTGTTTGTGCCTAAGCCCTGCTAAGATGTTCCTTGGTCTACTTGTTCTGTGGAGGCTGATGTGACAGTGTTTTCAGAGCAATTTCTATGTGGGTGGAATGGGATGGTAACTGAGGAGGAGGTGGCTGTGTTTCTATTTCCAATAGCACAGTACTCATCTGAGCGCATGAGAGGCCACTGTTCACAGTTCAAAATGCTCAAGGGGACTCGAAATCCTGATCCCAGCTGAGTTATTCTGGAGGACTCTTCTACTCTTCTCGTATGCTTCTCTTGAGTAGTACTGCACCGGAAGCATCAATGTACCTGGGCAGGGAAAGGGCTGAGCTGATGGCTTAGTGTTTGGTCTGCTTCTACAAAGCCAATCGGTCAGAAGGCAGTACTCTGCATGGGGAAAACCTTCCATCCTTTGGGTTGTGGTCAGTGCAGAAGGGTCTCTCCTCCTCTCTGTTCCAGCCCTGTGGGTGCTGTCTGTGCTTGGGTTCATTCACTCGCTGAATGTCTGTGTCCCATGGCAGGGAGCAGTGGAAGGGGTTGCTGTTTGCTGTCCCTCCTGCTCAGGGCTGACTCATTTCCTGCCTTCATAACTCACTTGAAACCTTCCTGTTTTCTCTAACTTCTGACTACAAAGCATCCAGTGAAGCCATCTATGAAGCTTGTTACAGAAATTGTGCTGTGCTGCCTGATGCTACTTTATGTACGTTTTCACTCAAGCTGGCTGATAGGGCAGCAGCAGAATCCTTTTGCCCCTTGAAATGCTGCATTCATCTTAGCAAGAGCCGTTTGCCACATGTGCAGGCTGCATGCAGGCCCAGGGTTTACCACAGGCAGCAGCTCTCAGGCAGCAGCAAGGCAGCAGAGGTGCTGCAGGCCAGAAGTGAGGTGTGGCAGCAGGTCTGTGGGCACGCTGTAGTTTGTGTGGAGTCTGACTGTGTTGTGTCAGCTCTCACAGTCTTGCTTTCAGAGATGCTAAAGCCACTCACAGTGAAATAATTAAGAGAATGATAAACTTGAGCAGAATATCTGTGGCAGGGGTAACTTTTGCAAGGTTACAGGGCTTGTGGACTATTTTGGTAACACCCAAGCCCTCTGTGCAACTAAGGAGCAAAAGTCTTACTTTAAAATTAGAAATATGTGCATGTACATGCACTTGTGCATGAATAGGCTCTGAGGGAAGCTTAATGCCTCTGTGAATCTCTGCAGGCATTTCCTACTGGGAACACTTCCCGGATTAGAAAAACATGGAGAGGAGCTGCAGGTCTCCTGTCTTGGCATGTTCCTTCCTCTTGTGAGCCCTGTCCATGGGTAGAACTCTGGCTTCTGGAGGCTGCATAGGTCATCAGCAGTAAGCATGGCTGTTTCTACCATCCCCTTTGTATTCTGCTACCCAGACGCAGCTCTTCACTGCTTGCACAAGAGGTGGGAGTGCTCTGTCCTAATTTATGTGCCCATCACGGTGCAAAATAAGAACTGGCTAATCAAATCCTGCCTGGCTTGTGATAAGACCATAGCCTTTGTAAATGTGCAAAGTGGCCTGTGAAAGGTGCATGATTTATAAAGTGTTCCCTAGCTTTTTCTGTCAGCCCTTTTGAATCAGTTGTATTGGGTAGTAAAGCAGTAAGACAGAAATCACTGGGAGAGCTCATCAAATTTCAGAGTCAATTCAGCGTAAAGAAACCTGACAACTAGATGCACAAAGGTAAAAAAGAATATATCCATTTGTATGAGCCTTTATATCATGGAAAAAGATATTTCTCATGGGAAACCAAGTGAAAGTTTGAGGGAGAAATTCCAGTTTCTCCAAAAGTAATGTGGATTTTGTCATAGTTTTCAATGTGGCAAGCTCCAGCTCCTCCTGGAATTCATAACTCCTAGTATTATCTCACTGTTTGTCACAAAGAAATGATATAAGTAGGGATGACAGATTTATGCAATCATGGAAGAAGTGACTGTATGTCTACTGTGCTTTCTGAAGGCTATATTTTTGTGAAAGACATTTCATATGCGGGATCTGATTTATCTCTGCCTCCGTGTTTTATACTGCCATAAACATTTTAACTAGCTTGGGGAGAGATCCTCCCTTCTGGGAGTGCCTTCCTTTCCTCCCCAGTGAAAGAAGGAAGTTGGCCCTTGATATTTTTACAGAATACACTGAGCAGTAATAAATAAAGCAGAGAAACTGGAACTACCTGGTGGTAGTGACAACAGCACCTGGGCTGTGATTTAATGCCTTTAGAAAGCACAGCATGACCGTGCATTGCGTTCAGGGATGCAGTATTGACTCGTTTGGCCTAGCATAATATTGCCTCAAGAAATTCCAGCCACTGAATTAGAGTAAGGTCTAGACTTCCTGTCAAAAAAGCAATTCAGTTAGTCAAAACTTTCCAGATGAGATGCTAAGGTGATAACCATCCTGACTAATGTCAGCTGACAAGAGCAGTGCACAGTATATTTTCTGAATCTACTCTTATCAGTCACTGTGTGCAAGCTTTCTTCTTTTTCCCCCTTTAGCCTTAGCTTTTGTTTCACAAAGCAAAGTGGACAACCTGGTCTGTCATCTTTCCTTTCTAAAGCTGTGTGCAGATATTTAGGCTTTACTGATCACTTTTCTGTTTTTACTAGGAAGATGTGCTGAGAACTGAGGGATGTGATCCTCACTCCATGCAACTCTACTCCTCTTTAACTGCTTTCCAATTTAGGTTATCTATCTTGTGAAGCATCCACATAATGAAACTTACCTTTTGGTATCCAGGAAACTTGAATAATGAGCAAGGATGTATTTATAGGTAACAGATTAATTTTGTTCCGTGTCTTTTACAAAGAGGTTTTTAACCTGGGCCAGGATGAGATGCAGGATGCATTTTGAATGTTATACCAGTGAAGACTACAGAATCCCGACCTGAGATATGACTGTTCCTCTCTTTCTGTGCAGTGACTCATGCAAATTCATTTAAGCATCCTTATTGATAAGTCTTAATAGAGCCTTTGCTTCTCTGTACCCAGACTTGACCTAGGGCAGCATCTGAGAGCTCAGACATAGTACTTTATTAGCCAAACACAAGGTCTTTCATTGCAGCTGAAAAGCAAAATCCCAGTTCCTCATGCTTTTGAAAGTCTGGAATTATTTCCCATCTGGATCTGTGCACAAATATCAATGGGTCTGCCTTCCAATGGTAATTACTGTTGTTACATATTTTCACATGGGTATTAAAATGATGAGTGGTTTTTTTTTGTCCAAAACCTTTGCTCTTGTGAAACTTGTTTTTATAGAGTCACCCAGGTTGGAAGAGACCTCTGAGATCATCCAGTCCAGCCTGTCATCCAGCTTTGTCCAATCAGCCTGGTTGGAGAACTGTAAATGAAATCTTGGGATCAATTAAAGATGTTACATGCTTTTGTCCTGAGTGTGGGCAATGTGAGCCTTTGTACTGACTCAAAGGGATGTCATTATTAACAGTAAATATCTTACCAATTTTCCTCTTCTCCAAAATAACTGGTCCATACAGCAGCTGGTTTATCTTGTAACCCTTATCCTGAGTGCAGCAAAAGATATCAGAGCTCTCATGAAAAGCATTTGATATGTTTTATGCTCTGAGAGTGGAAACCAGCTTAAAGTCCTGACTATTTGCAAACCTGCAATACCTGGTATAATGTTCCTACTTGTTTCTAGATTTGCAGATGGAGGGAGGTTATCAAAGAACATACTCCTCACTGAGATGGAGGAGACCAGTGGAGTGGGAGTAATTTCCTGTGGGTGAATCCTGATTCAGTATCCGTCTGAACTGGAAAATGCTGGGGGCTCAAACTGTGATGGTGGAGATTTACTCTTCGAGGACTAAATCTAGAGATCAAAGAGTAGAGCCTGCTGCTAGCCTATGATGAGTGGCTGTGAAATAGGTTTGGAAACATTTATCTAGTGCCTGGTAAACAAGTCTCTACATTGAACAAAACAAGGCTTGCCATACTTGCCAGCTTTGCTGGAGAAGCCTGTGAGATGAGTGTGCACAAGCTTTTCAAGCAACCCCTCTCTTTCAGAAGCAATTTGCCTTAAGTTAATGGTGAACAATATTGGGATGGAGTAAGATATCCGTGCTGCTGCTTCTGCTGCTTTTTTTGTTTGTGGATAAAGGCATTTAATTAACTGTTTAATTCCACCCCATTTTGAATGACACATACTGAGCATCTTGATGCAGGTATGGAAAAGTAGATTTGGTTATGCCAATTTTAAACATTGGTCACATTATTTTGGATACCAGACGTGTTAGACTTCATGTCTTATCTCTTCTCTATTCAGGTCTCACTTTTATTTAGTCTTTAAAACTCTATTCAAATGAGGTTTTGACCGAAACTGAATCACTCTGTACTTGAAAGCTAAAGGGCTTATCAGGCATCTGATAATGTTTTCAGGATTT